>NC_141876.1:619464355-619771021 GCF_056163025.1 Triticum urartu
TGCAAATGAAACAACCAATTTAGACCAGCTTCAGAAATCCATAGCACAACGTATCAAGTCCAAGAGGTTTCTGATTGTATTGGATGATATATGGAAATGTGACAGTCAGGACCAGTGGAAAACTTTCTTAGCTCCGTTCACAGAGGGGGAAGCCAAAGGAAGCATGCTACTTGTCACAACTCGATTCCCAAAGGTAGCTGACGTGGTGAAAACAGTTGATCCACTAGAGCTGCGGGGTTTGGAGTCTAATGACTTCTTCACATTCTTTGAATCATGTATATTTGGTGCAGACAACAAGCCCGAGCATTATGAAGATGAGTTTGCTGGTATTGCACGAAAAATTGCAAACAAGCTAAAAGGTTCCCCGTTGGCAGCCAAAACAGTTGGTAGACTATTGCACAAGGACCTTTCTCAGAAACATTGGAATGGAGTTCTTGAAAAGCATCAGTGGCTAAAGCAGCAAAAGAATGATGATATCATGCCATCTTTAAAGATTAGCTATGATTGCCTCCCTTTTGATCTGAAGAAATGTTTTTCCTGTTGTGGCCTTTTCCCTGAAGATCATAGGTTTACTTCTTCAGAAATCAATCATTTCTGGGTTGCAATAGGTATCATAGACTCTGATCATCAAGACGATAGGAACTACTTGGAAGAACTAGTGGACAATGGTTTTCTCATGAAGGAACCAGTGGACAATGGTCATCGGTACTGCTATGTAATGCATGATTTAATGCATGAGCTATCTAAGATTGTTTCTGCACAAGAATGCCTCAATATAAGTGACTTAGATTTCAGAGCTGATGCCATCCCACAATCTGTTCGCCACTTATCTATCAACATAGAAGACAGATATGATGCAAATTTTGAGGAAGAAATGTGTAAACTGGGGGAGAGGATAGAGATTGCTAATCTACAGACTTTGATGATTTTTAGAGAATATGAAGAAAGAATCGCCAAGATTTTGAAAGATAGCTTCAAGGAAATAAACTGTCTGCGTGTTCTGTTTGTAGTGGTGAAGTCTGCACAATCTTTTCCATATAGGTTTTCAAAACTTATCCACCTCCAGTACCTCAAAATTAATTCATCTCACAGGGAAATGAGTTTACCTCGTACACTATCAAGATTTTATCACTTGAAATTCTTGGACCTAGATGGTTGGCATGGTCGTTCTTATTTGCCTCAAGACTTCAGCAACCTTGAGAATTTACATGATTTCCATGGTAGAAGTGAACTCCACTCCAACATTCGCAATGTCGGAAAGATGAAGCATCTGCAGGAGCTAAAAGATTTCCATGTCAAGAAGGAGAGCATGGGATTTGAACTCACAGAACTTGGGGCATTGTCAGAGCTTGAAGGAGGACTGATTATACGTGGTCTTGAACACGTGGCAAACAAGGAGGAAGCCGTTGCAGCAAAACTGTTATTGAAAAGGAATCTGAAGGAGTTGAAATTATTCTGGGGCAGAGACCAACCAACTACAGATGCTGATATTCTTGATGCTCTTCAACCACACTCTAATCTTAGAGTACTTACAATTGCAAATCATGGTGGTACCGTTGGTCCTAGCTGGTTGTGTATTGACATCTGGTTCACAAGTTTAGAGACTCTCACTCTAGAAGGTGTATCTTGGAGCACCCTCCCACCTTTTGGGAAGCTACCAAATCTCAAGGAACTCTATTTGATTAAAGTTTCTGGAATGCATCAGTTTGGGCTTCAATGTGGTGGCGCTCCAGGAAAATGTTTTATGCGCTTGAAGAGAGTTGGGTTGCATGATTTGCCAGACCTTGCTGAATGGGTTGTGGAACCTAATTGCCATTCCTTTCCAAGTATTGAAGAAATAGATTGCTTCAGTTGTCCCAATCTCCGTGTGATGCCCTTGTCGGAGGTATCTTGCACCAATTTGCGCAGCCTTCATGTTTCTGGGTGCCCCAAGATGTCTCTGCCCTCCATGCCTCACACCTCCACACTGACAGATCTGCATGTTGGAATAGGTGATTCAGAAAGGTTGCGTTATCATGGAAAGAAATTGGTTGTTAGTGGGTATGGCGGTGCTTTGGCCTCCCACAATCTGGATAAAGTAGAAGATATGATTGTCACAAGATGCGACGGTTTGTTCCCTGAAGATTTGGATGGCAGTTTTGTCTTCCGTTCAGTTAAGAATCTCACATTACATGTATCTCGTCTTACCAGCAGCAAATCATCATCGTCAAAAGTGTTAAACTGTTTCCCAGCTCTTTCTGTGTTGCACATAGATCACTGTGAGGAGGAATGTGTAATGCAGTTCCCATCATCCAGCTCACTGCAGGAACTTACCTTCCGGGACTGTAGGAGGCTGGTTCTTGTGCCTGTGGAGAAGGAGAATGGAGGCGGAATTCAGGAGGACAACTCATTGCTCCAATCATTAACAATATTCAATTGTGGTCGATTTTTCTGTCGGTGGCCCATGGGGAAGGGAGAATCAGAGACCATTTGCCCTTTCCCTGCTTCCCTGAGGGAACTTGATGTTGACTATGAGCCAAGCATGAAGTCAATGGCTCTGCTCTCAAACCTCACGTCTCTCACCACTCTAAGCCTAAGAAAGTGCAGTAATTTAACAGTGGACGGATTCAATCCTCTCATCGCAGTCAACCTCACCAAGCTGCAAGTGTTTGAGTGCAACACCTTAGCAGCAGATATGCTCTCCGAGGTGGCCTCTCAGAGGGCCAAATTATTGCCTGCAGGTTACATCTCTAGATTGGAGGTACTCATCATGGAAGACATCTGTGGATTGCTTGTTGCTCCTATTTGCAATCTCCTCGCCCCAGCCCTCCACACACTTGTATTTGGTTCTGATGGGAGGATGGAAAGCTTCACGGAAGAGCAGGAGAAAGCGCTGCAGCTCCTCACCTCCCTCCAGCATCTAGCATTTTCCAAATGCGGGGTTCTGCAGTCCCTTCCTCAAGGGTTACATCACCTTTCTTCTCTCAAGGAGTTATATGTCATTGGGTGTCTAAAAATCCAATCGTTGCCCAAGGAGGGCCTCCCGCTTTCGCTGAGAACACTCGCAGTCGCCTCCAGCACTGAGATATACGAGCAAATTGAGAAAATCAAAAGAACCAACCCAGATTTATCCGTCTTGTATTGCTAACTACACCCAAGGTAACACTTGTCGCCTCCCTATTCTCTTGTTTTTCTATTTCTGATGAAACGAGGTTTATTCGCCATCCATATATATTTCTGCCTCATCTTAACCACTGTTGTCAAATCTTACAGACTACTAGCAGGTTCCACTGTTGCAATCAATCTTTTGTGCACACAGGTTGTGAAACCTGCACATTAATCAGCAGGTCAGGTGCGAGATACAACCTACCGACTCTTCATTCTGCAACGCAACACTAGCTGTGAACTCTTCATTCTGCTGCATGATCTGCCGGTTAGTACCTCTCCACCTCCAGAACCAAATTCCTTTTTTTTAGAAAAGGAGGATGACCCCCGGCCTCTGCATCTGGGCGATGCATACGGCCACTCCAGAACCAAATTCCTGATCCTTCATTTATGACTGCATTCATTTCATTTAGGCCTCCTGAGTAGCTGCGTTATTGTTATAGGAGTTGCCTATTATTCCAGCTTGTTCTTCATTGTCTGACCCAAGAATAGTTGGTTACCCGAATTCTGCAGACCTAGCAATTAGAGTGCATTAGTGAATGTTGCACTTGGTGGTCTTCAATACAAACGTGGAGTTCTGCGGTGGTTTTCTTGTTGAAGGGTTTTCCAAGGTCAGCAGACAGCAGGCCATTACTTGCTCTCTTTTTTTCGAAAAAAAAAACAAAACAAAACAAGCAGAACAAACAAAGGTAATGGATGATTTGGTGTTGTTTAATTTACCTTAGATAGAGTGCTTTGTCTGACCCAAGTTCATTTATTCTACTCTACTTATTGGATTCTGCAGTCCCAGTAGTGAATTGAATTTCACAGCTGATTCAGAGCAAACAAACAAACAGAAGAGAAGTGAAGCAATTGTCTGTGTTGATAAGCTGAAAGGTCAGTACGTAGTTGACACTTTGTTGTCATTTTTTGTGTTTTCTGTACTGATGCTCAAATAGGAGTGTCGTGCACTGAAACATACATTGTAATCTCTCTCTGAATTACTTGAATCTGTCTGTCGCCAGAATGTTGCTGTTGCTTTCAGGTAATTCCTCAAGCAGCAGCTGATACAACAATTGTGTTTGCGTGTTTGCAGAATAGAATATCGACCTAAGTGATGGTTCCTTCCTTTAAACAAGACAAGTGGGCTTTAATTTGTGGATGCAGCAGCAAGCAGAGCAGAACAGAGCAGAGCATTCCAAGAAGGGACATCCAAGATCCAAAGTGTGCCAAGGTGTGAGATGGTGGTTATTGGGATTCAGCATCAGCCTCGCACGCACCACTTGACAAGAAACTTTTGTGTATTCGCCTCTGTAGATTAAATGAAATTGGTACGACAGTAGAATTGTGTTTTTTTCTAGATCAAGGGATACATACATACCTACGTACGTACATGGGATTTGGGAGGACTGCAATGTTGGAACCAAAGGATCAAACAATAGTGAACCGAGGTGTAAGACGAGGTTTCAGAAAACTCCCGCAGCTTTTTTGTTTCTTTCACTGAATTTATTTATTCAGAGTTACAACTTTGCGCCATCCCACGAACGAATCAGTATGGAACCGTTAAGCACTTGAGCTGCTAATCTCGCTAACCTGCTAACTGTCCAAACTGATAGAGAACTACCGACACAGCTGTCATGGCAGCAAAACTAACTGAATTTTTCTGAAACTCTGAAGCTACTCAACTTGCAAGGTTTATTCTAACATGCAACTCCCGAAAAAGGCATTTTTCTCGGTCCAAGTACACACGTGTCTCGGACCTGAGTGAACATTATATTCAGTTAAAGCCCAATCTGCTCCAAGTAGCGTGGTGCTGCCACATTCCATTAGTCATTTGATAAAGCTAATTAGATATCTTGATGCCACAGGCAGTGTTGCCAATAACATCACTTCCTAAGTATTTTCATGCACTTCAAACACATGGAAACACTTATTGTGTCCAATTCCTTGCTTGAAACCTCAGCAAACTTTGCTATTTGGACCTACTCCCTCCGTTCCAAAATAGATGACCCAACTTTGTACTAACTTGATAGTAGACAAAGTTGGGTCATCTATTTTGGAACGGAGGGAGTATCTGGCAATATTAGCCTCAGTAAGCAACTTGCATCAGTGACCTATTTGGAGGTCTCTCAACTCTTTTCCTCAATCTATCCGCGTGTTCTGTACTCCAAGAGTTGACTTGTCTAAAAGAAATTTTAACCAACATGACATGTTTGCCTGAAAGCATATGGAGTCTCTCTGCTTTGAAGCTACTTGAAATTGTTGGATATCCCAGTCTGACAGCGAGGTGCCAAAGGGAGGATGCCCACAAGATTTCTAAGGCCATCCATATTTCCTCTCATTGGTTGGTGGCTACATACATGCTCTGCTCTCATTCTTGTTCGGTGCAGAGGAGACGAGGTAAGCGGCCTACTGTTCCCAAGTGGATGTTGAAAAGGAATCTGAAGGAGTTGGAATTACTCTGGGACAGAGATGAACCAACTGCATATTAGATGTATCTCATCTTACCAACAAATCATCATCATCAAAAGTGTTAAACTGTTTCCCAACTCTTTCTGTATTGGAGATAGATGGATATGGAAGCGATGACTATGAGGATATGGAGATTCAAGGATATGGAGACAATGACTATAAAGAATGTGTAATGCAGTTCCCATCATCCAGCTCACTGCAGGAACTTACCTTCCGGGACTGTAGGAGGCTGGTTCTTGTGCCTGTGGAGAAGGAGAATGGAGGCGGAATTCAGGAGGACAACTCATTGCTCCAATCATTAACAATATTCAATTGTGGTCGATTTTTCTGTCGGTGGCCCATGGGAAAGGGAGAATCAGAGACCATTTGCCCTTTCCCTGCTTCCCTGAGGGAACTTGATGTTGACTATGAGCCAAGCATGAAGTCAATGGCTCTGCTCTCAAACCTCACGTCTCTCACCACTCTAAGCCTAAGAAAGTGCAGTAATTTAACAGTGGACGGATTCAATCCTCTCATCGCAGTCAACCTCACCAAGCTGCAAGTGTTTGAGTGCAACACCTTAGCAGCAGATATGCTCTCCGAGGTGGCCTCTCAGAGGGCCAAATTATTGCCTGCAGGTTACATCTCTAGATTGGAGGTACTCATCATGGAAGACATCTGTGGATTGCTTGTTGCTCCTATTTGCAATCTCCTCGCCCCAGCCCTCCACACACTTGTATTTGGTTCTGATGGGAGGATGGAAAGCTTCACGAAAGAGCAGGAGAAAGCGCTGCAGCTCCTCACCTCCCTCCAGCATCTAGCATTTTCCAAATGCGGGGTTCTGCAGTCCCTTCCTCAAGGGTTACATCCCTTTCTTCTCTCAAGGAGTTATGTGTCATTGGGTGTCCAAATATCCGATCGCTGCCCAAGGAGGGCCTCCCGCTTTCGCTGAGAACACTCGCAGTCGCCTCCAGCACTGAGATATACGAGCAAATTGAGAAAATCAAAAGAACCAACCCAGATTTATCCGTCTTGTATTGCTAACTACACCCAAGGTAACACTTGTCGCCTCCCTATTCTCTTGTTTTTCTATTTCTGATGAAACGAGGTTTATTCGCCATCCATATATATTTCTGCCTCATCTTAACCACTGTTGTCAAATCTTACAGACTACTAGCAGGTTCCACTGTTGCAATCAATCTTTTGTGCACACAGGTTGTGAAACCTGCACATTAATCAGCAGGTCAGGTGCGAGATACAACCTACCGACTCTTCATTCTGCAACGCAACACTAGCTGTGAACTCTTCATTCTGCTGCATGATCTGCCGGTTAGTACCTCTCCACCTCCAGAACCAAATTCCTTTTTTTTAGAAAAGGAGGATGACCCCCGGCCTCTGCATCTGGGCGATGCATACGGCCACTCCAGAACCAAATTCCTGATCCTTCATTTATGACTGCATTCATTTCATTTAGGCCTCCTGAGTAGCTGCGTTATTGTTATAGGAGTTGCCTATTATTCCAGCTTGTTCTTCATTGTCTGACCCAAGAATAGTTGGTTACCCGAATTCTGCAGACCTAGCAATTAGAGTGCATTAGTGAATGTTGCACTTGGTGGTCTTCAATACAAACGTGGAGTTCTGCGGTGGTTTTCTTGTTGAAGGGTTTTCCAAGGTCAGCAGACAGCAGGCCATTACTTGCTCTCTTTTTTTCGAAAAAAAAACAAAACAAAACAAGCAGAACAAACAAAGGTAATGGATGATTTGGTGTTGTTTAATTTACCTTAGATAGAGTGCTTTGTCTGACCCAAGTTCATTTATTCTACTCTACTTATTGGATTCTGCAGTCCCAGTAGTGAATTGAATTTCACAGCTGATTCAGAGCAAACAAACAAACAGAAGAGAAGTGAAGCAATTGTCTGTGTTGATAAGCTGAAAGGTCAGTACGTAGTTGACACTTTGTTGTCATTTTTTGTGTTTTCTGTACTGATGCTCAAATAGGAGTGTCGTGCACTGAAACATACATTGTAATCTCTCTCTGAATTACTTGAATCTGTCTGTCGCCAGAATGTTGCTGTTGCTTTCAGGTAATTCCTCAAGCAGCAGCTGATACAACAATTGTGTTTGCGTGTTTGCAGAATAGAATATCGACCTAAGTGATGGTTCCTTCCTTTAAACAAGACAAGTGGGCTTTAATTTGTGGATGCAGCAGCAAGCAGAGCAGAACAGAGCAGAGCATTCCAAGAAGGGACATCCAAGATCCAAAGTGTGCCAAGGTGTGAGATGGTGGTTATTGGGATTCAGCATCAGCCTCGCACGCACCACTTGACAAGAAACTTTTGTGTATTCGCCTCTGTAGATTAAATGAAATTGGTACGGCAGTAGAATTGTGTTTTTTTCTAGATCAAGGGATACATACATACCTACGTACGTACATGGGATTTGGGAGGACTGCAATGTTGGAACCAAAGGATCAAACAATAGTGAACCGAGGTGTAAGACGAGGTTTCAGAAAACTCCCGCAGCTTTTTTGTTTCTTTCACTGAATTTATTTATTCAGAGTTACAACTTTGCGCCATCCCACGAACGAATCAGTATGGAACCGTTAAGCACTTGAGCTGCTAATCTCGCTAACCTGCTAACTGTCCAAACTGATAGAGAACTACCGACACAGCTGTCATGGCAGCAAAACTAACTGAATTTTTCTGAAACTCTGAAGCTACTCAACTTGCAAGGTTTATTCTAACATGCAACTCCCGAAAAAGGCATTTTTCTCGGTCCAAGTACACACGTGTCTCGGACCTGAGTGAACATTATATTCAGCTAAAGCCCAATCTGCTCCAAGTAGCGTGGTGCTGCCACATTCCATTAGTCATTTGATAAAGCTAATTAGATATCTTGATGCCACAGGCAGTGTTGCCAATAACATCACTTCCTAAGTATTTTCATGCACTTCAAACACATGGAAACACTTATTGTGTCCAATTCCTTGCTTGAAACCTCAGCAAACTTTGCTATTTGGACCTACTCCCTCCGTTCCAAAATAGATGACCCAACTTTGTACTAACTTGATAGTAGACAAAGTTGGGTCATCTATTTTGGAACGGAGGGAGTATCTGGCAATATTAGCCTCAGTAAGCAACTTGCATCAGTGACCTATTTGGAGGTCTCTCAACTCTTTTCCTCAATCTATCCGCGTGTTCTGTACTCCAAGAGTTGACTTGTCTAAAAGAAATTTTAACCAACATGACATGTTTGCCTGAAAGCATATGGAGTCTCTCTGCTTTGAAGCTACTTGAAATTGTTGGATATCCCAGTCTGACAGCGAGGTGCCAAAGGGAGGATGCCCACAAGATTTCTAAGGCCATCCATATTTCCTCTCATTGGTTGGTGGCTACATACATGCTCTGCTCTCATTCTTGTTCGGTGCAGAGGAGACGAGGTAAGCGGCCTACTGTTCCCAAGTGGATGTTGAAAAGGAATCTGAAGGAGTTGGAATTACTCTGGGACAGAGATGAACCAACTGCATATTAGATGTATCTCATCTTACCAACAAATCATCATCATCAAAAGTGTTAAACTGTTTCCCAACTCTTTCTGTGTTGGAGATAGATGGATATGGAAGCGATGACTATGAGGATATGGAGATTCAAGGATATGGAGACAATGACTATAAAGAATGTGTAATGCAGTTCCCATCATCCAGCTCACTGCAGGAACTTACCTTCCGGGACTGTAGGAGGCTGGTTCTTGTGCCTGTGGAGAAGGAGAATGGAGGCGGAATTCAGGAGGACAACTCATTGCTCCAATCATTAACAATATTCAATTGTGGTCGATTTTTCTGTCGGTGGCCCATGGGAAAGGGAGAATCAGAGACCATTTGCCCTTTCCCTGCTTCCCTGAGGGAACTTGATGTTGACTATGAGCCAAGCATGAAGTCAATGGCTCTGCTCTCAAACCTCACGTCTCTCACCACTCTAAGCCTAAGAAAGTGCAGTAATTTAACAGTGGACGGATTCAATCCTCTCATCGCAGTCAACCTCACCAAGCTGCAAGTGTTTGAGTGCAACACCTTAGCAGCAGATATGCTCTCCGAGGTGGCCTCTCAGAGGGCCAAATTATTGCCTGCAGGTTACATCTCTAGATTGGAGGTACTCATCATGGAAGACATCTGTGGATTGCTTGTTGCTCCTATTTGCAATCTCCTCGCCCCAGCCCTCCACACACTTGTATTTGGTTCTGATGGGAGGATGGAAAGCTTCACGGAAGAGCAGGAGAAAGCGCTGCAGCTCCTCACCTCCCTCCAGCATCTAGCATTTTCCAAATGCGGGGTTCTGCAGTCCCTTCCTCAAGGGTTACATCCCTTTCTTCTCTCAAGGAGTTATGTGTCATTGGGTGTCCAAATATCCGATCGCTGCCCAAGGAGGGCCTCCCGCTTTCGCTGAGAACACTCGCAGTCGCCTCCAGCACTGAGATATACGAGCAAATTGAGAAAATCAAAAGAACCAACCCAGATTTATCCGTCTTGTATTGCTAACTACACCCAAGGTAACACTTGTCGCCTCCCTATTCTCTTGTTTTTCTATTTCTGATGAAACGAGGTTTATTCGCCATCCATATATATTTCTGCCTCATCTTAACCACTGTTGTCAAATCTTACAGACTACTAGCAGGTTCCACTGTTGCAATCAATCTTTTGTGCACACAGGTTGTGAAACCTGCACATTAATCAGCAGGTCAGGTGCGAGATACAACCTACCGACTCTTCATTCTGCAACGCAACACTAGCTGTGAACTCTTCATTCTGCTGCATGATCTGCCGGTTAGTACCTCTCCACCTCCAGAACCAAATTCCTTTTTTTTAGAAAAGGAGGATGACCCCCGGCCTCTGCATCTGGGCGATGCATACGGCCACTCCAGAACCAAATTCCTGATCCTTCATTTATGACTGCATTCATTTCATTTAGGCCTCCTGAGTAGCTGCGTTATTGTTATAGGAGTTGCCTATTATTCCAGCTTGTTCTTCATTGTCTGACCCAAGAATAGTTGGTTACCCGAATTCTGCAGACCTAGCAATTAGAGTGCATTAGTGAATGTTGCACTTGGTGGTCTTCAATACAAACGTGGAGTTCTGCGGTGGTTTTCTTGTTGAAGGGTTTTCCAAGGTCAGCAGACAGCAGGCCATTACTTGCTCTCTTTTTTTCGAAAAAAAAAACAAAACAAAACAAGCAGAACAAACAAAGGTAATGGATGATTTGGTGTTGTTTAATTTACCTTAGATAGAATGCTTTGTCTGACCCAAGTTCATTTATTCTACTCTACTTATTGGATTCTGCAGTCCCAGTAGTGAATTGAATTTCACAGCTGATTCAGAGCAAACAAACAAACAGAAGAGAAGTGAAGCAATTGTCTGTGTTGATAAGCTGAAAGGTCAGTACGTAGTTGACACTTTGTTGTCATTTTTTGTGTTTTCTGTACTGATGCTCAAATAGGAGTGTCGTGCACTGAAACATACATTGTAATCTCTCTCTGAATTACTTGAATCTGTCTGTCGCCAGAATGTTGCTGTTGCTTTCAGGTAATTCCTCAAGCAGCAGCTGATACAACAATTGTGTTTGCGTGTTTGCAGAATAGAATATCGACCTAAGTGATGGTTCCTTCCTTTAAACAAGACAAGTGGGCTTTAATTTGTGGATGCAGCAGCAAGCAGAGCAGAACAGAGCAGAGCATTCCAAGAAGGGACATCCAAGATCCAAAGTGTGCCAAGGTGTGAGATGGTGGTTATTGGGATTCAGCATCAGCCTCGCACGCACCACTTGACAAGAAACTTTTGTGTATTCGCCTCTGTAGATTAAATGAAATTGGTACGGCAGTAGAATTGTGTTTTTTTCTAGATCAAGGGATACATACATACCTACGTACGTACATGGGATTTGGGAGGACTGCAATGTTGGAACCAAAGGATCAAACAATAGTGAACCGAGGTGTAAGACGAGGTTTCAGAAAACTCCCGCAGCTTTTTTGTTTCTTTCACTGAATTTATTTATTCAGAGTTACAACTTTGCGCCATCCCACGAACGAATCAGTATGGAACCGTTAAGCACTTGAGCTGCTAATCTCGCTAACCTGCTAACTGTCCAAACTGATAGAGAACTACCGACACAGCTGTCATGGCAGCAAAACTAACTGAATTTTTCTGAAACTCTGAAGCTACTCAACTTGCAAGGTTTATTCTAACATGCAACTCCCGAAAAAGGCATTTTTCTCGGTCCAAGTACACACGTGTCTCGGACCTGAGTGAACATTATATTCAGCTAAAGCCCAATCTGCTCCAAGTAGCGTGGTGCTGCCACATTCCATTAGTCATTTGATAAAGCTAATTAGATATCTTGATGCCACAGGCAGTGTTGCCAATAACATCACTTCCTAAGTATTTTCATGCACTTCAAACACATGGAAACACTTATTGTGTCCAATTCCTTGCTTGAAACCTCAGCAAACTTTGCTATTTGGACCTACTCCCTCCGTTCCAAAATAGATGACCCAACTTTGTACTAACTTGATAGTAGACAAAGTTGGGTCATCTATTTTGGAACGGAGGGAGTATCTGGCAATATTAGCCTCAGTAAGCAACTTGCATCAGTGACCTATTTGGAGGTCTCTCAACTCTTTTCCTCAATCTATCCGCGTGTTCTGTACTCCAAGAGTTGACTTGTCTAAAAGAAATTTTAACCAACATGACATGTTTGCCTGAAAGCATATGGAGTCTCTCTGCTTTGAAGCTACTTGAAATTGTTGGATATCCCAGTCTGACAGCGAGGTGCCAAAGGGAGGATGCCCACAAGATTTCTAAGGCCATCCATATTTCCTCTCATTGGTTGGTGGCTACATACATGCTCTGCTCTCATTCTTGTTCGGTGCAGAGGAGACGAGGTAAGCGGCCTACTGTTCCCAAGTGGATGTTGAAAAGGAATCTGAAGGAGTTGGAATTACTCTGGGACAGAGATGAACCAACTGCATATTAGATGTATCTCATCTTACCAACAAATCATCATCATCAAAAGTGTTAAACTGTTTCCCAACTCTTTCTGTGTTGGAGATAGATGGATATGGAAGCGATGACTATGAGGATATGGAGATTCAAGGATATGGAGACAATGACTATAAAGAATGTGTAATGCAGTTCCCATCATCCAGCTCACTGCAGGAACTTACCTTCCGGGACTGTAGGAGGCTGGTTCTTGTGCCTGTGGAGAAGGAGAATGGAGGCGGAATTCAGGAGGACAACTCATTGCTCCAATCATTAACAATATTCAATTGTGGTCGATTTTTCTGTCGGTGGCCCATGGGAAAGGGAGAATCAGAGACCATTTGCCCTTTCCCTGCTTCCCTGAGGGAACTTGATGTTGACTATGAGCCAAGCATGAAGTCAATGGCTCTGCTCTCAAACCTCACGTCTCTCACCACTCTAAGCCTAAGAAAGTGCAGTAATTTAACAGTGGACGGATTCAATCCTCTCATCGCAGTCAACCTCACCAAGCTGCAAGTGTTTGAGTGCAACACCTTAGCAGCAGATATGCTCTCCGAGGTGGCCTCTCAGAGGGCCAAATTATTGCCTGCAGGTTACATCTCTAGATTGGAGGTACTCATCATGGAAGACATCTGTGGATTGCTTGTTGCTCCTATTTGCAATCTCCTCGCCCCAGCCCTCCACACACTTGTATTTGGTTCTGATGGGAGGATGGAAAGCTTCACGGAAGAGCAGGAGAAAGCGCTGCAGCTCCTCACCTCCCTCCAGCATCTAGCATTTTCCAAATGCGGGGTTCTGCAGTCCCTTCCTCAAGGGTTACATCCCTTTCTTCTCTCAAGGAGTTATGTGTCATTGGGTGTCCAAATATCCGATCGCTGCCCAAGGAGGGCCTCCCGCTTTCGCTGAGAACACTCGCAGTCGCCTCCAGCACTGAGATATACGAGCAAATTGAGAAAATCAAAAGAACCAACCCAGATTTATCCGTCTTGTATTGCTAACTACACCCAAGGTAACACTTGTCGCCTCCCTATTCTCTTGTTTTTCTATTTCTGATGAAACGAGGTTTATTCGCCATCCATATATATTTCTGCCTCATCTTAACCACTGTTGTCAAATCTTACAGACTACTAGCAGGTTCCACTGTTGCAATCAATCTTTTGTGCACACAGGTTGTGAAACCTGCACATTAATCAGCAGGTCAGGTGCGAGATACAACCTACCGACTCTTCATTCTGCAACGCAACACTAGCTGTGAACTCTTCATTCTGCTGCATGATCTGCCGGTTAGTACCTCTCCACCTCCAGAACCAAATTCCTTTTTTTTAGAAAAGGAGGATGACCCCCGGCCTCTGCATCTGGGCGATGCATACGGCCACTCCAGAACCAAATTCCTGATCCTTCATTTATGACTGCATTCATTTCATTTAGGCCTCCTGAGTAGCTGCGTTATTGTTATAGGAGTTGCCTATTATTCCAGCTTGTTCTTCATTGTCTGACCCAAGAATAGTTGGTTACCCGAATTCTGCAGACCTAGCAATTAGAGTGCATTAGTGAATGTTGCACTTGGTGGTCTTCAATACAAACGTGGAGTTCTGCGGTGGTTTTCTTGTTGAAGGGTTTTCCAAGGTCAGCAGACAGCAGGCCATTACTTGCTCTCTTTTTTTCGAAAAAAAAAAACAAAACAAGCAGAACAAACAAAGGTAATGGATGATTTGGTGTTGTTTAATTTACCTTAGATAGAGTGCTTTGTCTGACCCAAGTTCATTTATTCTACTCTACTTATTGGATTCTGCAGTCCCAGTAGTGAATTGAATTTCACAGCTGATTCAGAGCAAACAAACAAACAGAAGAGAAGTGAAGCAATTGTCTGTGTTGATAAGCTGAAAGGTCAGTACGTAGTTGACACTTTGTTGTCATTTTTTGTGTTTTCTGTACTGATGCTCAAATAGGAGTGTCGTGCACTGAAACATACATTGTAATCTCTCTCTGAATTACTTGAATCTGTCTGTCGCCAGAATGTTGCTGTTGCTTTCAGGTAATTCCTCAAGCAGCAGCTGATACAACAATTGTGTTTGCGTGTTTGCAGAATAGAATATCGACCTAAGTGATGGTTCCTTCCTTTAAACAAGACAAGTGGGCTTTAATTTGTGGATGCAGCAGCAAGCAGAGCAGAACAGAGCAGAGCATTCCAAGAAGGGACATCCAAGATCCAAAGTGTGCCAAGGTGTGAGATGGTGGTTATTGGGATTCAGCATCAGCCTCGCACGCACCACTTGACAAGAAACTTTTGTGTATTCGCCTCTGTAGATTAAATGAAATTGGTACGGCAGTAGAATTGTGTTTTTTTCTAGATCAAGGGATACATACATACCTACGTACGTACATGGGATTTGGGAGGACTGCAATGTTGGAACCAAAGGATCAAACAATAGTGAACCGAGGTGTAAGACGAGGTTTCAGAAAACTCCCGCAGCTTTTTTGTTTCTTTCACTGAATTTATTTATTCAGAGTTACAACTTTGCGCCATCCCACGAACGAATCAGTATGGAACCGTTAAGCACTTGAGCTGCTAATCTCGCTAACCTGCTAACTGTCCAAACTGATAGAGAACTATCGACACAGCTGTCATGGCAGCAAAACTAACTGAATTTTTCTGAAACTCTGAAGCTACTCAACTTGCAAGGTTTATTCTAACATGCAACTCCCGAAAAAGGCATTTTTCTCGGTCCAAGTACACACGTGTCTCGGACCTGAGTGAACATTATATTCAGCTAAAGCCCAATCTGCTCCAAGTAGCGTGGTGCTGCCACATTCCATTAGTCATTTGATAAAGCTAACTAGATATCTTGATGCCACAGGCAGTGTTGCCAATAACATCACTTCCTAAGTATTTTCATGCACTTCAAACACATGGAAACACTTATTGTGTCCAATTCCTTGCTTGAAACCTCAGCAAACTTTGCTATTTGGACCTACTCCCTCCGTTCCAAAATAGATGACCCAACTTTGTACTAACTTGATAGTAGACAAAGTTGGGTCATCTATTTTGGAACGGAGGGAGTATCTGGCAATATTAGCCTCAGTAAGCAACTTGCATCAGTGACCTATTTGGAGGTCTCTCAACTCTTTTCCTCAATCTATCCGCGTGTTCTGTACTCCAAGAGTTGACTTGTCTAAAAGAAATTTTAACCAACATGACATGTTTGCCTGAAAGCATATGGAGTCTCTCTGCTTTGAAGCTACTTGAAATTGTTGGATATCCCAGTCTGACAGCGAGGTGCCAAAGGGAGGATGCCCACAAGATTTCTAAGGCCATCCATATTTCCTCTCATTGGTTGGTGGCTACATACATGCTCTGCTCTCATTCTTGTTCGGTGCAGAGGAGACGAGGTAAGCGGCCTACTGTTCCCAAGTGGATGTTGAAAAGGAATCTGAAGGAGTTGGAATTACTCTGGGACAGAGATGAACCAACTGCATATTAGATGTATCTCATCTTACCAACAAATCATCATCATCAAAAGTGTTAAACTGTTTCCCAACTCTTTCTGTGTTGGAGATAGATGGATATGGAAGCGATGACTATGAGGATATGGAGATTCAAGGATATGGAGACAATGACTATAAAGAATGTGTAATGCAGTTCCCATCATCCAGCTCACTGCAGGAACTTACCTTCCGGGACTGTAGGAGGCTGGTTCTTGTGCCTGTGGAGAAGGAGAATGGAGGCGGAATTCAGGAGGACAACTCATTGCTCCAATCATTAACAATATTCAATTGTGGTCGATTTTTCTGTCGGTGGCCCATGGAAAAGGGAGAATCAGAGACCATTTGCCCTTTCCCTGCTTCCCTGAGGGAACTTGATGTTGACTATGAGCCAAGCATGAAGTCAATGGCTCTGCTCTCAAACCTCACGTCTCTCACCACTCTAAGCCTAAGAAAGTGCAGTAATTTAACAGTGGACGGATTCAATCCTCTCATCGCAGTCAACCTCACCAAGCTGCAAGTGTTTGAGTGCAACACCTTAGCAGCAGATATGCTCTCCGAGGTGGCCTCTCAGAGGGCCAAATTATTGCCTGCAGGTTACATCTCTAGATTGGAGGTACTCATCATGGAAGACATCTGTGGATTGCTTGTTGCTCCTATTTGCAATCTCCTCGCCCCAGCCCTCCACACACTTGTATTTGGTTCTGATGGGAGGATGGAAAGCTTCACGGAAGAGCAGGAGAAAGCGCTGCAGCTCCTCACCTCCCTCCAGCATCTAGCATTTTCCAAATGCGGGGTTCTGCAGTCCCTTCCTCAAGGGTTACACCGCCTTTCTTCTCTCAAGGAGTTATGTGTCCGTGGGTGTCCAAATATCCGATCGCTGCCCAAGGAGGGCCTCCCGCTTTCGCTGAGAAAACTAAGGATGGATTGTCACAGCGCTGAGATAGAGGAGCAAATTGAGAAAATCAAAAGAACCAACCCAAATTTATCCGTCAAAGGATAACTACACCCAAGGTGACACTTGTCGCCTCCCTATTTTTCTTGTTTTTCTATTTCTGAAGCAAGGTTTATTCACCATATCTCTGCTTCATCTTAACTTGTCAAATCTTACAGACTAGCAGGTCCCACTCCACTCCACCACTGGAGGAAGCTACTGCAGCCAAACTGATATTGAAAAGAAATCTGAAGGAGTTCAAATTATTCTGGTCGGGCAGAGATGGAGCAACTACAGATGCTGGTATTCTTGATGCTCTTAAACCACACTCGAATCTTAGAGTACTTACAATTGCAAATCATGGTGGTACCATTGGTCCTAGTTGGTTGTGTCTTGACATCTGGTTAACAAGTTTAGAGACTCTCACCCTAGAAGGCGTATCTTGGAGCACCCTCCCACCTTTTGGGAAGCTACCAAATCTCAAGGGCCTCTATTTGAATAAAGTTTCTGGAATGCTTCAGTTTGGGCCTCTATGTGGTGGCGCTCCAGGCAAATGTTTTTTGCGCTTGAAGACAGTTAGGTTTTGTGAAATGCCAGATCTTGCTGAATGGGTTGTGGAACCTAATTGCCATTCCTTTCCAAGTCTTGAAAAAATTGAATGCATCCGTTGTCCCAATCTCCGTGTGTTGCCCTTGTCCGAGGTATCTTGCACCAATTTGCGCAGACTTGAAGTTTCTATGTGCCCCAAGATGTCTCTACCCTCCATGCCTCACACCTCCACACTGATAGATTTGGTTGTTAAAACAGGTGATCCAGACACGTTGTTGCGTTATAATGGAAAGGAATTGGATGTTAGAGGGTATGGCGGTGCTTTGGCCTACCACAATTTGGATAAAGTAGAATATATGGCTGTTGCAAATGTATCGCACATATCATTGACAGACATTGAAAAGTTTAAATCCCTAACACAACTAGCTGTCAAAAGATGCGCCGGTGTGTTCCCAGAAGAGCTGGATGGCAGTATTGTCTTCCGTTCAGTTAAGAGTCTCACATTAGACGTATGCCATCTTTCCAGCAGCAAATCATCATCGTCAGAAGTGTTAAACTGTTTCCCAGCTCTTTCTGTGTTGGAGATAGTTGGAGATGGAGACCATGACTATGAGGAATGTGTAATGCAGTTGCCATCATCCAGCTCACTGCAGAAACTTAGATTTAGAGACTGTAAGGGCCTGGTTCTTGTGCCTGTGGAGAAGGAGAATGAAGGAGGAATTCAGGAGGACAAGTCATTGCTCCAATCATTAACAATACATGGATGTGGCGAATTGTTCTGTCGGTGGCCCATGGGCATGGGAGAATCAGAGACCATTTGCCCTTTCCCTGCTTCCCTGAGTAGACTTCTTGTTTGGAACGAGTCAAGCATGAAGTCAATGGCTCTGCTCTCAAACCTCACGTCTCTCACCACTCTAAGCCTAATAAGCTACAGTAATTTAACAGTGGATAGATTCAATCCTCTCATCGCAGTCAACCTCAAAGAACTGGAAGTTATAGGCAGCAGCAGATATGCTCTCAGAGGTGGCCTCTCAGAGGGCCAAATTATTCCCTGCAGGTTCCTTCCGGTTGGAGAAACTCAAGGTGGATAACATCTCTGGATTGCTTGTTGCTCCTATTTGTAACCTCCTCGCCCCGGCCCTCCACACACTTGAATTCATGGAAGATGAGAGGATGGAAAGCTTGACGGAAGAGCAAGAGAAAGCGCTACAGCTCCTCACCTCCCTCCAGAATCTAATATTTTATGCCTGCGAAGGTCTGCAGTCCCTTCCTCAAGGGTTACATCGCCTCTCTTCTCTCAAGGAGTTACATGTCGTTAACTGTCCAAAAGTCCAATCGATGCCCAAGGAGGGCCTCCCGGTTTCGCTGAGAAAAGTACACATGATTGGTTGCAGCGCTGAGATAAAGGAGCAAATTGAGAAAATCAAAAGAACCAACCCAGATTTGTCCGTCTTTCGATAGCTAAACCGAAGGTAACACTTGTCAGTTGTCACCTCCCTATATTTTCTTTTCTATTTCTGAAGCGTGGTTTATTCGCCGTATTTCTGTTGTGCCTCATCTTAACCACTATTGTCAAATCTTACAGACTAGCAGGTTCCACTCCACTCCACCACTGTTGCAATCAATCTTTTATGCACACAAGTTGTCAAACCTGCACATTAATCAGCAGGTGCAAAGCAACTACATTCCAACTTATGATCCAAAATTCTGCTACATGATCCAAAATTTTCTGCAACTCAAGAACCAAATTTTTTATCCTTAATTTATGACTGCATTCACGGTGCAAAGCAACTACATTAATTTATGTGCTTAATTTATGCCTACATTCACAGTCCAATGCACACTTCTTTTTGTACCCCTTTTGTGCTAGTAGACTTGAGATTGATACACCGTTGATGTTAGGTTTCATAATATATATATGCGTGCATTTTCTTCGTCAGGCTTCTGTTCCCTATGTATGTGAAATAAAAAAGGGCGTGTGTGACATGACTCACTCAGTCACTTGGTACCGATCAACAAGAAGTCTAGAGTCGTAGCTGCAACCTGCAAGAAGTGAGGCTGGAATCATGAAATTATCAGGCTTGTGCTCCTTTTTCGCATGAACAGAAGAGGCCAATTTCACTGTTGGCATCAGTTGCAGCGAGGAAGAGGTATTTAACTGCCTGCTGTTATTGAAAAAGAAGATTTTCTTTCTTTTTCTTACCATGAATGAATGAATGAATCAAGTGCCTTTTATTTCCTCTTTCTTGAATCCTTCCCTTTGACAGGATGATGCCGCTGCTTTGCAAAAAAGCACCTGATATATCATATATGTAGCAGAGGGTGCTGGCTTGGTGGTGCAGAATGGTATGGATTCCTACTATTATCGTGAAGTGAAATTGAATTGAGTTACAATCTACAAGAGAAGAGAAAATGCTTTCCAATTTGTTTGATTCTTTCTTGAAAAATCCCTATTTAGCCTGATACTGAATTATTCCTGTAGGATCGGAGCTATGAGTACTGAAATTATTGTACCCAGCTACGTACAATCTTGCATGGAGAGTCCATACTTGTTTAGGTTTCATTGCCGTTGATCCTTCACTCAAAGGTAATGAATGATCGGGTGTTTAAGTTGCCTTAGAGTGCTTTGTTCATACTTTGTCTGACCCAAGTTCATTCATTTATCATAAAACTATTTTATTTTATTTTATTTTATGATATACAGGACATGGAGGTTCTGCAGTCCCAGTGGTGAATTAAATTTCACAGCTGATTCAGAGCAAACAGACAGTGCTGAAGCAATTGTCTGTCTTGATATGCTCAAAGGTCTTTGTTCTCATTAAGTGTTGTGCACTTGAATGTTGCTGCTTCCTCAAGCACCACATTACTGATATAATTGTGATGCGTGTTTGCAGAATAGAATATGGACCTAAGTGATGGCTCGCAGTGCGATGTCCTTCCTTCCTTCCTTTAAACAAGACAAGTGGGCTTTAATTTGTGGATGACAAGAGAGAGCAGAGCAGAGCATTCCAAGAAGGGACATCCAAAAGGAAAGTGTGCCAAGGTGTGAGGTGCTTATTGGGATTCAGCATCAGCCTCGCACGACTTTAGAATTTTTTGTTTCGCCTCTGTAAATTGAATTTGTAAGGTAGAATTGAGTTTTTTTTCCCAGTGTTGCGATCAAGATTTTGTTCCGTGACCATGGACCAACTGATCGATGATGCCAATGTTGTTTGTTGTAACTGGCATTAGCACAATGCTAGCTAGTACAGTACATTCACGCTTGCTTAATGTCTATAAGATTTGGCAGCTTCACATGTGAATCTGAGATTGAAGGCAAAAGTTGTGTGGTTTATAAATTCCTCAGTGGCAGCAAGCAATGTGAGTGACTGCCTGCCTTGAGCTTTGGGGCCTTCCTGCTTCTCCTAGCTAGCTTTTTTTTTTGAAAAGGGGGACACCCCGGCCTTTGCATCAGAACGACGCATACGGCCACATTTATTTAGCAAAGTAAATAAGGTTCAAAAAGGTCTTAAAGTCTACAAACAAAAGGAACGGCAAGCTCACATAGAGCCTCAATGCCAAAACAGAAAGCCTAACAAGCCACAACCGGTTGGCAAATTAACAGATACGTAAACTAATCGCCTATCCTATTACATGACCGCCATCCAAACCGGTTGAAGATATCCCGCGCTACCATCTCCCACTGGACAGATCCAGTAACCAAACGCTCCCTGGCCTCCGTCGGAGTGAGTGAGGACCACATACGGATCAACACGGTAGCCCGGAATAAAACCTGCAAAAAATGAATAGTTGTTGTTCTGTTAAAAGCCAAATCATTTCTGCAGTTCCAAATTGCCCATAACAACGCACAAACTCCTACACGAATGTGTCTAGCTGTTTCGGACTCTATCCCAGCAAGCCACGTCCCGAATAACGTGTTGACCGAAGTCGGAGGAGTAATGTTAAAGGCAATTTGCACAGAGCGCCACAAGCCTCATGCCAATGGGAAGTCAAAGAAGAGGTGCTTGATGGTCTCCTCCCGATCACAGAAACTACACCTAGTAGAACCTGTCCAGTTGCGCTTAACTAGATTGTCCTTTGTTAAAATTACTTGTTTATGTACAAACCACATAAACACTTTGATCTTTAAGGGGACCTTAACTTTCCAAACCTTTTTGAAATTAGGAAACACACTTGAGTTAATGATATCGACATACATCGATTTAACTGTGAACTCCTCAGATCTAGTAAGCTTCCACCACAACTGATCGGGCTGAGAAGTTAACTAAACCCCCATCAATCTACGGACCAAGTGAAGCCATGCTTCCCATCGGTCACCCACAAGCACCCTCCTAAACTGAATGTTGAGCGGAATGGACTGCAGAACCATGGCAACAAGAGCCTCACGGCGCTGAACAATACGATAAAGGGACGGATACTGGGTCGCCAACGGCGCGTCACCAAGCCACGTATCCTCCCAAAATCGAGTGTCATTACCATTACCGACAATATGCCTAGTTCTGTTAAAGAAGGTAGCTTTGATTCTCATGAGCCCCTTCGAGAACGGCGAATCAGTTGGTCTCATAGTGACCTGGGATAGGGTCTTGGACTGCAAATATTTATTACGTAAGATCTGCGCCCACGTTGCCTCCGTCTCAAGTGCCAACTTATACAACCACTTACTAAGCAGGCATCTGTTCTTGACTTCTAGATTTTCAATACCCAGCCCCCCTGGTCCTTTGATCGACAGATAATATCCCATTTGGCCAGTCGGTATTTTCTCTTAAGTTCATCACTCTGCCAAAAGAATCGGGATCGATAGAAATCCAGCCTCTGACTAACCCCAACTGGGACCTCAAAGAAGGATAAGAGGAACATAGGTAAACTCGTGAGCACCGAGTTAATAAGGATCAACCGGCCTCCATAAGACATGAGTTTTCCCTTCCAGCAACTCAGTTTCTTCTCAAACCGATCCTCTATGCACTTCCACTCGCTGTTTGTTAGCTTACGATGATGAATGGGAATACCTAGATACGTAAAAGGTAGAGCCCCAACTTCACACCCGAACAATTGTCTATATGCCCCTTGTTCATCTTTGGCTCTACCAAAGCAGAACAACTCGCTTTTATGGAAATTAATCTTAAGCCCCGTCAATTGTTCAAATAGGCATAACACTAACTTCATGTTTCTCGCTTTTGCCAAATCATGTTCCATGAAGATGATAGTATCATCAGCGTACTGCAAGATGGACACACCACCATCAACCAGATGAGGCACCAAGCCACCCACCTGACCGGCCTCTTTTGCCCTTCCTATCAGGATCACCAACATGTCTACCACAATATTGAATAATATTGGAGACATAGGATCGCCTTGTCTCAACCCCTTATGCGTTTGGAAATAATGACCTATATCATCATTCACTTTGATTCCAACACTCCCTTTTTTGCGTGAATGCTTCCACCTGGCGTCGCCAAGCCTCATCAAAGCCCTTCATGCGTAAGGCTTGTTGAAGGAACGGCCATTTGACTTTATCATATGCCTTCTCGAAATCCACTTTGAAAATAACCCCATCCAGTTTTTTCATGTGGATCTCATGGAGCGTTTCATGAAGGACCACCACCCCTTCCAGGATGTTCCTGTCCGGCATGAAAGCCATTTGAGTTGGCTGCACCACGGCGTGCGCAATCTGTGTTAGCCTAATCGTCCCAACCTTGGTAAAGATTTTGAAACTGACATTCAGAAGACAGATAGGCCGAAATTGCTCGATTCTCACGGCCTCTGTTTTCTTAGGGAGCAGGGTTATTGTTCCAAAGTTAAGCTGGAAAAGCTGCAAATGTCCTGAGAACAAATCATGGAACATTGGCAACAGATCCCCTTTAATAATATGCCAGCACTTCTTATAGAACTCAGCCGGAAAACCATCCGGACCGGGAGCCTTATTATTTTTCATCTGGGAAACGGCTTCGAAAACCTCCTTTTCCAAAAAAGGGGCTGTTAATATATCGTTCTCCACAGCAGTAAGTTGAGGTACATCTTCGACTCTAGACTCATCCAGAGACACACAGTTCTCCTCTGATGGTCCAAACAATCGTTTGTAGTACTCAGTAATGTACAGCTTCAAATCATCCTGACCGATAATCGTACCCTCATCTTGTTCTAGCTGGAAGATTCTCTTCTTCCTATGTTTGCCATTTGCAATCATATGGAAGAATTGAGTGTTCGCGTCCCCCTCGACCACTCTTCGTACCTTGGCCCGCAGAGCCCACTTTAACTCTTCTTCACGAAGAAGTTCTTTCAACCTCATCTCAGCGTCAAGCTTAGTATGAAGCTCGGTGGCTGGCAACACCGTGGTTTCTGCTTTTACATCTAAGGACTAAATGAGGGCAAGGAGCCGTTCCTTTTCAACCCTATAGATCCCACTGAGATGTTTAGCCCATCCACGGAGGAAACTTCTCAGATGCCTAATCTTATTCTGCCAGCGCTCAAGCGCATTCCTCCCGCCTGCATCCTTAGCCCACTCTCTGGCTACGAGATCCAGGAAGCCTTCTCTTTCAAACCACGCAAGCTCGAACGAGAACAAATTCTTGTTTCCCGAGTAGGTAGCCCCACCAGAGTCCAGAAAAAGAGGCGTGTGATCAGAAATCCCGCGATATAGAGCCTGAACTGTTACAAAGGGAAATTTATGTTCCCATTCGACACTTACGAGTACCCGATCCAACTTTTCAAACGTTGGATTTGGCATGGCGTTGGCCCAAGTAAACTTCCTACCTGAAAGCTCAATCTCTCTCAGATCCAAGCTTTCAATGATAGTGTTGAACATAAACAACCATCTCCCGTCAAAATTATCATTGTTCTTCTCGTCTCGACTCCTAATAATGTTAAAGTCACCCCCAACGAGGATGGGGAGCTGCTCAGAGCCACAGACTCTAACCAGGTCGGCCAGGAAATCCGGTTTGAATTTTGCCTGCGCGGCACCATACACTGCCACCAGCACCTAGTCCAAACCGTCGACCTTGAATCGCACCCTGAACTTTACAGCAAAATCTCCCATGCCCACACTTCGAACTTCGAGAGAATCGCATCGAACACCAAGTAAGATCCCTCCCGATCTCCCTCTTGGTGGCAGACAATGCCAGTCAAACTCAATACCCCCCGAAAGAGTGTTAAGAAATTGTGGTGAGAAATTTGCTCTACCAGTTTCCGACAACGCAATAAAATCCAATCGTTGCTCGATGGATGCATCTGCAAGAAATCTTCTTTTAGCCAAGTCCTTAAGACCTCTGCTATTCCAAAAGATTCCTCTCATATCTCGTCGTGGAATTTTTTAGCGAAGCGGATCCTAGAACTCCTACGCACATCAGACGTTGGGTAAATCTCGTGCTTCCATTTGCGCTTAGGGCCGGTCCTCGCATCCACCCGGTCCTCAATCCCCGTTTCAGGGAGACCAACAACATCCATCTCGAAACTCTCATCCTCCTCCTCCGGTTCCGGGAGGGAGGGTGCGAGATCGGCACAAAAATCATCGAGCACCCGAACTCCCAAGGCATCAATCTCGGAATCATTCATGGGTTTGACAGCAGCTAAGTTTCGAATCAAATCTAAAGCCCTCTCGGCTTCTAGATCTAGCAAATCATTGATGGAGTTAGAAATTTCACCCTCATTACTACCTAGTGAAATCCCTAGTTGGTTCGCATTATCAACAATCTCATCATTCAAAAAATGCAAAATGGAATTAGAAGTATTGACCGACATACCAGTAGTGACCTGGACGTCACGAAGCTTGGCTGCCCTCTCGGCGCACCGTTGCTGCATGTCGTCCACCTCCGGACGGCCCTGAAGACGGCAGCTCACCCGCCGGCCCTCAGACGCCTGGTCCGGAATCCCGCCGAACTGAATAACCTCCTCCCGAGTGAAGTTGCCTGGGGATTGACCGCCTGTCACCCCCCGAACAATCAGCTGATCTCCACGGCTAGGAGACAGCGCCGAGTGGGCAGATGGGGAACCAAAGGCCACCTGCCCCCGCTCCCCATCCACCCCAGACCTGCGGCCAGGAGCGATCGCCGGCGTCAACGGTGGTGTGGTCCCCCTGGGCGCGGAAGGTGAAGAAGGCCCCGGGGCCACCCGCCCTAAGCCCCCTCCAACGGCTGGACCGGCCTCCCGCAGGATCGGCCCAGCGACCGGTGAAGAAGGCGCTGAGGCCACCTGCCCCGGCCCCCCTCCCGAAGGTAGCACCTCCCTCATGGTCGCACCGACCTGAGCGAGAAGAGAAGGGGGGCGCCAAGACCACCTGCCTCGACCCCCCTGCACAGCTCGAAACCACCACCCGTAGCTCCGCCGTCTCAACACAATCTGGCGAAATCTCTATCTCCGAAATCTCCTCCGCGCTAGAACCCTCCACGCCCGGGCCCTCAAAGTCCAAGGCGGGTAGAGAGTGCTCAAAAGCATCAAAAGACTCGACTCGCTCGCTCCATAGCCTCAGAGGTGCAGTAGCAGGCTCAATAGACCCAAACCTCAGAGTAGTCGACGGCACTAACGCAGAAGGCGCCGTGCCATCTCCAGTCATCTGAGCAGCAGTCCCCGGTCCCTCGGACATCTCTCGTCCAAGATCAGCGGCCGGAGTCTCCTTAGCTCCTGCACCCTCATCATCCTCGTGCATATCAACATCAGTGGTAGTAGGTGCCTCAGCAAACAGGCTGTCATCCTCAAACTCAATCTGAAGGTTGTAAACCTGGCCTCGATAAGCCCACTTGACCACATCCGGCACAAACTCAATGTCCAAAATGCTGACCAGTAAGCGAGCAACCCCATGAGCTCTAGTAAAGGCCATATCCACATGCTCAGGCTTTCCCACCATGATGCCCAAACTAGAAACGACCTTAGCATCCTGCATAGGTTTGGAAGGAGCTCCCGAAAACCGTAACCAAGCCTGGGTAAGAGGTTTACCCTGAGGTTCAATCAACTTCCACTCGTGGAACTCAAGAATACCCTCAGTACCTGGCACTTTGCACATCCCGAAACTCAAGAGCCTCTGTAAATCCTCCACTGTCGGGAACTCAACCCTGAACAAGTTCGCCTCTAGACTGACAAGCTCCCAGTGGAAATCCCCTGGGGCCAGCTCCCGAAGCCGCTGCACAATCTGGGTCCCAGAGACTTCTCCTTTAGTCACTTTAACAATCCCAGTTGTCACACTCTGAACCTCATCAGGAACCTCCCTCTCGGTCGGAGACTCAAAGAACGTGAGCTCAGCACAGTACACTCCATACATCATAAGATTCGGTACCTGCTCCCTCATAAGCGGACAGACCCCCGACTCATGGGCAGGCTTGCCACACGTATCGCATAAAACGGCCACACACTCAGCAATGAAATGGCCCTTATCGCCACAGCGGTAACATAACATCCTTTCTTTCTTGCGCGCATACTTGGCCGCCCTGTCCTCTGCCGACATAGACCCATTCTCACCATTAGCAGGGACCACCACGTCAGCCAGTGCCGTTACCACCTCCATAGCCTGGCAAGACAACTCAGGTTCCGCAGTCTCCTCGCCAACAGGTGTCTGGTCCACAATAATAGGATGCTGTCGTGGACGATAGCGGCCACCGCGGCCACCTCGGCCACCACGGTTACCACGAAAACCACCGCGGTTACGATGAGCCGGTCCAGATGCCCCTTCAACGAAACCACCCGTTGGCCCCAGGAAGGGCCTCTCGGCCGAGCCATCGCTCTGCCAGGCATACACCCGTCCACCACCCGTGGACGAGGATCCCCGGTGCTTTCCATCTCCATATGCGTTATAACCATCGTCGCCCCATTGACCACGAGGCGCAGTCGAACCACCACCATCCGTAGGAAGCGGCAATTGGGCATGCATCAGCACCGGCGCATCCAAGTGCTGCGACTGCCGGGCGACAAAGTGCGGCGGTCTGGCGCCTGACTGAGCCGTCGCAGGTCGAGGCGGCAGACCCGAAGCGGGCGGCCTCGGACCAGCAGCCCCTCTGCCCACAGCAGCAGCAGGGTTCGGCACCGGGGCCGGGGGATGAGGCACACCATCCCGGCCCAATGCCGGTTGCGGCACCACCACCGGCGCCGGGGGTCGAGCGCCTGGGAGCCCCGCGGCCAACCGCGCCAAAGCCACGCGCCCCGATAGCAGACGGCGGCCTAGGGCCGGTGACCTGAGTCGCCGCCCTGCCGACGCCAACGCCTGGTGACGGGGCCACCACACCGCGGCCCGTCCCCGACTGGGGGCCGTTTCCACCATGTCCAGATGCTGGCAGCTGGCCGTTCCCGCCGCGTCCATCTCCCGGCAGCGGCGCTCGCCCTCTGCGGCCAGCACCACCCGTGGCGGCGCCCTTGCCAGCAGGCGGCAAAGCTCCCCGGCCAGCCATTGCTCGGAGTGGGGGGATGCGCGTAGCCCGCCCCGCACCACGTGCACAGAACCCCGGCCGGCCACTTCGGAAAACCCTAGATCGCAACGAAGAACCACCGCCTCGACGCTCGATCGTGCATGGGTCAGTAGGGGAGATCGACGTAGTAGTAACCGAGTTAGACTGGGCCTCATACCCAGTTAACTCCGGCCCACATACGCGAAGGCCCGGCTCACACAGAACCGGCCCAACCCTAGACGCTCCCAGCTCGCAGCCCAGGAGGGAATTCAAACGATGCGCCCGCATCTGGGAGATCTCGAGCACATGCCCCGCCGGCAATGTCGCCGCGGCCGCCGCCAGCGTCCGGGAAGCAATTGCACGGCGCATAGGCCTCTTTTTCCTCAGAACTTTAGTCCATGAATCCGGCTTAATTAAATCAAAGAGAGTAAGATTGGGAAGACTAACCTTTGGGAGAGGTCCCTTCCATGGCCTGATAGCCGTCGTCGCCGTTCTCCGGTGAACAACGCGACGAACCATCTCCTTCCTCTCACCCGCATGGAGCCCAACCCTCGCCGGATCGTCCACCGGCAAGATCTTGTCTACCGTAGTGGCAACATCGTCTTCGTCATACCCCGCATGAAAAAACTCGCAAAACAGGTCGGAGGGGGTCGGCGTTGGCGGTGAGGCCGCCGGATCATCACCGTCCCCGTCCGCCTCCTCGTCATCAGATCCGGCCAACGCCCAGAATCGGCCGCCGACCTGCGGGCGAGGCGATGAAGCCGAGGGCAGCGCCCCGGCGGCCGCCGCCCCGTTGCCCCGCGGAGTCGCCTGATGGCCCTCGTAGTCGCCCCTCATCTACTCACCTCTTGAATCAACATTGATGTGCAGCAGTCGCCTGATTCTCCTAGCTAGCTTGCCATCAGCTGCTGCAGCAGTAGAAGATTGGTGTGCTTTAAAGGTCCTTGGAATAAATCGATGTACATTTGAAATTTGTTGTTTACTACTGTACGTATCTTTGTATGGTCATGTCTCTGCACATCCTTTTTGAATATGAGCATCCTTGTGCAACTTGAGTCAGCCTTAAATCAGTGATGCGCGCCTTTCGATGTAGATGTGCAGTGTAGATGTACACTTGAAATTTGCTATCTACTTTCTTTGTATGGTCATTATGACTCATCTGCACATTCGGTCAGCCTTTAATCATTGATGATGCCTACTTTCAATGTTGATTCATTGTTACAGTTTCAGTCAGCCTTAAATATGTTTGTTAGACTTGAAATTTGTTTGTTTGTTTCTGAAACCTAGCTTGCCAAGCAAAGCCAAAACAGGGAAGAACTGCTAATGCATTACTGCAACCTTCATATAAGTACAAATTAAGATGATGAAGTTAGTTTCGTCTTGCAATTTTATTGAGAAAGAAAGCCCTTTGCTGTTTCCTGGAGTATTTTCTTTGGATGCGTAATTTTGTTTTAATCTTTTTTGAACAGGGGGAAGACCTCGGCATATGCATCATCATCATGCACAGAGCCAATCCTAGATACAAGTCGTTGTTTTTGGTTAAGTCTTGCATTGTGGATTGATAATGACATGTCACGGTCTAAACGTATACGTTGTTTTTAGAGCTCCGATTTTGCGGTACTAATTAACTATACTAATTTTGCTTTTTTTTCCTTCTATATATATTTCAAAACGGTCTAAACGTATATGCATATTAAAAAAATGTTAAACAGTTACATAACCTGGTTCAAATAAAAAATACAAAGTTTTGTTGATGTGAGTTTTAAATAAGTGTCCTCATATTTTGGAAAATGTTCGCGTATATTTTAAAAATGTAATGTATTTAAAAATAAAATCACGCATTATAAAATAATGTTCACTTTATCTTGTATTTAAAAATATATTCAAGCATTATCAAATAATGTTTACTTAATAAATTGTTTCTATCTATTTAATAATATTAAACATCATTTATTTAAAATAAATGATGCGTCTACTCACGGAATGTGCATCGTTTGATGCATAGGCCCAGCTGGTTCATTTATCCTATCTACAAGTACCGATCAAAGTCACTGGGCTTAATTTAGGGCAGGGTCACTGTCATGAATTGGGCTTGTTCATTGCAGTGCAATAGTGTCACCTGAACCCAAAGAAAAGAGGGGAACTCTTATATGACGCATTGCGAGCGCGGGCCCATTAGGCGACACTGAGGTGTTTCAGTTCGTCTCGTTTTTTTCTTCATGTGCGTACACTAGCAAATCGGTGACACTGTATCAATTCAGCGGTACTGTGGTGACTTGAAGCACTGTAGTTCGTTTTTTTGCAGTCATTTAAATTTATTTTATATTCAAAAAACACGAACGTTTTTTAAATTGTGAAAAAAAATAAATCATTTTTTTTGAACATTTTTTAAATCACAAACATATTTGAAAGTACCTATCATTTTTAAAAAATTGCGAATATTTTTAAAAATTCCCAATTGTTTAAAAAATAGGAAGATGTTCTTAAAATCCAATTATTTATGTAATTCCGATATTTTTCAAACATTTGCTGAAGTTACCACCATTTATTTATAAAGAAATTAATAACCAAAGAAACTAGGAACAAAAAGGAAAAATCAAAAACCGGACCGAATTGAAGATTCCAAAACTGATCAAGACTCCATCGACCTCTGGGGCTCCCGGCTCCCCAACAAGATCAAGATCTTTGCTCGACTTCTTCTCGGCAACCGGCTTAGCACGCGCGCTAATCTGTTTGCCAAAAATTGTGCTCTGTCACCGAAATGTGCCTCTTGCCAAGACGACGAAACGATGGACCACCTCTTCGCCTCCTACCAGCGGGCGACCCTTGTTTGGTCGCGCCTCGACATGGGCCCCTTCCTCTCCGTTGTGGAAATTGTTTCCGGCCATCCCCGGGCGCCAATGGATGCTGCTGCTTGGCGGGCGGGCCTCTACATCCTCCTCTGGCATATGTGGAAGGCTAGAAACAATGTGGTGTTCAACTCCATCGTCTGTGAGCCCAAGGACGTTCTCCGGCGTGTGGCCAACGACACACTGCTTTGGGCACGGCGTTTCGATGACTCTGTGTGCGGCCAGCTCCTCCGGTTTCACTCCCTCCTCATTGCAGCTACCTAGCCTCCTTCCACTTGCTTTTTCACTTTTCTCTCTATCTTGTTGTTTTTATCTCCTTGATGGAAAACACTGTATGACGGCCTCGTCCTTTCGGGCAATATAACAACCGGTGGGGCTCAATGCCCCCCATCATTCTCGAAAAAACTCGTACTGGGTTTTGCATGCATTTGTGTTTGTCGTTTTAGATTTTTATTCATCTGAATGGTGATGCAGGAAGACATGGTGGATGTAAGTCATGAGTCAATGCTGGAATACTATGATATTGCCAACAAGATATTTAATAGTGAGGATGAAGGTTATAGATTCTATAACAAATATGGTCTTGAGAAAGGTTTTAGTGTCCGGAGAAGCTATGTCGAGTGGGATGGATCCAACTGCCATGTAATTTTAAGGAAATTTGTGTGTAGTCATGAAGAGGAAGATAGAAGATAGAAAGAGGAGGCCACGGAGTATAACAAATCTGTAGAATATTTCTTTTATTTTCATAAGACTTGTCCAAAATTGGGAATCTCTAGGTTTCTTTGCTATCAAAGCTAAGCAACTCCCCCCCATATTTTCTCCTAATTATACTATTCCACAAGCCTTCTTCAATTTCCATTTTCCAGAACCATTTAGCTAATAGTGCAATATTCATTACCTCCAAGTTGAGAATTCCCAATCCCCCTACATCTTTAGGTAAGCAGCATTTCTCCCATTTGACCAGGTGATACCTTTTGATGTTCTCATCCTCTTGCCAGACCAATCTAGCTCTGAAAAATTCAGCTTTTTTAATAATCCCCTTGGGGAAAACATAAAAGGACATCATAAAGAGTGGGATATTTGTCAAACATGCTTGCACCAAAGTTACTCTGCCAGCAATAGAGCCTAACAGCTTCCCTTGCAAACAACTACATCTCTTTTCAATTTTTTTTGAGATGTCTTTTCAATTTTGTTAGTTACACAATTCCAATGCATATTCCTAATTCTGACATCTGACACAGGCATTCCTAGATATTTGATAGGTAACTCCCCCATATTTCGAGCCCAATCGAGACTAAAATATAAATTAGGTTCCGATTCAATAAGAAATGTTGAATTCTGAAAACTCAAAATCCAATATAACTTCCAAAGTATGTGAAATCTCGCATACTTTGGTGATGCCGGAAAAAAAATCTATTTCCGAAATTTAAAACCTTGCTACAGGCTAGCATACATGTTGTATGTTCTTTTTGTCCAAGCAAGAAAGAACGCATGCATGCATTGCAAATTGGCAACGAGAAGAAGAAATTCATATGGAGAGTTATTATTATTATTTGTTGATGATTAGCCAAGGCACAAGAAGGAAGGTGACCGGATGTGCATGTTACAACATCTTGTTGGGGAACGTAGCAGAAATTCAAAATTTTCCTACGTGTCACCAAGATCTATCTATGGAGAAGACTAGCAACGAGGGGAAGGAGAGTGCATCTACATACCCTTGTAGATCGCTAAGCGGAAGCGTTCAAGTGAACGGGGTCGATGGAGTCGTACTCGTCGTGATTCAAATCACCGATGATCAAGTGCCGAACGCACGGCACCTCCGCGTTCAACACACGTACAGCCCGGTGACGTCTCCCACGCCTTGATCCAGCAAGGAGAGAGGGAGAGGTTGAGGAAGATCCAGCAGCACGACGGCATGGTGGTTGCAGGGCGTCACAGTAGCAGGGCTTCGCCTATACTACGAGAGAAAGACGTAACGGGGAGAGAGGGAGGCGCCAGGGGCTGGTCTCTCAAGTCCCTCCTCTTCCCCACTATATATAGGAGGGCCAAGGGGGGGTGGTGCGCCAGCCTAGGAGATCTAATCTCCTAGGTGCGGCAGCCAAGGGAGGTTTCCCTCCCCCCCAAGGCACCTAGAGGTGCCTTCCACCATTGGGACTCTTCCCTTAAGTGGAACCCTAGGCGCATGGGCTTTTGGGGCTGGTGCCCTTGGCCCATCTAGGCCAAGGCGCACCCCTTACAGCCCATGTGCCCCCCGGGACAGGTGGCCCCACCCGGTGGGCCCCCGGGACCCCTCCGGTGGTCCCGGTACAATACCGATAACCCCGAAACTTGTCCCGATGGCTGAAACAGCACTTCCTATATATAATTCTTTACCTCCGGACCATTCCGGAACTCCTCGTGACGTCCGGGATCTCATCCGGGACTCCGAACAGCATTCGGGTTACTGCATATACATATCTTCACAACCCTAGCGTCACCGAACCTTAAGTGTGTAGACCCTACGGGTTCGGGAGACATGCAGACATGACCGAGACGTTCTCCGGTCAATAACCAACAGCGGGATCTGGATACCCATGTTGGCTCCCACATGTTCCACGATGATCTCATCGGATGAACCACGATGTCAAGGACTCAATCAATCCCGTATACAATTCCCTTTGTCTAGCGGTATTGTACTTGCCCGAGATTCGATCGTCGGTATCCCTATACCTTGTTCAATCTCGTTACCGGCAAGTCTCTTTACTCGTTCCGTAACACATCATCCCGTGATCAACTCCTTGGTCACATTGCGCATATGATGATGTCCTACCGAGTGGGCCCAGAGATACCTCTCCGTTTACACGGAGTGACAAATCCCAGTCTCGATTCGTGCCAACCCAACAGACACTTTCAGAGATACCTGTAATGTACCTTTATAGTCACCCAGTTACGTTGTGACGTTTGGCACACCCAAAGCACTCCTACGGTATCCGGGAGTTGCACAATCTCATGGTCTAAGGAAATGATACCTGACATTAGAAAAGCTTTAGCATACGAACTACACGATCTAGTGCTATGCTTAGGATTGGGTCTTGTCCATCACATCATTCTCCTAATGATGTGATCCCGTTATCAACGACATCCAATGTCCATGGTTAGGAAACCGTAACCATCTATTGATCAAGGAGCTAGTCAACTAGAGGCTCACTAGGGACATGGTGTTGTCTATGTATCCACACATGTATCTGAGTTTCCTATCAATACAATTATAGCACGGATAATGAACGATTATCATGAACAAGGAAATATAATAATAATCAATTTATTATTGCCTCTAGGGCATATTTCCAACAGTCTCCCACTTGCACTAGAGTCAATAATCTAGTTCACATCGCCATGTGATTAACACTCACAGGTCACATCGCCATGTGACTAACACCCAAGAGTTTACTAGAGTCAGTAGTCTAGCTCACATCACTATGTGATTAACACTCAATGAGTTCTAGGTTTGATCATGTTGCTTGTGAGAGAGGTTTTAGTCAACGGGTCTGAACCTTTCAGATCCGTGGGTGCTTTACAAATCTCTATGTCATCTCCTAGATGTAGCTACCACGTTCTATTTGGAGCTTATTCCAAATAACTGTTCTACTATACGAATCCAGTTTACTACTCAAAATAATCTGGTTTAGTGTCAAAGTTTGCATCGGCGTAACCCTTTACGACGAACTCTTTTACCACCTCCATAATCGAGAAAATTCCTTAGTCCACTAGTTACTAAGGATAACTTTGACCGCTGTCCTGTGATCCATTCTTGGATCACTCTGGTACCCTTTGACTGACTCATGGCAAGGCACACTTCAGGTGCGGTACACAGCATAGCATACTGTAGAGCCTATGTCTTAAGCATAGGGGATGACCTTCGTCCTTTTTCTCTATTCTGCCGCGGTCGAACTTTAAGTCTTAACTTCATACCTTACAACTCAGGCAAGAACTCCTTCTTTGACTGATCCATCTTGAACACCTTCAAGATCATGTCAAGGTATGTGCTCATTTGAAAGTACCATTATGCGTTTTGATCTATCCTTATAGATCTTGATGCTGAATGTTCAAGTAGCTTAATCCAGGCTTTCCATTGAAAAACACTTTCCCAATAACCCTATATGCTTTCCAGAAATTCTACATCATTTCTGATCAACAATGTGTCAACAACATATACTCATCAGAAATTCTATAGTGCTCCCACTCACTTCTTTGGAAATACCAGTTTCTCATAAACTTTGTATACACCCAAAATCTTTGATCATCTCATCAAAGCATACATTCCAACTCCGAGATGCTTACTCCAGTCCTTAGAAGGATTGCTGGAGCTTTGCATACTTATTAGCATCTTTCAGGATTGACAAAACCTTCCGGTTGTATCACATACAACCTTTCCTCAAGAAAAATCTTCGAGGAAACAATGTTTTGACATCCTATCTGCAAGATTTCATAAATAACGCAGTAATCGCTAATATAATTCCAACAGACTCTTAGCATCGCTACGAGTGAGAAAGTCTCATCGTAGTCAACTCCTTGAACTTGTCGGAAAAACATCTTAACGACAAGTCGAGCTTTCTTAATGGTGACATTTACCATCATTGTCCGTCTTCCTTTTAAAATCCATCTGTACTCAACAGCCTTACGACCATCGAGCCATTCTGCCAAAGTCTACACTTTGTTTTCATACATGGATCCTCTCTCGGATTTTATGGCCTCGAGCCATTTATCGGAATCCAGGCCCACCATCGCTTCTCCATAGCTCGTAGGTTCATTGTTGTCTAGCAACATAACTTCCAAGACAGGGTTACGTACCACTCTGAAGTAGTACGCATCCTTGTCATCCTACGATGTTTGGTAGTGACTTGATCTGAAGTCTCATGATCAATATCATAAGCTTCCACTTCAATTGGTGTAGGTGCCACAGGAACAACTCTTTGTGCCCTGCTATACACTAGTTGAAGTAACGGTTCAATAACCTCGTCGCAGCCCCAAACTTTTAAGAAATGACAGCTTAGGTTTCTCTAAACCATAGTTCATACGGTGTCATCTCATCGGAATTACGTGGTGCCCTATTTAAAGTGAATGTGGTTGTCTCTAATGCCTAACCCATAAGCTATTGTGGTAATTCGATAAGAGACATCATGGTATGCATCATATCCAATAGGGTGCAGTTATGATGTTCGGACACACCATCACACTATGGTGTTCCAGGCTGTATTAGTTTTGAAACAATTTCCACAATGTCTTAATTCTGTGCCAAACTCGTAATTCAGATATTCATCTCTATGATCATATCATAGATATTTTTATCCTCTTATCACGACGATCTTCCAACTTCACACTGAAATTACTTGAACCTTTCAATAATTCAGACTCGTGATTCATCAAGTAAATATACTCAACATCTACTCAAATCATCTGTGAAGAACATAACGATATCCACTACATGCCTCAGCACTCATTGGACTGCACACATCAAAATGTATTACTTCCAGCAAGTTGCTTTCTAGTTCCATTTTACTGAAAACGAGGCTTTCAGTCATCTTGCCCATGTGGTATGATTTGCATGTCTCAAGTGATTCAAAAACAAGTGAGTTCAAACGGTCCATTTGCATGGAGTTTCTACATGCATATACACCAATAGACATGGTTCGCATGTCTCAAACTTTTCAAAAATGAGTGAGCCCAAAGATCCATCAACATGGAGCTTCTTCATGCGTTTTATACCGATATGACTTACGTGGCAGTGCCACAAGTAGGTGGTACTATCATTACTATCTTTTGGCATGAACATGTGTATCACTACGATCGAGATTCAATAAACCATTCATTTTAGGTGTAAGACCATTGAAGGTATTATTCAAATAAACAGAGTAACCATTATTCTCCTTAAATGAATAACCGTATTACGATAGACATAATCCAATCATGTCTATGCTCAACGCAAACACCAATCTCGATGGTAGAGGGAGCGTGCGATGCTTGATCATATCAACATTGAGAACACTTCCAACACATATCGTCAGCTCACCTTTAGCTAGTCTCCGTTTATTCCGTAGCTTTTATTTCGAGTTACTAACACTTAGCAACCGAACCGGTATCTAATACCCTGGTGCTACTAGGAGTACTAGTAAAGTACACATTAACATAATGTATATCCAATATACTTCTATCGACCTTGCCAGCCTTCTAATCTACCAAGTATCTAGGGTAATTTTGCTCCAGTGGCTGTTCCCTTTATTACAGAAGCACTTAGTCTCGGGTTTGGGTTCAACCTTGGGTTTCTTCACTAGAGCAGCAGCTGAATTGCCGTTTCATGAAGTATCCCTTCGTGCCCTTGCCCTTCTTGAAACTAGTGGTTTCACCAACCATCAACAATTGATGCTCCTTCTTGATTTCTACTTTTGTGGTGTCAAACATCACGAACATCTCAAGGATCATCATACATGTCCCCGATATATTATAGTTCATCACGAAGCTCTAGCAGCTTGGTGGTAATGACTTCGGAGAAACATCACTATCTCATTTGGAAGATCAACTCCCACTTGATTCAAATGATTGTTGTACTCAGACAATCTGAGCACAAGCTCAACAATTGAGCTTTTCTCCCTTAGTTTGCAGGCTAAGAAAATTGTCGGAGGTCTTATACCTCTTGACGTGGGCACGAGCCTGAAATCCCAATTTCAGCCCTCAAAACATCTCATATGTTTCGTGACGTTTCAAAAACGTCTTCGGTGCCTCAACTCTAAACCGTTTAACTGAACTATCACGTAGTTATCAAAACGTGTATGTCAGATGTTCGCAACATCCACAGACAACGTTCGAGGTTCAGCACACTGAGCGGTGCATTAAGGACATAAGCCTTCTAAGAAGCAACGAGGACAATCCTCAGTTTACGGACCTAGTCCGCATAATTGCTATTATCAACTTTCAACTAATTTTTCTCTAGGAACATATCTAAACAGTAGAACTGAAAGGCGTGCTACGACATAATTTGCAAAATCCTTTTTGACTATGTTCAGGATAATTAAGTTCATCTTATGAATTCCCACTCAGATAGACATCCCTCTAGTCATCTAAGTGATTACATGATCCGAGTCAACTAGGCCGTGTCCGATCAACACGTGAGACGGACTAGTCAACGTCGGTGAACATCTTCATGTTGATCGTATCTTCTATAGGACTCATGCTCGACCTTTTGGTCTTCTGTGTTCCGAGGCCATGTCTGTACATGCTAGGCTCGTCAAGTTAACCCTAAGTGTTTTTGCATGTGTAAAACTGTCTTACACCCGTTGTATGTGAACGTAAGGATCTATCACACCCGATTAACACGTGGTGCTTCGAAACGACGAACTGTAGCAACGGTGCACAGTTAGGGGAGAACACTTCTTGAAATTTTAATGAGGGATCATCTTATTTACTACCGTCGTTCTAAGCAAATAAGATGTATAAACATGATAAACATCACATGCAATCAAATAATAGTGACATGATATGGCCAATATCATGTAGCTCCTTTGATCTCCATCTTGGGGCTCCATGATCATCTATTACAAGAACATGATCAATCTCATACATCACATATATCATTCATCACATCCTTTTGGCCATATCACATCACATAGCATACCCTGCAAAAACAAGTTAGACGTCCTCTAATTGTTGTTTGCATGTTTTACGTGGCTGCTATGGGTTTCTAGCAAGAACATTTCTTACCTACGCAAAGACCACAACGTGATATGCCAATTGCTATTTACCCTTCATAAGGACCCTTTTCATCGAATCCGATCCGACTAAAGTGGGAGAGACAGACACCCGCTAGCCACCTTATGCAACTAGTGCATGTCAGTCGGTGGAACCAGTCTCACGTAAGAGTACGTGTAAGGTCGGTCCGGGCCGCTTCATCCCACGATGCCGCCGAATCAAGATAAGACTAGTAACGGCAAGCATATTGAAAAAAATCAATGCCCACAACTACTTTGTGTTCTACTCGTGCATAGAATCTACACAATAGACCTAGCTCATGATGCCACTATTGGGGAACGTAGCAGAAATTCAAAATTTTCCTACGTGTCACCAAGATCTATCTATGGAGAAGACTAGCAACGAGGGGAAGGAGAGTGCATCTACATACCCTTGTAGATCGCTAAGCGGAAGCGTTCAAGTGAACGGGGTCGATGGAGTCGTACTCGTCGTGATTCAAATCACCGATAATCAAGTGCCGAACGCACGGCACCTCCGCGTTCAACACACGTACAGCCCGGTGACGTATCCCACGCCTTGATCCAGCAAGGAGAGAGGGAGAGGTTGAGGAAGATCCAGCAGCACGACGGCATGGTGGTTGCAGGGCGTCACAGTAGCAGGGCTTCGCCTATACTACGAGAGAAAGACGTAACGGGGAGAGAGGGAGGCGCCAGGGGCTGGTCTCTCAAGTCCCTCCTCTCCCCCACTATATATAGGAGGGCCAAGGGGGGGTGGTGCGCCAGCCTAGGAGATCCAATCTCCTAGGTGCGGCAGCCAAGGGAGGTTTCCCTCCCCCCCAAGGCACCTAGAGGTGCCTTCCACCATTGGGACTCTTCCCTTAAGTGGAACCCTAGGCGCATGGGCTTTTGGGGCTGGTGCCCTTGGCCCATCTAGGCCAAGGCGCACCCCTTACAGCCCATGTGGCCCCCCGGGACAGGTGGCCCCACCCGGTGGGCCCCCGGGACCCCTCCGGTGGTCCCGGTACAATACCGATAACCCCGAAACTTGTCCCGATGGCTGAAACAGCACTTCCTATATATAATTCTTTACCTCCGGACCATTCTGGAACTCCTCGTGACGTCCGGGATCTCATCCGGGACTCCGAACAGCATTTGGGTTACTGCACATACATATCTTCACAACCCTAGCGTCACCGAACCTTAAGTGTGTAGACCCTACGGGTTCGGGAGACATGCAGACATGACCGAGACGTTCTCCGGTCAATAACCAACAGCGGGATCTGGATACCAATGTTGGCTCCCACATGTTCCACGATGATCTCATCGGATGAACCACGATGTCAAGGACTCAATCAATCCCGTATACAATTCCCTTTGTCTAGCGGTATTGTACTTGCCCGAGATTCGATCGTCGGTATCCCTATACCTTGTTCAATCTCGTTACCGGCAAGTCTCTTTACTCGTTCCGTAACACATCATCCCATGATCAACTCCTTGGTCACATTGCGCATATGATGATGTCCTACCGAGTGGGCCCAGAGATACCTCTCCGTTTACACGGAGTGACAAATCCCAGTCTCGATTCGTGCCAACCCAACAGACACTTTCAGAGATACCTGTAATGTACCTTTATAGTCACCCAGTTACGTTGTGACGTTTGGCACACCCAAAGCACTCCTACGGTATCCGGGAGTTGCACAATCTCATGGTCTAAGGAAATGATACTTGACATTAGAAAAGCTTTAGCATACGAACTACACGATCTAGTGCTATGCTTAGGATTGGGTCTTGTCCATCACATCATTCTCCTAATGATGTGATCCCGTTATCAACGACATCCAATGTCCATGGTTAGAAAACCGTAACCATCTATTGATCAACGAGCTAGTCAACTAGAGGCTCACTAGGGACATGGTGTTGTCTATGTATCCACACATGTATCTGAGTTTCCTATCAATACAATTATAGCACGGATAATAAACGATTATCATGAACAAGGAAATATAATAATAATCAATTTATTATTGCCTCTAGGGCATATTTCCAACACATCTTTGCTTAAACATGTGGGGGATACTTAGTAATGGTGTACACTTCTTAGTTTATTAGCACCAAAGCACGCTAGCTTGCTCGTCAGAAGTTAGTATTTTACTTTATACTTGAATTTAGACCACAAGTATATATTTTCTGTGTGAGGACCGGGGGGGGGGGGGGGGCATCGGCCCCTTGCCCATATTTAGCAAATCTGAAATTTATCACAAAAGGGGGCATTGCCCTCATAAATGGAGTACATATTGGCTTGTAACAACAAGCCATTTTATAGAAATTAATTGATGCAAGCCTGTCCGACGAGGTTGATCGGCACAACATTGATGGCGTGCACCGGATAGTTGAGAGCATGGGTGTTCTTGCTTGCCACGTCTAACTAAGCGGTGCCTAGCTTGAAGATGATCGTGTTGCCAAATATGGCATCAAACTTGACATCCAAGAAGGAGACGGTCGCCTAGAGGATGCCGTTCATTTCTTGACTACTACAACAAGCATATCCACACCAATCATTTCTTGACACCACAAGGATACAAGTTTCTTCAACAACAATTCCTTCAGGAAGAGTGACACACAAACACCATCGTTACCGGATTCAACAACCAAATGCCAAAATCTAGGTTTTCACCTTGAAGAATGGGTCTAGAGCACATCCGAGCAATGCATTCAACAAGGTAACGATGCAAAAAAAATCGCCATTGCCAGGTCTAACCTCAGTTCAGACCTAGGGTTTACACCCGAGAGCTCAAAACCGGGTGCTCAAGGAGCACCATCATATCGAAGTCAATTTTGTGTTGTCGCCACCACTTTTCCACGAGCCCAGCAACTACTTGTAGTAGGTTTGAAATCCAACGCCGATGTTGCACAACCATATCCTCTGTTAGTACTGCTTTTACTTTGTATATATATCTTCTAATGTGGCTATTAATTGTCTTGGACAGATGAGAGGACCGCGCATCTTGGGCCTGCCTCTGCAAACAACAAAAATACTAATATCGGGTGTGTAGTATCTTGGAGCTGCTGTGCCATGGAATGTTTCTGTCGTGCAAACATTAAGGGATATGTAGTATGTATGATTTGTCAGCTATGAACATAATATCCACTGATTGCCATCACTCCATATATAAATGCAAACTTCTGTATAGTACATATTCAGATGATGATTTTAGATTCATTCTTCCAATTTTATTGCGACACTTCAACGGCCCAGCTTATTTTTTATCATCATTTTTTTCATTTCTGTTTTCCCCTTTTTTTTAATTTTAATGAAATTCAAAGAAATATCCACAAATATGAAAAAATATTTGCAAACTTGGACAAATGTTCACGAATTACAAAGAATGTTCATGATTTTGAAAAATGTTTGAGAATTTAGAAAATGTCAAGATTTAAAAAATTCTTCATGAATTCAAAAAAATTCACGTACTCAAAATATATTCGCAATTTCAGAAAATGTTCAAAAAATTTAAAATATGGTCATGATTTCAAAAATTGTTCATGAACTCAAAATGTTTGTGTATTTTAAAAAAAATCACCTATACAAAAATGGTTTGAGAATCAAAAATTAGTTCACGATTTCAAAATTATTTGTGCAAAGTACAAAGAAAAAAGAACGTATGGTTGGAAACTCAACCAACGTATACAATTGTTTTTCAAAAATTGTTTATGAATTCAATTTTTTAAAAAAACAGCATATACAAAAATGGGTTGAGAAGTCAAAAAATGTACATAATTTAAAAAATTATTTGTGAAAATAAAAAATAGAAATGTTTTAAAATTATTTTTTTTTCATAATTTCAAAATTTGTTAGGGAAACCCAGAAAACTTTAAATATGGTTTGAGAATTCAAGAAAAGTTTTTTTAAATAAAATGGTTTGAGAATTTTTTTTCTTTCACAATTTCAAAATTGTTCGTGAAAAGAAAAAGAAAAAGGAAAAATGGTTTGAGAATTCAAAAAATGTTAACGATATCAAAAATGGTTTGGATATTTTGATTGTTCGACATACCACTATGTATTGGAATGCGTATAAGGCGACAAGACAACCATGCAAGGCCATTTGCATGTTCAGGTAGAGTGGCAAATATCGAATGAGACGGCTAGTGTGTACAAATACGGTGGTTTTGGAGGAGGACAGTGTTTCGGTGCTCAAGCTCATCTCCTATGGATGAATAGTAAAATAAAAAATAACTATTTTTTTAAGAATAAACAACCATTTTTTAGACATGAAAGTTGAACAAATGCTCTACGTTCCTACGAATTTTCATGACGACGTGACATCAGGGGAGCTTTGGACATGTTTCTTTTTATTGTGGAGCACTGGTTTTATTTTTTCTACCCCGAGCTCCCCCGATGTGATATGGTCATGAAACTTTGCAGGCACATAGAAAATTTATTCATCTTTCATGTAACAAATGTTGTAATTAATTTTGCTACTTTTTGAAATTTTGTTGTTCGTCCATGAGCAGATGAGCTCGTGATCAACAACGGATTTCTGGTTTTGGAGTTCCTTTGCCCCCTCGTTTGTACCTTATGTGCTTCTTCTTGTAGTCGCACTAAACTTAGGCATGCAAATTTGGAACATTTAGGGTACCCTCTTATCCTCTTCAATTCAACTGAGGGCTTGTTCGGTTGCATGGGGTTTGAACGAGATTGGAGTGGATTGGAGAGGATTAAATCCCCTACAAGTCAAATTCCCCTCAATCCCCTCCAAACCTCTTCAATCCTCTTCAAGAGAGGTTTAACCGAACAAGGCCTGAATGAACTACCCTTTTCAGAATTTACTTCATTTTTGAAACTTAGTTCATTTGGTTGAAATAAGTAGGGACTGAGGGTACCCTAAGGCATTGTTTGGATGTGAGTGTGGACATTACTAGGGAAAAGATGCCTAGAGTGTAATATAATTGGCAAAACAAAACCCCCTTGGAAATCCACATGGCTCTTTGGGAGAGATGGGGATAGTCAGGCATTGTTTGGAGCTTGTCATGGATGTGGAAGTAGTCCAACTCGTCCAGCAAGTCCTCAACATTGTGCACCGAGTCTCACAGGTTCTGCAGTAGCTTCTCCGTGGCCGGCTAGAATTTTTTTGAAAAGCTATGAAATGTCAGGTCTGTTTTGGGGAGAAGCCGTGGCCACTGCAGTATACTTGTTGAATAGATCACCGACGAAGAGTGTGCCAGGTATAACTCCTTATGAAGCATGGCATGGAAGGAAGCCAGATGTGCATCATCTTCACACATTTGGTTGTGTGGCTCATGTAGAAGTGACATGACCATTAGGAGGAAAACTTGCAGATAGAAGTGAGAAATTTGTGTTTGTTGGGTTTGTGCGTACGTGGCTCAAAGGCATATAGGTTGTACACTCCAACAACAGGAAAACTGATGGTATCACGAGATGTAGTCTTTGATGAGAAAAATAAGTGGACGTGAGTGGAGAAGTAGAGTATGCAATTGTCAGTCCTGAAGAATTCACATTCGCACATTGATCCTGAAGATTTAGCATAGACAAATTGTGATGGCAACCAGACTAAACAGTGTGGTTCTAGTGGCAATTTGCCTCGGAACGATGGGTCACTAGCTGAAGCTCAATCTTCCCCAGTCACTCCAATTGCTCCTGTGACACAAGGGACACCAATGACAGCGGCCTCGTCTGCTATGGAATTGTCTGGACCAGTACACATGAGAAGCCTTGAAGAGTTGTATGACAAACACAACCCCAAGTTGGAGTCCTGCAGATTTTGATCATATGGAAGATCTTTGAGTTGTGTATGCTTGGAGCTAACGAACCAACGAATCACACTTAAGCCCTGAAAGATGAACCATGGAAGCAAACAATGGAAGAAGAACTGGAAACCATACATGAAAAATGAAACATGGCAGTTGGATTCACTTCCTGCTGATGCTAAAGCCATAGGCTTGAAATGGGTTTTCAAGTTGAAAAAGGATGCAGCTGGAAAAATAGTGAAACATAAAGCTCGACTTGTGGCCAAAGGCTATGTGCAGAGGCAGGGAATTGACTTTGATGAACTCCTCCTTGGCTGCCACCCGAACCCCCAAAAAGATCCATCGCTAGACAGTACTGTTGCCACAACAAGTTTCTTTAGTTATTTTTATTTTTACAAATCACAAGCTTTTTTATAAGTCGTAAGTCCATGACACTGATTGCTACTTTGTTCTTGTGACTTAGTTAGATGTAATTGTTCTTGTGATGTAGAAGTACTGATGTAATTATTTTTGTTGACTTACTGGACTGAGCCGGGGACGGTGGGCTGGCACGCAAGACTGGACTGCGAGAGGGCAAAAAGATGGATTACGTGCTCCTTTGTTTGTGTGTGTAGGAATTTTGTCGAACACCTGTGTGTGTGTGTGTGTGTGTGTGTTTGTGTCAGTCCACCGTGTGAAAAGTACCTGAACATGTTCGGTGTCATCAAAAGACCGCTCTGGAATACATAAACCTCAAAAAGCACCAAACTATGGTCAGAATATGGTCTGATGACATGGATTGTGAGGGTCTGCTTGAGATTGCCTGGGTGAAAATTAGTAAGATACCTCTTAATAAAAGATGTGATAAGAATGTGGCTTATGCTAGTGGGCTTGTTGGGATGACTTTAGAGATCGATATGTCTACTATTAAATGCCCCTCGTCTGTTCGGGTTAAGATTGGATGTCGCAGTGTTGATGATCTTCCTGTTCTGCTGAGGGTTGCATGGGGGGCCGTTTTTACAAATTCCTATATGAAGTAGAAGAAGTTCTGGTGAGAAACCCGATGAAGGAAGATGATTCTGTGCCTGTTAGAAATGATTAGAAAGAATCCCTGCTGTCCACTCCGAAGAGGAAAAGGCAGGACGGGGGAACTGAGCCATCTAAGAGTGTTCATGCTCCTGTTGAGCATGGTACATCTTCCTTCAGGGGGGAGGCCTGTCGCCTGCTCCCTCTTGAAAAAGAGAATGAAAATGAGGAGGATAACTTGTCAGACTCTTAAAGTGATGACGATAAAACCTTATTTATTGAGAAGCTGGCCAATGAGAATTCTGCTCAAGAGGGCTATGAGGAGAAATCAGATGGAGGAAAAATCACTGATCATGAGGAAAAAACACATGACAAAAGCACTGATGTGCAAACACTGCAGGTGAATGTACTTCCTTTGATTGAGAAGAAATGCTCATATGTGGAGGTAGTAACTGGTGTTTCGCAGGTTTCAGAAGTGACAGGAGAGGTGGATCCTAAGCTGAAGGTATCAGATGATTATCTGGTACACCTGCCATCACCTGATTGTGACAATGAGATAATTCCCACACCTCCATTGATCCCTGAGACTAACCTGAGGTTTAGTCTTCGATGTGGTCAGGAGAGGCAGGGATACATGATGCAAAAAGCTATGGAAGTGGCCAAGAAGAAAAATCTGGAAGGTAACTATCAAAACCCTAGAAAAAATTTCTTTTGATGCTTTGGGGGATGCTGAGCTAATAAGTAGAGATAATAAAATGGGGGTTCTAATTCCAGATGATCACTTTACCTGTACTGATATTCTTCATGAGTTAGAGGATGTTAGAGGAAATCTGTTGAGTAAACAGGATGACATTAACAAAAGAAATGAGAAAGAGGATGACCTGGTGGTCACAAATGGACTGGGAAAACAAGCCCCTCTTAGCTTATCTTGGTTAGAACAAGATGAGTATTGTAGTGAAGATTTCTATTCTTATAAAAATGGGAGTAGAAAGAAAAAAAGTAAGTCTGCTGTCAAGCTATCTAGGCCTGTGACTAGAAGCCAAAAGAAAATGACAGTAGAAAACATTGATAGTGGTAATCCCGCCCTGGCCCCTGGCAGGGTTACCAGGTCCAAAAAACAAAAAAACTGTTCCAAATGAGAGGTCTCATTTGGAACTGCAGAGGGGTAGGCAAGAAAGGAATGGCCACCTGCCTCTCTGATCTAATTAGTGACCATTCCCTTGATTTCCTGGGTCTACAGGAAACCATGAAGAAAAACTTCTCCCCTAAATGCTTAAGAAAAATTGACCCTTTTAGTATCTTTGAGTGGGTCTGGATCCCCTCATGTGGCAAATCAGGTGGTATCATTGCGGGGGCTAGAAAAGACATTTTGGACTTGAGTTCTAACAAGAAAGGAAAGTTCATGATCCAGCTTGATCTAATTGATAGGGAAAAAATCCGAATGGAGCATTCTAGTGGTGTATGGCCCAGCTCATGAAGAGATGAGGGAGGAGTTCCTGCTGGAACTTGCTCAATTCTGTTCTGATATGAACAAACCCTTCATAGTTGGGGGAGACTTTAACATCTTGAGGCATGGTGGAGAGAAAAATAAAAAATTACATGGACATAAATCTATGGACATGTTCAATTCTGTCATTAATGCATATGGCCCGAGGGAAATTTATTGTAGTGGAGGGAAATATACTTGGACAAATAACCAGACCCACCCCACTTTGGAAAAGCCGGACAGGATTTTGATGTCTAGTGACTGGGAAAACCTATACCCATTGGTAACTGATAGAAAGCTGGTTAAAGAGTTATCTGACCATAACCCCCTACTCCTTTCCTCAGGAGAAATGGGCAGGGAGGCATATAAACCCAGGGAGTTCAGGTTTGATCTGGCCTGGTTTAAAAATGAGGACTTTCTACCCTTAGTGGAGAAAATATGGAATAAAGCGGTTAAAGCTGAAGATCCTATTGATATTCTTAATATCAAACTAAAAAGGTTTAAAACCTTCTTCAAAGGGTGGGGGTCCAATAAGTACGGCCATACCAAGAAAAGAAAAGAAGAATTAAGAGTAGAATTGTCCACTCTTAAGGAGCTTGAAGAGGAGGGACCTCTGACCCCTGAGATGTATAGTAGAAAGGCGGATATTAATTTTGAGCTTCATGAGATTCTGGTGAATGAGGAGATTTTCTGGCTGCAACAATCCCATGAGCGTTGGCTGCTCAAAGGGGATTTGAACACTGATTACTTTCATAAAATTGCAAACGGGCGAAAAAGGAAGAATACCATTCATACCCTCAAGCATGGTGATGTTGAGATAGAAGGTACTGATAACCTTGAAAGTGCGTTATATCGACTAGAGGGGGGGGGTGAATAGGCGATTTTTATGGAAGTCTTCAAAACATGGAAGTTTCAAAGACAAAAGATAGAAATAAACCTATTACCATGCAGCGGAAGGTAGACTACACTAGGCAGCTAGGCAGTAAAGATCAAGTAGGAAGATATTGTGAAGCCAATCAGAACAAGCAGTCACTCAGTGAAGACAAAAGATAATGCAATCATACAATGACTTCACAAGGACCAACAGTAAGTAAAGGTAAGGGAAGGATGAAACCAGTGACTCATTGAAGACAATGATTTGTTGGACCAGTTCCAGTTGCTGTGACAACTGTACGTCTGGTTAGGGCGGCTAGGTATTTAAACCTGAGGACACCCAGTCCTGAACACGCAGCTCAGGACACCCAGTCCTCACCGTATTCCCCTTGAGCTAAGGTCACACAGACCTCGCCCAATCACTCTGGCAAGTCTTCAAGGTAGACTTCCAAACCTTCACAGACTTCATTCACCAGCGATCCACAATGACTCTTGGATGCTCAGAACGCGACGCCTAACCGGCTGGAGGATTCATAGTCCTCAAGTGAAATAAGTCTTCAGATCACATAGACAGGAAGACTTAAGTGATGCCTAACACTCTTTGGCTCTGGGTGTTTAGGGCTTTGTCCTCTCAAGGAATTCTCTCTCAAAGGCTTCGAGGTGGGTTGCTCTCAAACGACAAAAGCCGTACTCTAACTCTGAGCAGCCAACCGTTTATGGTTGTAGGGGGTGGGCTATTTATAGCCACTAGGCAACCCGACCTGATTTGTCCGAAATGACCCTAGGTCACTAAGGAACTGACACGTGTTCCAACGGTCTGATTTCAAACACACACGGCAACTTTACTTGGGCTAAAAGCAAAGCTGACTTGTCCAACTCTGAACAAGATTCGCTCTCATAGTCTTCACTCGAAGACATAGGATTTTGGTTAAGCATCACTTTAGTCATTCTGACTGGTTCTCTTGGACCCCACTTAACAGTACGGTGGTTCCTATGACTCAACAAAGAAGAAAAAGAACTACGAAAGATCTAAGTCTTCGCGCTCCATAGTCTTCATGCGATGTCTTCTCTTGTCATAGTATTCAATGTGAATGTCTTCACATACCACCTTTGACTTCGATGTCTTCATACTTTTTAGGGGTCATCTCTGGTATGAAAACCGAATCAATGAGGGACTTCTACCTGTGTTATCCTGCAATTCTCACAAACACATTAGTCCCTCAACTAGGTTTGTCATCAATACTCCAAAACCAACTAGGGGTGGCACTAGATGCACTTACAATCTCCCCCTTTTTGGTGATTGATGACAAACTAGTTGAAGTTTTCAACGGGGAATATAATATGTGAGATTGTAAAGGAATTGTCTTCATAAGTTGCAAGGGCTCCCCCTGAAGATGTGCATATAAGTAATTTGCTTTTGAAATGAAAATGCACATGGCAGGTTGTACTTGTGGAGATCCTCTTCAACTTATGATGACAATTCATCATGCATGAAAAGTATGTGAAGATAATGACATGCATAATGAAAAATGGACGTCTGCAAATGATCTAAGTGCGGAATTTATCGTCGCACATGCGGAATTTATCATCGCAACACAGAATAGCAAATAAGTAGCATACGACCATCGAGTTTAAGTGTTACAACTCAAAGAACCAAATGTATCAAAACGAGAGTTGTAAACACTAGGCAAAACACAAAGTAACTGCCCATATGGACCCGCTTGAAGACTATCAAACTCATATGCTTCTCCCCCTTTTGTCAGTAAGGACCAAAAAGGTTTGAAGACATAGAGCATCTACTCGTTCCCATGAGGAGTAGGTGAAGCAGCAAGGTCGCCGGTGGTGTTCGGCGGTGCAGAAGAACTCGGGGCAGTATCGATGCATGCAGAAGTAGGGGGCGGTGAAGTAGCATCGTCTTCGTCCTCGATCACTCTGGCATTCACAGTTGCAGCGGAGGAAGAGAACTCAGAGTCTTCAAGAGACGGAGTTTGTCGCAGCACAGTCCTTCTTGGAGGTGTGGAGTCAAACTTGAAACGTTTAGAGAAGCCATCCTCTTGAAGATCATCTTCAGAACACATAAGCGACAGCCCTTTCCATGTACGCCGACAGGTTTCATGGGCAACAAAGGCATTCTTGGTGGCAAGATTGCGAATGCGGTTGACATCCACCAAGAGGCTTTGCATTTGGCGCTTCAGCCAGTCATGATGCCTATCCTGGTTCTGATGAAGGGCAACCAGAAGCTCTCGGTCATTGAGAACACGAGATCGCTTCTTGGGCCGTTGGGCAATAGTGCTTTCAGTGGCTTCAGTGAGGGCACGATGAGGTGCACGTGTAGTACCAGCCAGAGGATAAACACGAGTGACTGCTTCAACTCCTTCAATGTTCTGAGAGAAACTTTGATGCTCAGCATTCTGAAGACTAAGAGGCTCCTTGGCAGGCTCTGGATAGATGGCTTCAACGGACATATCCACGTCAGGCAGAAAGATCCGATGATTGCGAGCAGAGGGCTGATATGAGATAGCTGAGTGGAGTTTGATCAGCCGCATTATCCATGGAGCGTAGAACTTCAAGCCAAAAAGATGAGATCCTGATGCAGCAAGTTGGCGGATGAAGAAGTCTTGTGCATTGAAGCATTTGCCATGAAGAATATAGAAGACCAAAGTCTTCATTGCACCTTCCAGCTTTGCATGTGGAGAATGTCCTTTGATGGGCCAGAGAGTTCGCCTTATAATGTGATAGATAGTGCGTGGCAGATACTCAAGGTCTTCAACAAAGAACTCCTTAGGATATGCAGCATCTGGAGGCAAAGGCTTCATCATGCTAAGCATCTGACTCATGTTCGGTTCAGGCTTCTGAAAGATGCTCTCCATAGCTTCACTGTGAAGCTGACAGCCAGGTTCATAGAGATCTCCAGGAGTGGGCAGACCAGTGAGCTCAATGATATCAAAGGCTTTGGCTTCATGATGAACATTTCTGGTCATCCACTCAAGGACCCAAGTCTTCGGATCTCTGTTGTAGCCACGAATGTGAAGAGTGGCATAAAATTGGAGTAGCAACTCTTCGTTCCAGTGCTCTTTGTCGGTGACGAAAGGCAACAATCCAACCTCTTTGAAGCAATCCAGAGCTTCTTCCAAGCAGGGCAGACCAGTTATTGCTTCGGTGTCAAGACGCATATGAGGGAAGATGCGACCTTGATTGTACAGAATGCATGAGTAATAACTCCGCCGCGGATAGCTCCAGAACCGATCAGAAGATATTATTTCCCTTGAGTAGGGGTTCTTGGAGCTATTGAAGAAGGTGTTGTCTGCTTTGAAGCCGTTGACATTAAAGGATCCAGGTGCTGATGCAGGACCTGGAAACCTGGGCAACCTTGGCATTGGCTTCTGTACATGAGGCCTGTGCTCAACATGATAGTCAAACTAAGGACCAACAGTAGGTGCAGGAATAGGAGTAGTAGCATCATTTGCTTCACTGACTTGTGGCTCATTGGTTGGTGTAGGCTCCACATTTGCTTCAGCCATGACAACGTCATTGGCTTCATTCGTTTTGGTGGTGGCAGCCTCAAGATTCTCAACCTCCACTTGATGAGCTGGAGGGTCGGGCGCAGACACGTTCTCCTCGAGAACAACTTCATGGTGAGACGGGGGTGTAGCAACTCTCGGGGTTTCTTCTTCATCGGCTGATGCAGTCAGAACATCTTCAGCCAGTTTGGCTTCGGATTCAGTCAAGGAGTGGCATCTGGAAACACTTGACGTGCAACAGATTTTTTTGCAAGGGACGTGCAACAGATTGGTGAGGCACTTCTCCTTCTGGAATGCTGGAAGGAGGGACTTGAGACCTTGATCCTTTGCGAAGCCTACGGAATGCTGGCGACGCCTTTGGAGATGGAGTTGGCTCGGCCTCAAAGTCATCTTCTTCTTCTTGCCGGGGTGTTGTGACTTGTTGTTGTGGGTGATCAGCCCATGATGCATCCTGAGCAATTGGCGTCAGAGGATGACCAATGCTGATGAGTTCGCTGTGCGTAAGCACAGGCGATGATACCAAGTTGTGCTTGATCTGAGGAAGAACTACATCATCTTCAACATTGTCATGGTGACCAATGTCTTCAGCAGCGGTGGGATCAGCTGCTGGAATGTCTTCAGTTTCATGAGCCTCTGTGGAAGCAGGCTCATGGATAGTCAGTTAGCGCTCTTGATGTTCAGCGGCAGGGCGAACCATGGAGATAGGTTCAACAACTAAGGACTCTGTGGGAGCAGCCCGATCCTTCTTGGTCTTGTGCTTCTTCTTGGAGGGAGCAGCAGCAGAGGCTTCAGGATGTTTCCTCTTTCTCGCTTCAGCCTCAGCAGTCCTCGTCTTCTTTAGTTCTGAAGCGGTTGACCTCACCTTTGGCTTCGAGCTAGTCATGCTGGCTGGGAAGACAATGGGATGTGCTTCCTGCCTTGGCGCTTCGGGTTCGGCCATAGCTGGCTTCTTCTTCTTTTTTGCAGCCATCCTGGGATCGATGCCAGGACGACCAAGGGCCTTGCGCTTCTCAGCCTCATTGTAGGCTTGCACACACTTGTCAGCCAGGCTCTTCATGCGCTCACGAGAACCTTGAGCTTGTTCACGCTTCTTGAGAAAGGCTTCTTTGAGCTCGTGCAGCATGATCTTGAAATTTTTGACCTCTTGCACGCTGAGCTTGGCCATGTGCTTCTTGAACTGAGCTTTCTCAAAGTCAATCATTTGCTTCAGTTCAACGATGCGCTGAGCTAGAGCTAGCTCTGTAGCAATGGCGCCGTGGAAGGCGACACTGAGGCCAATTGGAAGTTGCAGATCTTCAAAGCTGAGGTTAGGCGTGTCAAACCACTCATCAATGAAGTTGTGGATGATTGCCACGTCAAAGAGAGGCAAATCATTGAAGATTTCTGCTTCTTCTTTGCTCTTGATCAGTTGCTCAAGAGCGTCATCTGCAAGATCGTCATCGCTGGACAGATCAATGGCGTCGTTGCGCAGAATAGCAGCAGCAGTCAGTTCTTGGCTGGTGTGTTGCAAAGGCATCTTGACTCTCGAGGGCTTGGAGATGCGTGACAAATCTTCAGACTGCACACTGTCTTCAGGAGGTGCAGTAGCCAGTGGCTTCGCCCGTGAGATTTTTGGTGCTGAGGCAGGCTTTGAAGCTTTAGGCTGCTTCAGTTTCTTTGGCTTCGGCGGTGCAGGCGCTTCATCAGATTCAGCGTCATTTGCAGGCTCATCCACGGCTGTCGCTTGAACCATGATATGAGTGATGAGACCTTCCAGGTTGTAGAAGGGCCCAACAAGATTGGGTTCAGCTTCGCGGGTGCCATCGGCACGGGGAGCGGAGGGACCAGGGTTGAAGTCTAGTCCCAATGACTTCTTGTTTTGCTTGGACGAATTCTTTGCAAACTGGAAGTTGCGTTTGAACAGATTGCCGTCACGACACTATAGCAATGACGATGGGTGTGCATCCGCAGGCTGTGGTCCACGGACCATGCAGGGATAGAAGCCTTGTTCAATGGCTTCATCTCTAGACCTGGGTTGAAGATTTCTGTATAGGATGTCTCCCCATGGTCGCTTGATGGCATTCTTCTCAGCATATTCCTGGGTCACAAACCGGTACTTGAACCATTGTTCTGCCCAATATCTTCGAATCCATTGGATTCGGGACTTGCGCTGATTGTAATCCTCTTCAGGATCTGTCTTGTAAAGCTCTGAGAGGTCATCAGGCAAATCTCTTGATGTTCCCCCACGACGCTGTCTGCCACCCTTCCTTACTGATTTCTCTGCAGCCATAAACTTCAAACTGAATGGCTTCAACACGTTCAAAGGCTTCAAAGGCTTTCGCTTGTTTGACAAACAGGAACTGGCTTCGGGAGAATTTATATGATACTGTAAGAATTCTGCAAATGAATGCAGACTATGAGAACCAAGGGATTCTCCCATGGACATGTACCTGTGACAGCATTAAGGTGCAAGGGAAGGGGAAGAGGTCATATGCATTCTCAGAAGATTTTGAAGATAAATCAGTTTAGAAGACATTGACCTCATCGTGCGAAGACATTCACTCATAGATAAGAAGTTTGTTCCAGATTTGTACGAATCCACGGATCAGTACAAGTGAGGAATCTAACTACTTTGTGAAGCATAAGTGAACATACTAGGCATATAATGAGATGCAGTATGAAATAGATCCATCTTGTGTGAACAGAAACTTCTTATGGTAGAAAGTGATGAATCTATAGGATCAAAGGGGCCGTAAAAAGGAAGTTTTATTTACCACACGAAGAACTGCTAGACGGAGTGGAAGAGGAGGCCGAGCAGTTCGATCGTCCATGCCCTAACTTGGCGACGGAGGACACCTATGGCGACGGCGGAGAAGACGATGTTCGCTGCCGGCGTGAAGACGGCGTCGGAGAGGTCGCGGTAGCTAAGCGCTTCGTCGCCGGCGTCGTCGAGGGCTAGCGATGGCGCTAGGGTTCGTGCAAGAGTGGAAGAAAGGATAATTACTGTGGTGAGGCGTGCATTTATAGGGACAGGGACGGCATAGTGTTATTACACAGGTGCCCCTGGCGATTCACATCTAAAGGACACGTGGCCATCATGCAACATATCGGAGGTTGTTCCATGTTCCCACGCATGCCTGAATTGTCGGGTGGTCGTTCCCACTTCTCCGGGTTTCAGGTGAAGGAATTAGCATTGAAAGCAGACTTAATGTTTATCTCTGTATCTTCTGCTGACAAGGACACAGAGAAGACATTCGACAGTTTCAAGAGAATGCATATGATTTGGAGAGAGAGAGTTTGAGATAGAAAGCATAGAGAGGTTAGGGTCTGATCACATTCACTTAGTTCAAAAGTTTCAACAAGAAGACATAGCTATAAGTGAATGCTGTAGAGGACAGAACACTAGTATATGTATATATATATATGTGAGAAAGACAACCAAACCAACATAGTGAAGATAATCATGAAGACAAGTTGAGAATGAAGACAAACAAAATGTGAAGACATAGCAAATGTAACGCCATGGGCAAAACACTTCAAATAGAAGAATTTGGTGGTGGCGTTACCCACCATATAGGAAGTATTAGACCAGACACGGCGCACAATTATCATGGCGCTCCGAAATCAAATTCCACATTAATGTATTCACACTTAGAATGTATGTCTTCATTGATTGAAGATATACTTTACTTCGTGTGTTGCACATCTAAGTCATCAATATGCATAAGTGTTAGGATGTGTGCCTGATCACAGGACATTTGAGGATTCCAAGATATTTAGCTCACACCGTAACTTGCAAAATCTCTTCTCATCCAAGGGCTTGGCGAAGATATCTGCCAATTGTTCTTCAATGTTGACGTGTATGATATCAATATCCTCCTTCAAAACATGATCTCTGAGAAAGTGATGATGAATTTCAATGTGCTTTGTCTTCGAGTGCTGAACTGGGTTGTTTGCAATCTTGATGGCGCTTTCGTTGTTGCAGTAGAGTGGCACTTGCTTCAGATGAATGCCATAATCTTTGAGTGTTTGCTTCATCCACAGAAGCTGAGCGCAGCAAGATCCAGCAGCAATGTATTCAGATTCAGCAGTGGAGAGAGATACACAGTTCTGCTTCTTCGAAGACCAACATACAAGTGATCGTCCCAGAAAATGACATGTGCCTGATGTAGACTTGCGATCCACCTTGTCACCAGCATAATCAGCATCCGAGAATCCAACCAGGTCAAACTCTGAGCCCTTTGGATACCATACTCCTAGTTGGGGTGTAAGCCAAATATCGAAGAATTCGCTTCACAGCTAAGTGGTGCGATTCCTTTGGTGCCGCTTGGAATCGAGCACACATGCAAACACTAAGCATAATATCTGGCCTAGATGCACATAGATAAAGTAAAGAACCAATCATGGAGCGATATACCTTTTGATCGAACTCTTTACCATTGTCGTCAGGACCCAGATGATGTTTGGCTGGCATTGGCGTTGTGAAGCCTTTGCAGTCTTGCATACCAAATTTCTTCAGGCAATCTTTGAGATACTTTTCTTGAGATATAAAGATGCCGTTGCGTTGCTGACGTATTTGAAGACCAAGGAAGAACTTCAGCTCACCCATCATGGACATCTGATATTGCTCTTGCATCATATATCCAAACTCTTCACTGTATTTCTGATTGGTGCAGCCGAAGATAATGTCATCCACATATATTTGGCACACAAACAGTTCACCATCCACTAGTAGAAAACGGAGCTTTAAAACCGGTTTGTAAGGGCCTTTAGTGCCGGTTATGGAAACGGCACTAAAGTGTGGGCACTAAAGGCCCCCCCCTTTAGTACTGGTTCGGCACGAACCGGCCCTAAAGTGCCACCACGTGGCGTGAGCTCACGCCCTGGTATGTGGGACCTTTAGTACCGGTTGGTGTTACCAACCGGTACTAAAGGTTTTTTTTTGAAAATTTTGGAAAAAAAATTTGATTTTTTTTTCGATTTTTAAATTTTCTGAATTATTTGATGATTTAGTCTCTAATCACCTCTCTTAATTGCTCAAGTGTGGATCACTCAGCTCACCCATCATGGACATCTGATATTGCTCTTGCATCATATATCCAAACTCTTCACTGTATTTCTGATTGGTGCAGCCGAAGATAATGTCATCCACATATATTTGGCACACAAACAGTTCACCATCCACTAGTAGAAAACGGAGCTTTAAAACCGGTTTGTAAGGGCCTTTAGTGCCGGTTATGGAAACGGCACTAAAGTGTGGGCACTAAAGGCCCCCCCTTTAGTACCGGTTCGGCACGAACCGGCGCTAAAGTGCCACCACGTGGCGTGAGCTCACACCCTGGTATGGGGGACCTTTAGTACCGGTTGGTGTTACCAACCGGTACTAAAGGTTTTTTTTTTTTGAAAATTTTGGAAATTTTTTTTGATTTTTTTTCGATTTTTAATTTTTCTGAATTATTTGATGATTTAGTCTCTAATCACCTCTCTTAACTGCTCAAGTGTGGATCACTCATTCCAAATCATCTAACTTCCCGACTGGTCACCCATCCCTCTCACTACTCTAGCCCGAGCACGCTTAACTTTCGGGTTCTATTCTCCTTCGTTTCCAAGTCTGCACTTATTGTTTTCCAGACAATAATAAGATGTTAATCCTATAGTGCCGGTTTGTGTCACAAACCGGTACTATAGTGCCGGTTTGTGTCACAAACCGGTACTATAGGTCAGACCCCTTTAGTACCGGTTCGTGCCACGAACCGGTACTAAAGGTGATCGTGGGGCCCCGGCCTGACACCAGCCTGCCACCACCCCTTTAGTACCGGTTCGTGCCACGAACCGGTACTAAAGGTTCAACACGAACCAGCATTAATGCAAATCCGTTCGAACCGGCACTAATGGTACCATTAGTACCGGGCCTAAATCAAACCGGCACTAATGTGTTTCACGTTTGACCCTTTTTCTACTAGTGATCATATGTCTTCGTGAAGAGAGTGGGGTCGAGGGAACCAGGTTTGAAGCCTTTGCTCTTCAGGAAGTCTTTGAGTGTGTCATACCAAGCCCGAGGGGCTTGTTTGAGGCCATACAGTGCCTTGTTGAGCTTGTACACCATGTCAGTATGTTTTGGATCTTCAAAGCTAGGCGGTTGTGCAACATACACTTCTTCTTCAATCTTGCCATTGAGAAAGGCGCTCTTCACATCCATTTGATACAGAAGAATGTTATGATGATTTGCATAGGCCAGCAGTATGCGTATGGCTTCAAGCCTAGCCACAGGAGCAAATGTTTCATCGAAGTCAATCCCTTCAACTTGAGTGTATCCTTGAGCAACGAGACGAGCTTTGTTTCTGACAACTTGACCATGCTCATCTTGCTTGTTGCGATATATCCATTTGGTGCCTATTATATTGTGCTTGCGAGGATCAGGACGCTTAACAAGTTCCCATACATTATTCAGCTCAAACTGTTGAAGCTCTTCTTGCATAGCTTGAATCCATTCAGGTTCCATGAAGGCTTCTTCAACTTTCTTGGGTTCAGTTATTGAGACGAATGCGAAGTGCCCATAGAAATTTGCTAGCTGTGTTGCCCTTGAACAAGTGAGTGGACCTGGTGCATTGATGCTATCAATTATTCTCTCAATCTGTACTTCATTTGCAACACGAGGATGTATAGGACGAAGATTTTGCTCTTGCTGATCATTGTCATTGTTAGAGGGATCGTCTTCAGGCTGAGCATTGTCTTCAGGTTGATCAGGTGCGGAGATGATAAGTTCCTCTTCAGGTTGAGCTTCAGAAGGTATGATTTCTCCAGTTCCCATAAGTTTGATTGATTCACTGGATGAAACTTCATCTAGCACATTTGGTAGGTGCTCTCTTTGTGAGCCGTTAGTCTCATCGAACTGCACACCCACTGTTTCAACCACTTTATAATGAAAGAGATTGAAGACTCTGTAGGAGTGCGAATCCTTTCCATATCCAAGCATAAAACCCTCATGTGCTTTTGGTGCAAATTTTGAAGTGTGATGTGGATCCTTGATCCAGCACCTGGCGCCAAATACTCTGAAGTAACTGACATTTGGCTTCTTGCCAGTAAGAAGCTCATAGGATGTCTTGTTCAGAAGCTTGTGGAGATAAACACGGTTGATGATATGGCATGCAGTGTCAATGGCTTCAGGCCAGAATTTTCTTGGAGTCTTGTATTCATCAAGCATTGTCCGAGCCATCTCAATAAGTGTTCTGTTCTTGCGTTCGACGGCGCCATTCTGCTGTGGCGTGTACGGAGCTAAGAATTCATGTGTGATGCCCAAAGTATCAAGATATGTATCTAGGCCAGTGTTCTTGAATTCAGTGCCATTGTCACTTCTGATGTGCTTTATCTTGGCGCCATAGTTGTTCATTGCTCGATTGGCGAAGCGTCTGAAGACATCCTGCACTTTAGTCTTGTAAAGGATTATATGCACCCAAGTATATCTTGAATAATCATCAACAATGACAAAGCCATAGAGACAAGCAGTAGTAGTAAGAGTTGAGTAATGAGTGGGACCGAAAAGATCCATGTGTAGCAGTTCGAAGGGTTGAGTCGTTGTCATGATTGTCTTCGAGGGATGCTTGGCCCTCGTCATCTTTCCTGCTTCACAGGCACCGCATAAGTGATCCTTCTTGAACTTGACGCCCTCGATGCCTATGACGTGCTTCTTCCTTGCAAGGGTGTGGAGGTTCCTCATGCCAGCATGCCCTAGCCTTCGATGCCAGAGCCAGCATTCAGAAGCTTTTGCTAGAAGACATACTGCAAGTTGTGGTCCTGCTGAGAAATCTACCACGTACAAATCATCTTTCCGATACCCTTCAAACACTAGAGACTTGTTAGATTCCATTAGAACAAGGCAACGATATTTGCCAAACATCACAATCATGTTTAAATCGCAAAGCATTTAGACAGACATTAAGTTGAAACCAAGGGATTCAACAAGCATGACTTTATCCATGTGTTGATCCTTTGAGATTGCAACTCTACCTAGACCCAATACCTTGCTTTTACCAGTGTCAGCAAATGTGATGTGAATTTTGTCAGATGGACGTAAGGTTGAGTCCATAAGAAGGCTTCGCTTGCCAGTCATGTGATTAGTACACCCACTATCAATAATCCATTCTGAAGCAGCTGGTGTCGTACCCTACAGTGCAGTTAGGGGGATATGCTTCACGAAGAGAATTGTGAAGCATAAACATTTGACGAGCAAGTGGATTATGAAAGCTTAGATCAAGGTTAGGACTGATCGGCAAGTAGCAAGCGACTCAGGAACAAAATACATAATAAGACCATTTGGGCATTTGATCTTGCGCCCTACAAGATGTTTAAGGTCCCCAACAATAGCTTCAGACGATTTTGGTTTTCGGCTGGAGACCTTTCCCTGCAAAAGAGAGTTAAGCTTTCTTAGCCACCCACATCTTCAAGGGTGGCTTCGAAGCAATGAGTCTAAGTGCAACATCTAAGAACTTTGGCTTTGGAGCCCTAGCAAAAAGTCTTGCAGGTGGACAATAGTACTCATAAGAATAAGCAGAGTAGTTCTTGGTCTTATGAACATGGCGGTTTGATGAAATGCGCTCATATTCATAGGCCTGAGTATGGCTTCCCTGCAAAACATTTGCATTAGTGCGACTCAGGTGAGTCCTTTGTCTGTAGGAAGCCTTTGGACCATATGAAGCCTGTGGTCTGGGGGTTGTCTTCTTCACTTGTGGTGTCATGACGACATTCACAGGAAGATTCTCCAAACACCTTTTCGGCACCCAGACTTTCTTCATAGGCGGCCCATTCCTGCAGTTAGTACCAACATACCTGGCAAACACTTCACCATTCTGATTCTTAAACAATTTATAGTTTGCATCAAAGGATTCATCAATAACAATGGGATTAGCACAAGTGAAGCCAGATAGGGTGGATGGATCCACTGAAGGTTCCTTTGCAGCAACCCATGTGGTTTTGGGGTACTGCTCAGGTTTCCAGTAAGAGCCATCAGCATTCATTTTCCTTTCGAACCCAACACCCTCTTTCCTAGGGTTTCGGTTCAGGATCTTCCTTTTGAGGACATCACATAGTGTCTGATGCCCTTTGAGACTTTTGAACATCCCTGTTTCAAGCAATGTCTTCAACCTAGCATTTTCATCAGAAATAGCTGTGGCATCCTCAGCAGAGGGGTTAGTTACCACATCAACAGTTGAAGATATTGCAACAGTAGTAGCAGTAGAACATTCAGCAACAGAAGTAGCGTTATCACGCTCAAGGCATTTAAGACACGGTGGTTCAAATCCTTCCTGAGCGGGACTGATCTGTTCAGCGCGAAGTGACTCGTTTTCCTTTTGAAGATCTTCATGAGCCGCTCTCAATTTCTCAAGTTCTTGCTTCCTTTGAAGATAATCATAGGAAAGCTTTTCATGAGTTGTTGAGAGCGTTTCATGACGACTTTCAAGTTCCTCATACTTAACATGAAGATTTTTTATGTCTTCAATTAAGGACTGAGATCGAGTCATTTCAGCGTCCAACAGGTCATCGTTTTTGTCTAACAGTTTTTGAATATGTTCCATAGCTTTCTGTTGTTTAGTGGCAAGGGAAGCAAGTTTGACATAGCTGGGTCCAAATTCATCACCAGATTCATCATCACTGGATTCAGATAGATAGCATTCAGTTACCTTAGCATCTTTTGCCATAAGGCATGATGCAGAAGATGATGATTCTGGTTCGAATGTCATCGCTTTGAGAGATTCCTTAAAGTCCTCAAACCAAGGATCATGATGAGTTCGATGACCTTCATAGACCTCAGAGAGACGGTCCCAGATAAGCTTCGCATGATCGAGATGCATGATATTCCTGAACTGATTTTGAGACAGACAGGAGCAGATGACGTCCTTCGCTGTGAGGTTGAGAAGAGTGTACTTGCGAATGTCATCAGCTTCCGCCATCTTGCACAGATCGGTCAGACCAATCTCAGTGACGGTCCACAGCTCGCTGTTCATCGCCATGAGGCGCTTCTTCATCATGGCCTTCCACTTGGGATACTCGTGACCGTCAAAGATGGGGCATGACACAGTCTTCATTCCTGTGGTCGACATAACTAAAACTCCAGGCGGTTAAACCAAAATCACATAGAACAAGGGAGTACCTTGCTCTGATACCAATTGAAAGTGCGTTATATCGACTAGAGGGGGGGTGAATAGGCGATTTTTAAGAAAGTCTTCAAAACATGGAAGTTTCGAAGACAAAAGATAGAAATAAACCTATTACCATGCAGCGGAAGGTAGACTACACTAGGCAAATCATAGTCAAGTATTCAATGAAGTGAAAGCACAATGACTAATAGCAGCTAGGCAGTAAAGATCAGGTAGGAAGATATTGTGAAGCCAATCAGAACAAGCAGTCACTCAGTGAAGACAAAAGATAATGCAATCATACAATGACTTCACGAGGACCAACAGTAAGTAAAGGTAAGGGAAGGATGAAACCAGTGACTCGTAGAAGACAATGATTTGTTGGACCAGTTCCAGTTGCTGTGACAACTGTACGTCTGGTTAGGGCGGCTAGGTATTTAAACCTGAGGACACCCAGTCCTGAACACGCAGCTCAGGACAACCAGTCCTCACCGTATTCCTCTTGAGCTAAGGTCACACAGACCTCGCCCAATCACTCTGGCAAGTCTTCAAGGTAGACTTCCAAACCTTCACAGACTTCATTCACCGGCGATCCATAATGACTCTTGTTTGCTCAGAACGCGACGCCTAACCGGCTGGAGGATTCACAGTCTTCAAGTGTAATAAGTCTTCAGATCACACAGACAGGAAGACTTAAGTGATGCCTAACACTCTTTGGCTCTGGGTGTTTAGGGCTTTGTCCTCGTAAGGAATTCTCTCTCAAAGGCTTCGAGGTGGGTTGCTCTCAAACGACAAAAGCCGTACTCTAACTCTGAGCAGCCAACCGTTTATGGTTGTAGGGGGTGGGCTATTTATAGCCACTAGGCAACCCGACCTGATTTGTCCGAAATGACCCTGGGTCACTAAGGAACTGACATGTGTTCCAACGGTCTGATTTCAAACACACACGTCAACTTTACTTGGGCTACAAGCAAAGCTGACTTGTCCAACTCTGAACAAGATTCGCTCTCATAGTCTTCACTCGAAGACATAGGATTTTGGTTAAGCATCAGTTTAGTCATTCTGACTGGTTCTCTTGGACCCCACTTAACAGTACGATGGTGCCTATGAATCAACACAGAAGAAAAAGAACTACGAAAGATCTAAGTCTTCGCGCTCCATAGTCTTCATGCGATGTCTTCTCTTGTCATAGTCTTCAATGTGAATGTCTTCACATACCACCTTTGACTTTGATGTCTTCATACTTTTTAGGGGTCATCTCTGGTACGAAAACCGAATCAATGAGGGACTTCTACCTGTGTTATCCTGCAATTCTCACGAACACATTAGTCCCTCAACTAGGTTTGTCGTCAATACTCCAAAACCAACTAGGGGTGGAACTAGATGCACTTACAAACCTTATGTCACATGCCATAGAGTTCTATAAAAACCTATTCGGCCCAGCTTCGAGCAACTTGTTTCGCATGGACCCTGGCTCGTGGGATGAATCATAAAAACTCACTCAAGAGGATAATGTTGATATGACTAGAACCTTCTCAGAAGAGGAGTTGAAAGAGGCCTTGTTTGCAATGGATGTTAATAGAGCACCTGGCCCCGATAACATTCCTGTGGAGTTTTATCAACATTGCTGGAACATTGTTAAAAGTGACATTATGCGGCTGTTCAGCCACTTCCATGCTAGAACACTTGACGTGCAGCGCCTTAATTATGGGGTGATTACTCTTCTCCCTAAAGTGTCAGGTGCGGATCGCATTCAGCAATTTCAGCCTATTTGTCTCCTTAGGTGCCCATATAAACTGATTACTAAGACGATGAATCGGAGAGTAGAAAAATACGCTGACAAACTGATAAGCTTGTCACAAAATGCTTTTGTAAAAGGGAGGAATATTATGGATGGGATCATGACTTTACATGAGCTCCTCAATTACACCTATGTCAAGAAAAAAGTAGGGGTGGTGCTTAAGCTCGATTTCGAGAAAGCATACGACAAGGTTAACTGGGAGTTTCTGTTGGATTGTCACAGAATGAGGGGCTTCAACGAAACCTGGTGTGGGTGGGTGAATCAAATCCTATACAATGGTATTGTTAGTATCAAGCTTAATAACTTAGTGGGCCCATATTTCCAAAGTGCTAAAGGGGTGCGCCAAGGAGACCCCCACTCCTCCTTTTTGTTCAACCTAGCTGTAGAATGTCTCAGCAAGATGATCCGTAAAGCGCAGCAGAATGGCCTCCTAACTGGACTAGCATCTGATCTTGTCCCGAATGGGGTGGAAGTTCTGCAATACGCAGATGACACGATCATTGTCTCGAGCATGATGTGGAAAAAGCTTTAAATCTGAAGCTCCTCTTATACATATTCGAGCTCATGTCTGGACTGAAAGTAACTTCCAGAAGAGCGAGATCCTGACTGTCGGGGGGACACTGACATTGATAGCAAATATGCCGAGATCTTTAACTGCGAGATCGGGCACTTTCCAATTAAGTATCTTGGTATGCCTGTGAGTTTCACAACCCTTAAAGATTCAGTGTGGGAATTTATTGTGGATAAATACCTTAAGTGTTTCGGGTCCTGGATTGGCAATGCTGCATCCAGCGGGGGCAGACTTACTTTGCTTACCTCGGTACTGTCGCAGCTATCTTTATATCATATGTCCATGTGGCTTATGGGTAAAACTTTCATAGAAAGGCTGGACAAGCACCATCGTAAATTCTTCTGGCACGGATGCAATAAAAAGAATAGATATTACCTGGTCAAATGGAAGAGGGTGTGTAGATCGAAGGGCAAAGGGGGGTCTGGGTGTCAAAGACCTCAGGAAACAAAACACCAGCCTGATGGTGAAATGGTGGTGGAAATTAGAAACCCAAACTGGGGTTTGGCAAAACTTGGTGAGAGCTAGATATTTAGAAAACAAGTCGGTGGCAACTGTGCAACCTAGACAATCTGACTCCCCATGCTGGAAATCTCTTCTGAAAGTCAGGGAGTTGTACATGATGGGGAGAAAGATTAAACTAGGATGCGGCAACCTGAGCAGGGTGTGGAAAGACTCAATTGATGGGCTGCCCCCACTCAATTCGAGGTTCCCTCGGCTGTTTGAAATCTGTACAGATCAGGACTGTACGGTCCAAAACTTTAACAGGATAGAGGCTCCGACCTTTTTTAGAAGGCGTTTATGCCCTAACCTTAGAGAACAGTGGGATAGGGTACGACAGTACATCTTGGGGCTCAATACTATAGCTGAGGAAGATGTAGTGTTTTGGGGTCTGAGCAAGAATGCTAAGTACTCCACTAAATCTATGTATAATTGGCTGGAAAAACCTCTTCATGGAAGCAACTATAGATGGATCTGGGAGGCGAAACTACCTCTTAAGATACATATCTTCTTGTGGCAGATGGCCCAAGATGCGGTGCTCACTAGAGCGGTGATGAGGAGGAGAAAATGGCCGGAGAACCCTGTGTGTTCCTTCTGTAACAATATTGAAACTGCGTCCCATCTGTTCTTTACGTGTCCTGTGGTGCGTGTTGCCTGGAGGGCAGTTGGAGTTGTGTTGGGGACTGACTTATGCCCAAATAACATCTGGCAATTCTATGTGTGGTGTAATATGTTCCTACCCAATGAAACCAGATTTTATACCGTTGGTTTGGCGGCAGTAACTTGGGCTATTTCGCTTGCGCGTAATAAGGCTACTTCTGAAAAACAATTGATCAAATCTCTTTTTGAGATTGTGTATTCGGCTTGTTCGTTTCTCTTGTATTGGGCGGGTCTTCAGCCGGTGGAAGAAGTGGCAAGATTGCGACTCGGAGCTGAGATGATTAGAGCGAGCACAACCAAGTTGATGGCAATGTGTGAAGGGACAAGGCGCGCCACGGGAGACGAGGGTGAGGTGTTCTCTGGATGATGCTGTTGTTGTGCTCTACATTCTGCCCTGGATAGGGGGCAGTGTGCTAGGGTCTAAGTCTCAGGCTCCACTGTTGGAAAACTTTTGAAGTATACATGCTTTATGTTCTTCTGGCACCTCGTGTCTGTGCCTTTTTCCCCTGGTTTGTAATAGCTAGATTTAAACTAAGTAGGTGCTGTCAGGTTTTCGCCCCATGATGCTCGTTTCGATGGCGGGCAAGCACAGTGGGTTTCCTGGCAGTGCGTTGAACTCGCTGCTTCTCTTTCCTTGCTTCCTGGATGTATCGGAGACTGTTGTATTTCCGTTTATCTTAAATGGAAAGGGGCACGCCCGGTTAAAAAAAAAGACCGCTCTGGAGAAGGCGAAAACCACCTTGTTATTGGCTACTCTTCCCAACTCATTATTGCCTTGCGGGGATAAGTATGGCTATTCATTCATCTTTGTTGCATGTTTCATCAGCTTCTTATGCACACTGTTACTGAGTACGTACAAGTCTTGTGCCAGAGAAACAGAGGAGATCGATGTCTACATTTGTGAAGGATGCACTTTGCAATGACCATTGTGTAGGACACTGCATTTACATTCACGGCCGTCGTGCTCGTTTGACTTCTTTTGCTGTGGCATTTTCTGCACTTGCTTTGTTGACTGGCAGACTATGAGTGTACTTGCAGTCATGAGGAGGTTCAGATCTGAATTTGATTCTGGAACTCTGAGGCCGTATTGTTTTATAGAAATCAAATTAGCTTCTCCAGAGAATATCTACGATGGATGAAGGAATAAGGAGTAAGAAGAACCTAAGCTTGGGGATGCCCCGGCATTCCAAGCTATTATCCAAAGAGAGGCAAGCAGCTAAGCTTGGGGATGCCCCCGAGTGGCATCCCCTCTTTCTTCTAACGACCATTGGTATTTCATTCGAAACTATATTTTTATTCGTCAGATGATATATGTTTTGCTTGGAGCGTCTTGTATGATATGAGTCTTTGTTTATTTGGTTTTACTTTTTAAGTTATCAATCCTTGTTGTACACACCTATTAGAGAGAGCCAAAATTATGACCTGACTTGTTAGAATAGCTCTTTTTGGTTCACTTAAATTTTTATGAGCTATGGATTTGCTCTAGTGCTTCACTTATGGGAATGGGAGAATCAGAGACCATTTGCCCATTCCCTGCTTCCCTGAGGAAACTTGATGTTCACGGAGAGCCAAGCATGAAGTCAATGGCTCTGCTCCCAAACCTCACGTCTCTCACCAGTCTAAGTCTGTCAAGCTGCAGTAATTTAACAGTGGACGGATTCAATCCTTTCATCGCAGTCAACCTCGTACAAGGAAATTAACCGATGGATGGACCTCAGCTTAGACATTTAATCCGATGGATGCCAAAGGAGGGCCTCCCGGTTTCGCTGAGAAAACTACATATGGATTGTCGCAGCGCTGAGATAGACGAGCAAATTGAGACAATCAAAAGAACCAACCCAGATTTATCCATCTCATATTACCCCTCAAGCACCAGCTGTGAGATAGACCTGAGCGCTTTATTCGCATGAAGCAGTAGGACTGAGCAGGCCAATTTAACTGTTGGCGAAGAGGAGGTATTTAACTGCTGTTATTTCCTCTTACCATGAATTGAATGAATCAAGTGCCTTTATTTCCTCTTTCTTGAATCCTCTCCTTTGACAGGATGATGTTATTGTAAACGAGAGAATGCTTTCCAGTTTGTTTGATTCTTTCTTGAAAATATTTAGCCTGATATCACTGAATTACTCTTCTAACTAGGACGGAAGCAATGAGGATTATTATTTGGTCAACCACCAAGTTTAGTTTATGCTGGCTGGGGCAGAGTACTGAAACTATTGAACCCAGCTACGGTTTGATTGGCTCTATCTAAGGTAATGAATGATTGGGTGTTTAAGTTACCTTAGAGAGAGTGCTTTGTTCATACTCTGTCTGACCCAAGTTCATTTATTCTACTTATTGGATTCTGCAGTCCCACTAGTAAATTTCACAGTTGATTCAGAGCAAACAACCAGAACAGAACACAAGTGAAGCAATTGTCTGTGTTGACACTCTGTTCTCATTTTTGGGTTTCCATAATAGAACAGTAATGTAATTCTCAAACGTGTTGTGCACTGAAACATTAATTGTAATCTCTCTTTGAATTACTCGAATCTACATGTCGCTAGAATCCTCAAGCACCAGCTGATACAACAATTGTGTGTTGCCTGTTTGCAGAATAGAATATCAACGTAAGTGATGGCTCGCACTGGGATGTCCTTCTTTTAAAGAAGTGTGCTTTGTGGATGCAGAGGTATGCAGCAAACAAAGCAGAGCATAGCATTCCAAAGGCATCCAAAGGGTGCCAAGGTGCGAGGTGGTTATTGGGATTCAGCATCAGCCTCGCATGACTTGAGAATTTTTTTGTTTTGCCTCTGTAAATTAGATTGGCAGAATTGAGTTTTTTTCCTAGTGTTCCGATCATGATTTTGTTCCGTGACCACGGACCAAGTCATCAATGATGCCAATGTTGTTCGGTGTAACTGTCGTTAGCACAATGCTATTTTAAGATTTGGCAGCTTCAAATCTGAATATGATATTGAAGGCAAAAGTTGTGTGGTTAATTAATCCCTCAGTGACCCAAAATTGTGTGCCTTGAGCTTTGGGGTTAGCATCTGCTTTTGCAAATAAAAATAAAGAAAACACATTTCTACTATCTTTGTATGGTCACCTCTCTACACATCTGTTTTCAATGTATCCACTTGCAATTTCAGTCAGCCTTGCCTTTCGATGTAGATGTTCGTTGTTACACAGATTGGATTGGATTTTTGATTATTACTGGGAACAAGCATATTAATTCCGGTATAGCATCTGCTCATTTTTTTTAATAAATAAATCTAGGTACACTTGAAATTTATTTTTTGTATGGTGATTTTGACTCATCTACACATCATCTGTTTCAGTCAGCCTTTAATCATTGATGACTTTCAATGTTGATTGTTACAGTTTCATCAGACCAATACTTCAGTCAGTCACATTCTGCTGTTAGTGCTTGGAGAGAGCTTGGCTGGGGAGCAGCCATGAGCATGATTGGTGGTGTGAGGCGCCGTGGGGAAGCAGATCGCACGCTGGGGAGCTCAAGGAAGTGGCCAATACTTCAGAGATAGTGGATTCGAGGTTTTTTTGATGGTGAAACAGCTCTGTCGATACTTACTGTTGTGATTCAGAAAAAGGAACTAAAGGTCATGGTTCTTGTGCCTGAGGAGAGTCAGGTCTGACCCTGTAAGTAAGATTATTAGTTTCAACTGAATCATTTTTTGGGCAGTGATTCATTCATTCATCTATGTAAGTATTTTGTCTATTGTATTACTGCCTTTACTTTGTATGTTTATTAATGTGGCCATTAATTTTCTTCCAGTTGGACCTGCGTGTGCATATATTCAGATAGTGCATATGTTGGACCTGCCTGTGCAAAATACCACTACACAAGGGCGGCATCGCCGATCCTGCTCGTAATTAAGTTGCTTGCTTCATGATGCTTCATGACGCTGAAGGAACGGAAGCAACACAGCTCAGTCTTCTTCAAACCAATGGCCGTCTAATTTCTCCATGCTGAACTGGGAGAAGCTAGCCTTGTGGAGGGTACATACATACTTGTTCGTGATCTGGTTTCTTATATAGAGCAAAATTATATCTTCAGTTTCAATCTTGTGCTAGACTATCCGCTCTTCCATGTCTTTGTGAAAATTCAATCCAACCACCACTAGTCTACTCTTCCATCTGAGGTGATTCATTTTCCATATATACGGTACACTTCTGTTTGTACTCTCTGACATGCTAGTTTATTTTTATGGAATAATACTGGAACTGCTTGAGTCTTATGTCGTAGCCTAGCCTTGTGGAGGGTACTTACTTGCTCATCTGGTTTTTTAGAGCAAAAGGTCCATTACTAAGAATGAAACTTGACAGGTTTTACATCCTGTTTGTTTGTTTGTTTGTTTGTTTGTTTGTTTCTGAAACCTAGCTTGCCAAGCAAAGCCAAAACAGGGAAGAACTGCTAATGCATTACTGCAACCTTCATATAAGTACAAATTAAGATGATGAAGTTAGTTTCGTCTTGCAATTTTATTGAGAAAGAAAGCCCTTTGCTGTTTCCTGGAGTATTTTCTTTGGAAGCCTAACTTAATTGGTGGTGCCACCAATCCTACATTTTCCGGAAAGGGGGAAGACCCCAGCCTCTGCATCATCATGATGCACAGCCAATCCTCGATACAAATCGTTGTTTATGGTTAAATCTTGCATTGTCGGTTCATAATGGCACATGATGCCTACGTTGTTTGAGATGCGATGCGAATTGGACTTTCCACCTCTCTGGCGTGTGCCAATCTATATTTCCAGCTCCGTTTTTGCTGTACTAATTAGCTATGCTAATTTTGCATTTTCCTACTATATTTTAGCGTGTTTTTCTAGTAAATTAGTTTTCTTCTGCAAAAAGCGCATATGTTTTTTAAATTGTGAAAAATATAACGTGAATATTTTAAGAATTCTGAACATTTTTTGAAAACACAAATGTTTTGAAATTCCCGATCATTTTTAAAGAATGTGAATGTTCTCGTAATTCCCATACATTTAAAAAAATGGGATCAATTTTTTAAATGACAAACATGTTCTGAAAATCTGAATATTTTTTGTAATTTGGTTCATTAAAATAATTACAATTTTTTTTTGCAGTTTCCCAACATCTTTTACAAAAAAATAGAAGTAAAAAAAACCAGCATACGTATGCATGTCGATGTCGGCAGCCTAGCTAGCTAGGTGCTGCAGCTGGTTGCAAGTATTATTCATGTATGTACGTTCAAGTCACGCTTCAAAACTCACCTTATGTTTACAGTTCAAATGTAAACATACTACTCCCTCCGTTCCATAATATAAGACCATTTTTTGCATTAGTGCAGTGTCAAAAACGCTCTTATCACTATTGGAATTTTCATGTATCCGGATGTAATGCTTTTCGCCGAGTGCTAAACCACGGACAGTTGCCGAGTGTCCCTCTCGGCAAACCCACCGTCACGGCAAACTGACAACTTTGCCGTCACTGCCTCATGGCAAAGAGGCACCGCACGGTAAAGTTGTAGACGCCAAGAGCCGCTCACGGCAAAGAGGAGCCACGTGGCATGCCCGTCCGCAACAGACGGCTCCGTCAGTTACTGCGTACTTTGCCGAGCGTCACCCTCGGCAAAGCATATGCAACATCCTGTTTTTTTCCATGTGTGTGTTCTTTCTAACTGACATGTGGTCCCACTGGTCACATTTATCATTTGAAAAAATGACGATATCTTTGCCGAGAGCTGCTCTCGGCAATCCTTCTGACCAATACGACAGTGTGGCCCATATGGGGGCTGACACTTTACATAGCTTTGCCGAGAGCTAGGCTCGGCAATGCTCGCCTTCTTTTCCGAGAGCTGCTCTCAGAAAAGTTGTGGCACAACAGTAGTGTCCCAGATGACCATGTTTCCGAGAGGTGTTCTCGGTAGTATATCCTTTTCCGAGTGTTGCTCTCGGAAATCTTTCCCATCCATTCTGCTGTCAAGCTATTTCTCTTCTGATCCCTGCAGATAAAAACAACTGCAGTGCAATTTAATCATATATAGGCATAATTTGATCTAGTCCACACATATATAGGCATAATTAGGGATAGTCCACATATTGTCACACACAAGTCGAATGTATTATCCTAGTAGACGTCACACACAAGTCGCAAATTCATACATATTGTCACTACTTGCAAAACACGTGCACGTCACAATAGAAGTACACTTGTTCATATATAAATCATCTTGAGGAGGAGAGGCCATCGGGTTAACATTCTGGAGAAGGAGGAGGAGGGGCATCACTTGCACTGCTTCGAGATTGCATAAGAACCTATAAGATTGTTCATATATAGATCATCTTGAGGAGGAGAGGCCATCGGTTAACATTCCGGAGGAGGAGGAGGAGGAGGGGCATCACTTGCACTGCTTCGAGATTGCATAAGAACCTATAAGATGACAGTCACGTGAGGGTGGTTCGTCCATATGTAATGAATCTTCTACTCTAGTTTAGACAATGTTCTACCTGTAGTTGATCCTCAAGCAGCTTCAACCTCTTGTTCGTGTCTTCCCGTTCCTTTTCTCTGGACTCCTGCTCAGCCTGCCGCCTTTGCTCCTCTTCAACAGCCCGCTGCGCCATTAAATCCTGTAACATGGCATTAGGCTCATATAGGTTGGAACGGTGCTATTTCGAGGCATGGACATAAATGAAAGGTTAGGATGCTAACCTTGAGACGCGCTATCTCACGTGATGCGGCATTTGGGTGACTCCGTATGGACGGAGTTGAGCTGGTGCTCGACGCGCGTATCTCGTGCAGCTTGCGATGCGAGGAGGTGGCGATCGTCCCGTTGCAAAGGAGGTGGCGGCCATGGCCCTTCCCCTCGCCAGCAATGATGAGAAGCTCAGGATCAAGGGGCTTGGACGTAGGTTCGGCTTCCTGCCCATGCACCTCCTGGAAGACCTCTTTGAAGGTCCCCCACTTCTCCTCCGCCGACTCGCTGCAGAACTCGGCGCCATCCTTCCCCTTGTGGCCTTCTCTCCAGGCTTCCAGGATGTGGACCGGGCGACCAGCCTTCGCCTCCTGCAAAATTAACCATCAAGTTGAATGAACCAAGATGCACCGTGCGAAAAAGTTAACATCTTAATCCACATACCATGTATTGCTTGAGAGCGGTTAGGTTCCGGCTCCCCTGGACATGAGCCAGGCCTGGCATTTTGGCTCGTTCGTTTCCCTTCTCCACATGCTGCGCCTACCATGCTGGGTCACACCACATGTCAACCAGGGCCTCCCAACAATCCTCCTTCATCCAGGGTTCCTTCACCTAGTCAGACAAAATCGAATAATTGAGGAACAAGAGGGATGAATCAAAGTACTAGCAACCGATGTAGTCACTTACCACTGACAGGTATTCTTCTCGCGACAAGTTGGTCTGGCAAGCAGTCTTCCTTGTCATCTTCTCTCCCTTCTCATCGACCGGCCGACACTGCATCACAGCTTTGTACCACAGCGTGTGCTTGAGGTCAGAGAGTATCTTTCGGGCAGATTTCACGATGCCTTTGATCGCCTTCTGCTTCTCACCATCCACGCAAGCAAATGTTTCCTACAAGAAAGCATATGGCATCTTCTCACCATCCACGCAAGCAAGGATTTGGATATGGAAAAATGCAGTGGTCGGAGTGAAGATACTTACAAAAAAAGCATTGATGGCCCGAGTGGCCATGGTGACATTGTGCTCGTCCGTGTTGTGTAGGTAATGCTCCCAGGTTAAACATGGCGACGGCTGATCGTCATCACCCGGCTTGGACAATCCAGGGAAGTGCTTCCTCAAGAGGGAGCCGATGACGTGGTTCGGCGGGCGTGCCCCCTTAGGTTGTGTCGGGATAAATTCCCACTGACTGCATGATATAAAAGACAAGCATATGTGAGTGTCAAAGCTGTGGCATCCAAAATATGATGGAAATGAAATGCTTGCTTAACCCTCTCCTGTCGGGCAAATGACAGGACGGTTGCTGGCAGCAGTTGGTTCCGGGACCTTCCCCGGACCACGCCCGGATTTCTTCCTCTTGGAAATGTTGCTCGAGGTAGACCCCGAGTTGTCTGAGACCTCCATGTCGCCCGACTCGGTAGCGAGCGGATCTGGTCCATCTAAGTCCACTCCGACATCGCCATCCGATGATGACTCGTTGTCGGGAGTGGACTGGTGGGAGGCGGACGACTCGGTCCTACCAATCGGGACTCTCCGGTACTTACTAGTGCCCCCATCAGAATCTGAAAAACAAAATATATATGGTGAATATTAACCACACTACTTCAATAGGAATCAAACTTTTTTTTTGATCAGAGAAGGGTTTCCCCCTTCCGATTTTCATTAAAGAAAACCAAGCCAACAGGTATTCACTTTGTTGATTAGTTTACATATCTATGTTAGGGACGATGACTAGTTGGATGCTTGGTTTCATTTCAATATTTCAATATAAAAGTGGAGCCGGCCTATATGTCCAAACTAAAAAAAATGTAATTTATGTGAAAGAATGGTTTATTCAAGCTTCATTTTAACTGGATGTACTATATGCCAACAAGCATAATTCATATATGATTCCCACTCTTTAGATCTTATCAAATCTGACTTCGCACATCCAAGATTTTTGCAAACTTGTAAAACTAGAAACTACAAACTTGTAAAACTACAAACTACAAGCAAACTACAAACTTGTAAAACTACAAACTACAAACTTGTAAAACTACAAACTACAACCAAACAACAAACATGTAAAACTACAAACTACAAACTTGTAAAACTACAAACTACAAACTACTAACCTGAGGGCATCTCCAGCTGCCGCGCTACCCGAGGAGCTCCGCTATGGCGGCTGTCCTCGCGCCGCATCGAAGAACCGCCACGCCGGCCGCCGGCCATGAAGCTTGGTGGTGACGAAAGTTGGGGGCGGTGGCCGCAGTTGGTGGTGGTGGAGGAGGGGTGGCAGTGGCTGTAGTTGGGGCAGTGGAGGAGGGGTGGCGGCGGCGATTTCGGCGGCGGCGGCGGTGGTGGCGCGGTGGTGGAACAAAGAGGAGAACAATGAAGATAGAAAGAAAGGGGAACTGTTAAGATCTAGGTTAGATGCTTTACCAAGAGTGACTCTCGGAAAAAGTGGCCATTACCGAGAGCCGAGAATCGACCCTCGGTAACCACTGCTCTAATTGTTTCCCTTCTCTTTTTGTCTTTGTTTTGCACTATCTTTTTTGTATCTCATATTTCATATGATTTTACGACCAAAGTTTATAAATTCCATGACTTTTGATGAATTATTTCAAAACTCAACTTTAAAGAGTGTAAAGTAATAAACATGAGAAGAAGTAGTTGTTGAACGTGGCCTACCCCCTCTCTCGGTGCCGATCAACTTTCTAGACCGGCACCGAGAGAGAACTTTAAAGAGTGTAAAGTAATAAACATGAGAAGAAGCAGTTGTTGACCGTGGCCTACCCCCTCTCTCGGTGCCGGTCAACTTCCTAGACCGGCACCGAGAGAGAACTTTAAAGAGTGTAACGTAATAAACATGAGAAGAAGCAGTTGTTGACCGTGGCCTACCCTCTCTCTCGGCGCCGGTCAACTTCCTAGACCGCCGGGGCCATCGGATAGCCCATGCATATACATGCGATGGCCTTCTTTGAGAGCACAAGAAGTTTCGAGGCCAACGGAGCAACAGGACCCGCACTTCGTGCAGAAACCGGACACATTCCCTCTCGATACCCATAGACTATCTCGAAGAACGGGCCTAGACTTGGTCTGTTATCTCGCGATGACATGCACTAACACGGAGAAGCAGTTATTCACCGTGGACTACACCCTCTCGGTGCCGAATAATGCCCTAGGCCGCTGGGGCCACCGGATGGGTGCTCGATATAGAGACCGCCGAGGGGGGCGAGGGCACCCCTACATGCGTGTGGCCCATGCATATGCATGCAGGGGTGGTGTGCTATTTGAATAAGCAAAGCACGTCCTTGACGTGACACGTGCCTCACAAACCACACACACGGGCGGGAACGTCGAGGACCGGCTGTGTCCGTCCCCGAGACAGAATCTTCGGTGGGTGATCCCGTGACAGAACGAGCCTAGACTTGGTCTGTCAACTCGCGATGACATGCACTAACACGGAGAAGCAGTTATTCACTGTGGACTACACCCTCTCGGTGCCGAATAACGCCCTAGACCGCCGGGGCCATCGGATGGGTGCTCGATATGGAGATCGCTCGACGAGGGGGGAGGGCACCCCTACATGCCCGTGGACCATGCTGTTGGAAATATGCCCTAGAGGCAATAATAAATTAGTTATAATTATATTTCCTTGTTCATGATAATCGTTTATTATCCATGCTAGAATTGTATTGATAGGAAACTCAGATACATGTGTGGATACATAGACAACACCATGTCCCTAGTAAGCCTCTAGTTGACTAGCTCGTTGATCAATAGATGGTTACAGTTTCCTAACCATGGACATTGGATGTCGTTGATAACGGGATCACATCATTAGGAGAATGATGTGATGGACAAGACCCAATCCTAAGACCAAGAGATTTTCTAACGTCAAGTATCATTTCCTTAGACCATGAGATCGTGTAGTTCGTATGCTAAAGCTTTTCTAATGTCAAGTATCATTTCCTTAGACCATGAGATTTTGCAACTCCCGGATACCGTAGGAATACTTTGGGTGTGCCAAACGTAACAACGTAACTGGGTGGCTATAAAGGTACACTACAGGTATCTCCGAAAGTGTCTGTTGGGTTGGCACGAATCGAGACTGGGATTTGTCACTCCGTGTGACGGAGAGGTATCTCTGGGCCCACTCGGTAGGACATCATCATAATGTGCACAATGTGATCAAGGATGATCACGGGATGATGTGTTACGGAATGAGTAAAGAGACTTGCCGGTAACGAGATTGAACAAGGTATCGGGATACCGACGATCGAATCTCGGGCAAGTATCGTACCACTAGACAAAGGGAATTGTATACGGGATTGATCGAATCCTCGACATCGTGGTTCATCCGATGAGATCATCGTGGAACATGTGGGAGCCAACATGGGTATCCAGATCCCGCTGTTGGTTATTGACCGGAGAACGTCTCGGTCATGTCTGCATGGTTCCCGAACCCGTAGGGTCTACACACTTAAGGTTCGATGACGCTAGGGTTATAAAGGAAGTTTGTATGTGGTTACCGAATGTTGTTCGGAGTCCCGGATGAGATCCCGGACGTCACGAGGAGTTCCGGAATGGTCCGGAGGTAAAGATTTATATATGGGAAGTCCTGTTTTGGTCAGCGGACAAGTTTCGGGGTCACCGGTATTGTACCGGGACCACCGGAAGGGTCCCGGGGGTCCACCGGGTGGGGCCACCTGCCCCGGGGGGCCACATGGGCTGTAGGGGTGTGCGCCTTGGACTATATGGGCCAAGGGCACCAGCCCCAAGAGGCCCATGCGCCAAGAGATAAGGAAAGGAAGAGTCCTAAAGGGGGAAGGCACCTCCTAGGTGCCTTGGAGAGGAGGGACTCCTCCCTAGCCGCACCCTTCCTTGGAGGAAGGGCCAAGGCTGCGCCCCCCCTCTCCCTTTCCCCTATATATATATGTGGGGGTGGGAGGGCAGCCATACCAATGTTCTTGGCCTTTGGTGCAGCCCTTCCCCTCTCCCAAGTCCTTCTCCTCTCCCGTGGTGCTTGGCGAAGCCCTGCAGGATTGCCACGCTCCTCCACCACCACCACGCCGTTGTGCTGCTGCTGGATGGAGTCTTCCACAACCTCTCCCTCTCTCCTTGCTGGATCAAGGCATGGGAGACGTCACCGGGCTGTACGTGTGTTGAACGCGGAGGTGCCGTCCGTTCGGCACTAGGATCTCCGGTGATTTGGATCACGACGAGTACGACTCCTTCAACCCCGTTCTCTTGAACGCTTCCGCATAGCGATCTACAAGGGTATGTAGATGCACTCTCCTTCCCCTCGTTGCTGGTTTCTCCATAGATAGATCTTGGTGACACGTAGGAAAATTTTGAATTTCTGCTACGTTCCCAACAGTGGCATCATGAGCTAGGTCTATTGCGTAGATTCTATGCACGAGTAGAACACAAAGTAGTTGTGGGCGTTGATATTGTTCAATATGCTTACCGTTACTAGTCCAATCTTGATTCGGCGGCATCGTGGGATGAAGCGGCCCGGACCGACCTTACACGTACTCTTACGTGAGACTGGTTCCACCGACTGATATGCACTAGTTGCATAAGGTGGCTAGCGGGTGCCTGTCTCTCCCACTTTAGTCAGATTGGATTCGATGAACAGGGTCCTTATGAAGGGTAAATAGCAATTGGCATATCACGTTGTGGTCTTTGCGTAGGTAAGAAACGTTCTTGCTAGAAACCCATAGCAGCCACGTAAAACATGCAAACAACAATTAGAGGACGTCTAACTTGTTTTTGCAGGGTTTGCTATGTGATGTGATATGGCCAAAGGATGTGATGAATGATATATGTGATGTATGAGATGATCATGTTCTTGTAATAGGAATCACGACTTGCATGTCGATGAGTATGACAACCGGCAGGAGCCATAGGACTTGTCTTAATTTATTTATGACCTGCGTGTCAACATAAACGTCATGTAATTACTTTACTTTATTGCTAACCGTTAGCTGTAGTAGTAGAAGTAATAGTTGACGAGACAACTTCAAGAAGACACGATGATGGAGATCATGATGGTGGAGATCATGGTGTCATGCCGGTGACAAGATGATCATGGAGCCCCAAGATGGAGATCAAAGGAGCTATATGATATTGGCCATATCATGTCACTATCATTTGATTGCATGTGATGTTTATCATGTTTATACATCTTATTTGCTTAGAACGACGGTAGTAAATAAGATGATCCCTCATTAAAATTTCAAGAAAGTGTTCCCCCTAACTGTGCACCGTTGCGACAGTTCGTTGTTTCGAAGCACCACGTGATGATCGGGTGTTAGATTCTTACGTTCACATACAACGGGTGTAAGACAGATTTACACACGCGAAACACTTAGGTTGACTTGACGAGCCTAGCATGTGTACAGACATGGCCTCGGAACACAGAAGACCGAAAGGTTGAGCATGAGTCGTATGGTAGATACGATCAACATGAAGATGTTCACCGATGTTGACTAGTCCGTCTCACGTGATGATCGGACACGGCCTAGTTGACTCGGATCATGTAATCACTTAGATGACTAGAGGGATGTCTATCTGAGTGGGAGTTCATAAGATGAACTTGTTTATCCTAAACATAGTCAAAAAGGTCTTCGCAAATTATGTTGTAGCTCGCGCTTCAGTTCTACTGTTTAGTTATGTTCCTAGAGAAAATTTAGTTGAAAGTTGATAGTAGCAATTATGCGGACTAGGTCCGTAAACTGAGGATTGTCCTCATTGCCTCATAGAAGGCTTATGTCCTTAATGCACCGCTCAGTGTGCTGAACCCCGAATGTCGTCTGTGGATGTTGCGAACATCTGACATACACGTCTTTTATAAATACGTGATAGTTCAGTTAAACGGTTTAGAGTTGAGGCACCGAAGACGTTTTGAAACGTCGCGAAACATATGAGATGTTTTGAGGGCTGAAATTGGGATTTCAGGCTCGTGCCCACGTCAAGAGGTATAAGACCTCCGATGATTTTCTTAGCCTGCAAACTAAGGGAGAAAAGCTCAATTGTTGAGCTTGTGCTCAGATTGTCTGAGTACAACAATCATTCGAATCAAGTGGGAGTTCATCTTCCAGATAAGATAGTGATGTTTCTCCAAAGTCATTACCACCAAGCTGCTAGGGCTTCGTGATGAACTATAATGTATCGGGGACATATATGATGATCCTTGAGATATTCGCGATGTTTGACACCGCGAAAGTAGAAATCAAGAAGGAGCATCAATTGTTGATGGTTGGTGAAACCACTAGTTTCAAGAAGGGCAAGGGCAAGAAGGGATACTTCATGAAACGGCAATTCAGCTGCTGCTCTAGTGAAGAAACCCAAGGTGGAACCCAAACCCGAGACTAAGTGCTTCTGTAATAAGGGGAACAGCCACTGGAGCAGGATTACCCTAGATACTTGGTAGATGAGAAGGCTGGCAAGGTCGATAGAAGTATATTGGATATACATTGTGTTGATGTGTACTTTACTAGTACTCCTAGTAGCACCAGGGTATTAGATACCGGTTCGGTTGCTAAGTGTTAGTAACTCGAAATAAAAGCTACGAAATAAACGGAGACTAGCTAAAGGTGAGCTGACGATATGTGTTGGAAGTGTTTCCAATGTTGATATGATCAAATATGGTACGCTCCCTCTACCATCGAGATTGGTGTTTGCGTTGAGCATAGACATGATTGGATTATGTCTATAGCAATACGGTTATTCATTTAAGGAGAATAATGGTTACTCTGTTTATTTGAATAATACCTTCAATGGTCTTACACCTAAAATGAATGGTTTATTGAATCTCGATCGTAGTGATACACATGTTCATGCCAAAAGATATAAGATAGTAATGATAGTACCACCTACTTGTGGCACTGCCACGTAAGTCATATCGGTATAAAACACATGAAGAAGCTCCATGTTGATGGATCTTTGGGCTCACTCATTTTTGAAAAGTTTGAGACATGCGAACCATGTCTATTGGTGTATATGCATGAAGACACTCCATGCAAATGGACCGTTTGGACTCACTTGTTTTTGAATCACTTGAGACATGCAAATCATACCACATGGGCAAGATGACTGAAAGCCTCGGTTTCAGTAAAATGGAACTAGAAAGCAACTTGTTGAAAGTAATACATTTTGATGTGTACAGTCCAATGGGTGCTGAGGCGTGTAGTGGATATCGTTATGTTCTTACTTCACAGATGATTTGAGTAGATGTTGAGTACATTTACTTGATGAATCACGAGTCTGAATTATTGAAAGGTTCAAGTAATTTCAGTGTGAAGTTGAAAGATCGTCGTGACGAGAGGATAAAAGATCTATGATATGATCATAGAGATGAATATCTTAATTACGAGTTTGGCACAGAATTAAGACATTGTGGAAATTGTTTCACAACTGATACATCCTGGAACACCATAGTGTGATGGTGTGTCCGAACATCATAACTGCACCCTATTGGATATGATGCATACCATGATGTCTCTTATCGAATTACCACGATAGTTTATGGGTTAGGCATTAGAGACAACCACATTCACTTTAATAGGGTACCACATAATTCCGATGAGATGACACCGTATGAACTATGGTTTAGAGAAACCTAAGCTGTCATTTCTTAAAAGTTTGGGGCTGCGACGCTTATGTGGAAAAGTTTCAGGCTGATAAGCTTGAACCCAAAGCGGATAAATGCATCTTCATAGGACACCCAAAACAGTTGGGTATACCTCCTGTCTCAGATTCGAAAGCAATAAGGGATTGTTTCTAGAATCGGGTCCTTTCTCGAGGAAAAGTTTCTCTCGAAAGAATTGAGTGGGAGGATGGTGGAGACTTGATGAGGTTATTGAACCGTCACTTCAACTAGTGTATAGCAGGGCACAAAGAGTTGTTCCTGTGGCACCTACACCAATTGAAGTGGAAGCTTATGATATTGATCATGAGACTTCAGATCAAGTCACTCCCAAACCTCGTAGGATGACAAGGATGCGTACTACTTCAGAGTGGTACGTAATCCTGTCTTGGAAGTCATGTTGCTAGACAACAATGAACCTACGAGCCATGGAGAAGCGATGGTGGGCCTGGATTCCGATAAATGGCTCGAGGCCATATAATCCGAGAGAGGATCCATATATGAAAACAAAGTGTAGACTTTGGAAGAACTACTTGATGGTCGTAAGGCTGTTAGGTACATATGGATTTTAAAAGGAAGACAGACAATGATGGTAAGTGTCACCATTGAGAAAGCTCGACTTGTCGTTAAGATGTTTCCCGACAAGTTCAAGGGGTTGACTACGATGAGACTTTCTCACACGTAGCGATGCTAAAAGTCTGTTGGAATTATATTAGCGATTACTGCATTATTTATGAAATCTTGCAGATAGGATGTCAAAACATTGTTTCCTCGACGATTTTCTTGAGGAAAGGTTGTATGTGATACAACCGGAAGGTTTTGTCAATCCTGAAAGATGCTAATAAGTATGCAAAGCTCCAGCAATCCTTCTAAGGACTGGAGTAAGCATCTCGGAGTTGGAATGTATGCTTTGATGAGATGATCAAAGATTTTGGTGTATACAAAGTTTATGAGAAACTTGTATTTCCAAAGAAGTGAGTGGGGGCACTATAGAATTTCTGATGAGTATATGTTGTTGACATATTGTTGATCAAAAATGACGTAGAATTTCTGGAAAGCATATAGGGTTATTTGAAAAGTGTTTTTCAATGGAAAGCCTGGATTAAGCTACTTGAGTATTGAGCATCAATATCTATAAGGATAGATCAAAACGCTTAATGGTACTTTCAAATGAGCACATACCTTGACATGATCTTGAAGGTGTTCAAGATGGATCAGTCAAAGAAGGAGTTCTTGCCTGAGTTGTAAGGTACGAAGTTAAGACTTAAAGCTCGCCACGGCAGAACAGAGAGAAAGGACGAAGGTCGTCCCCTATGCTTAGACATAGGCTCCATAGTATGCTATGCTATGTACCGCACCTGATGTGTGCCTTGCCACATGTCTGGCTAGAGGGTACGAAGGTGATCTAGGAGTAGATCACCAGATAGCGGTCAAAATTATCCTTAGAGGAATAAGGATATGTTTCTCGGTTATGGAGGTGATAAAGAGTTCGACGTAAAGAGTTACGTCGATGAAAGCTTAACACCTATCCGGATAGCTCTGAGTAGAGATACCGGATACGTATAATGGAGCAGCAATTTAGAATAGCTCCAAGTAGAACAGTTATTTGGAATAGCTCCAAATGTAGCGTAGTAGTTGCATCTACAAGATGACATAGAAATTTGCGAAGTACATACGGATCTGAATGTTGCATACCCGTTAACTAAAACCTCTCTCACAAGCAACATGATCAAACCCAGAACTCTTTGAGTGTTAATCCCATAGTGATGTGAACTAGATTATTGACTCTAGTAAACTCTTTGGATGTTGGTCACATGGTGATGTGACCTGTGAGTGTTAATCACATGGCGATGTGAACTAGATTATTGACTCTAGTGCAAGTGGGAGACTGTTGGAAATATGCCCTAGAGGCAATAATAAATTAGTTATTATTATATTTCCTTGTTCATGATAATCGTTTATTATCCATGCTAGAATTGTATTGATAGGAAACTCAGATACATGTGTGGATACATAGACAACACCATGTCCCTAGTAAGCCTCTAGTTGACTAGCTCGTTGATCAATAGATGGTTACGGTTTCCTAACCATGGACATTGGATCTCGTTGATAACGGGACCACATCATTAGGAGAATGATGTGATGGACAAGACCCAATCCTAAGCATAGCACTAGATCGTGTAGTTCGTATGCTAAAGCTTTTCTAATGTCAAGTATCATTTCCTTAGACCATGAGATTTTGCAACTCCCGGATACCGTAGGAATACTTTGGGTGTGCCAAACGTCACAACGTAACTGGGTGGCTATAAAGGTACACTACAGGTATCTCCGAAAGTGTCTGTTGGGTTGGCACGAATCGAGACTGGGATTTGTCACTCCGTGTGACGGAGAGGTATCTCTGGGCCCACTCGGTAGGACATCATCATAATGTGCACAATGTGATCAAGGATGATCACGGGATGATGTGTTACGGAATGAGTAAAGAGACTTGCCGGTAACGAGATTGAACAAGGTATCGGGATACCGACGATCGAATGTCGGGCAAGTATCGTACCACTAGACAAAGGGAATTGTATACGGGATTGATCGAATCCTCGACATCGTGGTTCATCCGATGAGATCATCGTGGAACATGTGGGAGCCAACATGGGTATCCAGATCCCGCTGTTGGTTATTGACCGGAGAACGTCTCGGTCATGTCTGCATGGTTCCCGAACCCGTAGGGTCTACACACTTAAGGTTCGATGATGCTAGGGTTATAAAGGAAGTTTGTATGTGGTTACCGAATGTTGTTCGGAGTCCCGGATGAGATCCCGGACGTCACGAGGAGTTCCGGAATGGTCCGGAGGTAAAGATTTATATACGGGAAGTCCTGTTTTGGTCAGCGGACAAGTTTCGGGGTCACCGGTATTGTACCGGGACCACCGGAAGGGTCCCGGGGGTCCACCGGGTGGGGCCACCTGCCCCGGGGGGCCACATGGGCTGTAGGGGTGTGCGCCTTGGCCTATATGGGCCAAGGGCACCAGCCCCAAGAGGCCCATGCGCCAAGAGATAAGGAAAGGAAGAGTCCTAAAGGGGGAAGGCACCTCCTAGGTGCCTTGGGGAGGAGGGACTCCTCCCTAGCCGCACCCTTCCTTGGAGGAAGGGCCAAGGCTGCGCCCCCCCTCTCCCTTGCCCCTATATATATGTGGGGGTGGGAGGGCAGCCATACCAATGTTCTTGGCCTTTGGTGCAGCCCTTCCCCTCTCCCAAGTCCTTCTCCTCTCCCGTGGTGCTTGGCGAAGCCCTGCAGGATTGCCACGCTCCTCCACCACCACCACGCCGTTGTGCTGCTGCTGGATGGAGTCTTCCACAACCTCTCCCTCTCTCCTTGCTGGGTCAAGGCATGGGAGACGTCACCGGGCTGTACGTGTGTTGAACGCGGAGGTGCCGTCCGTTCGGCACTAGGATCTCCGGTGATTTGGATCACGACGAGTACGACTCCTTCAACCCCGTTCTCTTGAACGCTTCCGTATAGCGATCTACAAGGGTATGTAGATGCACTCTCCTTCCCCTCGTTGCTGGTTTCTCCATAGATAGATCTTGGTGACACGTAGGAAAATTTTGAATTTCTGCTACGTTCCCAACAGTGGCATCATGAGCTAGGTCTATTGCGTAGATTCTATGCACGAGTAGAACACAAAGTAGTTGTGGGCGTTGATATTGTTCAATATGCTTACCGTTACTAGTCCAATCTTGATTCGGCGGCATCGTGGGATGAAGCGGCCCGGACCGACCTTACACGTACTCTTACGTGAGACTGGTTCCACCGACTGATATGCACTAGTTGCATAAGGTGGCTAGCGGGTGCCTCTCTCTCCCACTTTAGTCAGATTGGATTCGATGAACAGGGTCCTTATGAAGGGTAAATAGCAATTGGCATATCACGTTGTGGTCTTTGCATAGGTAAGAAATGTTCTTGCTAGAAACCCATAGCAGCCACTTAAAACATGCAAACAACAATTAGAGGACGTCTAACTTGTTTTTGCAGGGTTTGCTATGTGATGTGATATGGCCAAAGGATGTGATGAATGATATATGTGATGTATGAGATGATCATGTTCTTGTAATAGGAATCACGACTTGCATGTCGATGAGTATGACAACCGGCAGGAGCCATAGGAGTTGTCTTAATTTATTTATGACTTGCGTGTCAACATAAACGTCATGTAATTACTTTACTTTATTGCTAACCGTTAGCTGTAGTAGTAGAAGTAATAGTTGACGAGACAACTTCAAGAAGACACGATGATGGAGATCATGATGGTGGAGATCATGGTGTCATGCCGGTGACAAGATGATCATGGAGCCCCAAGATGGAGATCAAAGGAGCTATATGATATTGGCCATATCATGTCACTATCATTTGATTGCATGTGATGTTTATCATGTTTATACATCTTATTTGCTTAGAACGACGGTAGTAAATAAGATGATCCCTCATTAAAATTTCAAGAAAGTGTTCCCCCTAACTGTGCACCGTTGCGACAGTTCGTTGTTTCGAAGCACCACGTGATGATCGGGTGTTAGATTCTTACGTTCACATACAACGGGTGTAAGACAGATTTACACACGCGAAACACTTAGGTTGACTTGACGAGCCTAGCATGTGTACAGACATGGCCTCGGAACACAGAAGACCGAAAGGTTGAGCATGAGTCGTATGGTAGATACGATCAACATGAAGATGTTCACCGATGTTGACTAGTCCGTCTCACGTGATGATCGGACACGGCCTAGTTGACTCGGATCATGTAATCACTTAGATGACTAGAGGGATGTCTATCTGAGTGGGAGTTCATAAGATGAACTTGTTTATCCTAAACATAGTCAAAAAGGTCTTCGCAAATTATGTTGTAGCTCGCGCTTCAGTTCTACTGTTTAGTTATGTTCCTAGAGAAAATTTAGTTGAAAGTTGATAGTAGCAATTATGCGGACTAGGTCCGTAAACTGAGGATTGTCCTCATTGCCTCATAGAAGGCTTATGTCCTTAATGCACCGCTCAGTGTGCTGAACCCCGAATGTCGTCTGTGGATGTTGCGAACATCTGACATACACGTTTTTTTATAACTACGTGATAGTTCAGTTAAACGGTTTAGAGTTGAGGCACCGAAGACGTTTTGAAACGTCGCGAAACATATGAGATGTTTTGAGGGCTGAAATTGGGATTTCAGGCTCGTGCCCACGTCAAGAGGTATAAGACCTCCGATGATTTTCTTAGCCTGCAAACTAAGGGAGAAAAGCTCAATTGTTGAGCTTGTGCTCAGATTGTCTGAGTACAACAATCATTCGAATCAAGTGGGAGTTGATCTTCCAGATAAGATAGTGATGTTTCTCCAAAGTCATTACCACCAAGCTGCTAGGGCTTCGTGATGAACTATAATGTATCAGGGACATATATGATGATCCTTGAGATATTCGCGATGTTTGACACCGCGAAAGTAGAAATCAAGAAGGAGCATCAATTGTTGATGGTTGGTGAAACCACTAGTTTCAAGAAGGGCAAGGGCAAGAAGGGATACTTCATGAAACGGCAATTCAGCTGCTGCTCTAGTGAAGAAACCCAAGGAGGAACCCAAACCCGAGACTAAGTGCTTCTGTAATAAGGGGAACAGCCACTGGAGCAGGATTACCCTAGATACTTGGTAGATGAGAAGGCTGGCAAGGTTGATAGAAGTATATTGGATATACATTGTGTTGATGTGTACTTTACTAGTACTCCTAGTAGCACCAGGGTAATAGATACCGGTTCGGTTGCTAAGTGTTAGTAACTCGAAATAAAAGCTACGAAATAAACGGAGACTAGCTAAAGGTGAGCTGACGATATGTGTTGGAAGTGTTTCCAATGTTGATATGATCAAATATGGTACGCTCCCTCTACCATCGAGATTGGTGTTTGCGTTGAGCATAGACATGATTGGATTATGTCTATAGCAATACGGTTATTCATTTAAGGAGAATAATGGTTACTCTGTTTATTTGAATAATACCTTCAATGGTCTTACACCTAAAATGAATGGTTTATTGAATCTCGATCGTAGTGATACACATGTTCATGCCAAAAGATATAAGATAGTAATGATAGTACCACCTACTTGTGGCACTGCCACGTAAGTCATATCGGTATAAAACACATGAAGAAGCTCCATGTTGATGGATCTTTGGGCTCACTCATTTTTGAAAAGTTTGAGACATGCGAACCATGTCTATTGGTGTATATGCATGAAGACACTCCATGCAAATGGACCGTTTGGACTCACTTGTTTTTGAATCACTTGAGACATGCAAATCATACCACATGGGCAAGATGACTGAAAGCCTCGGTTTCAGTAAAATGGAACTAGAAAGCAACTTGTTGAAAGTAATACATTTTGATGTGTACAGTCCAATGGGTGCTGAGGCGTGTAGTGGATATCGTTATGTTCTTACTTCACAGATGATTTGAGTAGATGTTGAGTACATTTACTTGATGAATCACGAGTCTGAATTATTGAAAGGTTCAAGTAATTTCAGTGTGAAGTTGAAAGATCGTCGTGACGAGAGGATAAAAGATCTATGATATGATCATAGAGATGAATATCTTAATTACGATTTTGGCACAGAATTAAGACATTGTGGAAATTGTTTCACAACTGATACATCCTGGAACACCATAGTGTGATGGTGTGTCCGAACATCATAACTGCACCCTATTGGATATGATGCATACCATGATGTCTCTTATCGAATTACCACGATAGTTTATGGGTTAGGCATTAGAGACAACCACATTCACTTTAATAGGGTACCACATAATTCCGATGAGATGACACCGTATGAACTATGGTTTAGAGAAACCTAAGCTGTCATTTCTTAAAAGTTTGGGGCTGCGACGCTTATGTGGAAAAGTTTCAGGCTGATAAGCTTGAACCCAAAGCGGATAAATGCATCTTCATAGGACACCCAAAACAGTTGGGTATACCTCCTGTCTCAGATTCGAAAGCAATAAGGGATTGTTTCTAGAATCGGGTCCTTTCTCGAGGAAAAGTTTCTCTCGAAAGAATTGAGTGGGAGGATGGTGGAGACTTGATGAGGTTATTGAACCGTCACTTCAACTAGTGTATAGCAGGGCACAAAGAGTTGTTCCTGTGGCACCTACACCAATTGAAGTGGAAGCTTATGATATTGATCATGAGACTTCAGATCAAGTCACTCCCAAACCTCGTAGGATGACAAGGATGCGTACTACTTCAGAGTGGTACGTAATCCTGTCTTGGAAGTCATGTTGCTAGACAACAATGAACCTACGAGCCATGGAGAAGCGATGGTGGGCCTGGATTCCGATAAATGGCTCGAGGCCATATAATCCGAGAGAGGATCCATATATGAAAACAAAGTGTAGACTTTGGAAGAACTACTTGATGGTCGTAAGGCTGTTAGGTACATATGGATTTTAAAAGGAAGACAGACAATGATGGTAAGTGTCACCATTGAGAAAGCTCGACTTGTCGTTAAGATGTTTCCCGACAAGTTCAAGGGGTTGACTACGATGAGACTTTCTCACACGTAGCGATGCTAAAAGTCTGTTGGAATTATATTAGCGATTACTGCATTATTTATGAAATCTTGCAGATAGGATGTCAAAACATTGTTTCCTCGACGATTTTCTTGAGGAAAGGTTGTATGTGATACAACCGGAAGGTTTTGTCAATCCTGAAAGATGCTAATAAGTATGCAAAGCTCCAGCAATCCTTCTAAGGACTGGAGTAAGCATCTCGGAGTTGGAATGTATGCTTTGATGAGATGATCAAAGATTTTGGTGTATACAAAGTTTATGAGAAACTTGTATTTCCAAAGAAGTGAGTGGGGGCACTATAGAATTTCTGATGAGTATATGTTGTTGACATATTGTTGATCAAAAATGACGTAGAATTTCTGGAAAGCATATAGGGTTATTTGAAAAGTGTTTTTCAATGGAAAGCCTGGATTAAGCTACTTGAGTATTGAGCATCAAGATCTATAAGGATAGATCAAAACGCTTAATGGTACTTTCAAATGAGCACATACCTTGACATGATCTTGAAGGTGTTCAAGATGGATCAGTCAAAGAAGGAGTTCTTGCCTGAGTTGTAAGGTACGAAGTTAAGACTTAAAGCTCGCCACGGCAGAACAGAGAGAAAGGACGAAGGTCGTCCCCTATGCTTAGACATAGGCTCCATAGTATGCTATGCTATGTACCGCACCTGATGTGTGCCTTGCCACATGTCTGGCTAGAGGGTACGAAGGTGATCTAGGAGTAGATCACCAGATAGCGGTCAAAATTATCCTTAGAGGAATAAGGATATGTTTCTCGGTTATGGAGGTGATAAAGAGTTCGACGTAAAGAGTTACGTCGATGAAAGCTTAACACCTATCCGGATAGCTCTGAGTAGAGATACCGGATACGTATAATGGAGCAGCAATTTAGAATAGCTCCAAGTAGAACAGTTATTTGGAATAGCTCCAAATGTAGCGTAGTAGTTGCATCTACAAGATGACATAGAAATTTGCGAAGTACATACGGATCTGAATGTTGCATACCCGTTGACTAAAACCTCTCTCACAAGCAACATGATCAAACCCAGAACTCTTTGAGTGTTAATCCCATAGTGATGTGAACTAGATTATTGACTCTAGTAAACTCTTTGGATGTTGGTCACATGGCGATGTGACCTGTGAGTGTTAATCACATGGCGATGTGAACTAGATTATTGACTCTAGTGCAAGTGGGAGACTGTTGGAAATATGCCCTAGAGGCAATAATAAATTAGTTATTATTATATTTCCTTGTTCATGATAATCGTTTATTATCCATGCTAGAATTGTATTGATAGGAAACTCAGATACATGTGTGGATACATAGACAACACCATGTCCCTAGTAAGCCTCTAGTTGACTAGCTCGTTGATCAATAGATGGTTACGGTTTCCTAACCATGGACATTGGATCTCGTTGATAACGGGACCACATCATTAGGAGAATGATGTGATGGACAAGACCCAATCCTAAGCATAGCACTAGATCGTGTAGTTCGTATGCTAAAGCTTTTCTAATGTCAAGTATCATTTCCTTAGACCATGAGATTTTGCAACTCCCGGATACCGTAGGAATACTTTGGGTGTGCCAAACGTCACAACGTAACTGGGTGGCTATAAAGGTACACTACAGGTATCTCCGAAAGTGTCTGTTGGGTTGGCACGAATCGAGACTGGGATTTGTCACTCCGTGTGACGGAGAGGTATCTCTGGGCCCACTCGGTAGGACATCATCATAATGTGCACAATGTGATCAAGGATGATCACGGGATGATGTGTTACGGAATGAGTAAAGAGACTTGCCGGTAACGAGATTGAACAAGGTATCGGGATACCGACGATCGAATCTCGGGCAAGTATCGTACCACTAGACAAAGGGAATTGTATACGGGATTGATCGAATCCTCGACATCGTGGTTCATCCGATGAGATCATCGTGGAACATGTGGGAGCCAACATGGGTATCCAGATCCCGCTGTTGGTTATTGACCGGAGAACGTCTCGGTCATGTCTGCATGGTTCCCGAACCCGTAGGGTCTACACACTTAAGGTTCGATGACGCTAGGGTTATAAAGGAAGTTTGTATGTGGTTACCGAATGTTGTTCGGAGTCCCGGATGAGATCCCGGACGTCACGAGGAGTTCCGGAATGGTCCGGAGGTAAAGATTTATATATGGGAAGTCCTGTTTTGGTCAGCGGACAAGTTTCGGGGTCACCGGTATTGTACCGGGACCACCGGAAGGGTCCCGGGGGTCCACCGGGTGGGGCCACCTGCCCCGGGGGCCACATGGGCTGTAGGGGTGTGCGCCTTGGACTATATGGGCCAAGGGCACCAGCCCCAAGAGGCCCATGCGCCAAGAGATAAGGAAAGGAAGAGTCCTAAAGGGGGAAGGCACCTCCTAGGTGCCTTGGAGAGGAGGGACTCCTCCCTAGCCGCACCCTTCCTTGGAGGAAGGGCCAAGGCTGCGCCCCCCCTCTCCCTTTCCCCTATATATATATGTGGGGGTGGGAGGGCAGCCATACCAATGTTCTTGGCCTTTGGTGCAGCCCTTCCCCTCTCCCAAGTCCTTCTCCTCTCCCGTGGTGCTTGGCGAAGCCCTGCAGGATTGCCACGCTCCTCCACCACCACCACGCCGTTGTGCTGCTGCTGGATGGAGTCTTCCACAACCTCTCCCTCTCTCCTTGCTGGATCAAGGCATGGGAGACGTCACCGGGCTGTACGTGTGTTGAACGCGGAGGTGCCGTCCGTTCGGCACTAGGATCTCCGGTGATTTGGATCACGACGAGTACGACTCCTTCAACCCCGTTCTCTTGAACGCTTCCGCATAGCGATCTACAAGGGTATGTAGATGCACTCTCCTTCCCCTCGTTGCTGGTTTCTCCATAGATAGATCTTGGTGACACGTAGGAAAATTTTGAATTTCTGCTACGTTCCCAACAGTGGCATCATGAGCTAGGTCTATTGCGTAGATTCTATGCACGAGTAGAACACAAAGTAGTTGTGGGCGTTGATATTGTTCAATATGCTTACCGTTACTAGTCCAATCTTGATTCGGCGGCATCGTGGGATGAAGCGGCCCGGACCGACCTTACACGTACTCTTACGTGAGACTGGTTCCACCGACTGATATGCACTAGTTGCATAAGGTGGCTAGCGGGTGCCTGTCTCTCCCACTTTAGTCAGATTGGATTCGATGAACAGGGTCCTTATGAAGGGTAAATAGCAATTGGCATATCACGTTGTGGTCTTTGCGTAGGTAAGAAACGTTCTTGCTAGAAACCCATAGCAGCCACGTAAAACATGCAAACAACAATTAGAGGACGTCTAACTTGTTTTTGCAGGGTTTGCTATGTGATGTGATATGGCCAAAGGATGTGATGAATGATATATGTGATGTATGAGATGATCATGTTCTTGTAATAGGAATCACGACTTGCATGTCGATGAGTATGACAACCGGCAGGAGCCATAGGACTTGTCTTAATTTATTTATGACCTGCGTGTCAACATAAACGTCATGTAATTACTTTACTTTATTGCTAACCGTTAGCTGTAGTAGTAGAAGTAATAGTTGACGAGACAACTTCAAGAAGACACGATGATGGAGATCATGATGGTGGAGATCATGGTGTCATGCCGGTGACAAGATGATCATGGAGCCCCAAGATGGAGATCAAAGGAGCTATATGATATTGGCCATATCATGTCACTATCATTTGATTGCATGTGATGTTTATCATGTTTATACATCTTATTTGCTTAGAACGACGGTAGTAAATAAGATGATCCCTCATTAAAATTTCAAGAAAGTGTTCCCCCTAACTGTGCACCGTTGCGACAGTTCGTTGTTTCGAAGCACCACGTGATGATCGGGTGTTAGATTCTTACGTTCACATACAACGGGTGTAAGACAGATTTACACACGCGAAACACTTAGGTTGACTTGACGAGCCTAGCATGTGTACAGACATGGCCTCGGAACACAGAAGACCGAAAGGTTGAGCATGAGTCGTATGGTAGATACGATCAACATGAAGATGTTCACCGATGTTGACTAGTCCGTCTCACGTGATGATCGGACACGGCCTAGTTGACTCGGATCATGTAATCACTTAGATGACTAGAGGGATGTCTATCTGAGTGGGAGTTCATAAGATGAACTTGTTTATCCTAAACATAGTCAAAAAGGTCTTCGCAAATTATGTTGTAGCTCGCGCTTCAGTTCTACTGTTTAGTTATGTTCCTAGAGAAAATTTAGTTGAAAGTTGATAGTAGCAATTATGCGGACTAGGTCCGTAAACTGAGGATTGTCCTCATTGCCTCATAGAAGGCTTATGTCCTTAATGCACCGCTCAGTGTGCTGAACCCCGAATGTCGTCTGTGGATGTTGCGAACATCTGACATACACGTCTTTTATAAATACGTGATAGTTCAGTTAAACGGTTTAGAGTTGAGGCACCGAAGACGTTTTGAAACGTCGCGAAACATATGAGATGTTTTGAGGGCTGAAATTGGGATTTCAGGCTCGTGCCCACGTCAAGAGGTATAAGACCTCCGATGATTTTCTTAGCCTGCAAACTAAGGGAGAAAAGCTCAATTGTTGAGCTTGTGCTCAGATTGTCTGAGTACAACAATCATTCGAATCAAGTGGGAGTTCATCTTCCAGATAAGATAGTGATGTTTCTCCAAAGTCATTACCACCAAGCTGCTAGGGCTTCGTGATGAACTATAATGTATCGGGGACATATATGATGATCCTTGAGATATTCGCGATGTTTGACACCGCGAAAGTAGAAATCAAGAAGGAGCATCAATTGTTGATGGTTGGTGAAACCACTAGTTTCAAGAAGGGCAAGGGCAAGAAGGGATACTTCATGAAACGGCAATTCAGCTGCTGCTCTAGTGAAGAAACCCAAGGTGGAACCCAAACCCGAGACTAAGTGCTTCTGTAATAAGGGGAACAGCCACTGGAGCAGGATTACCCTAGATACTTGGTAGATGAGAAGGCTGGCAAGGTCGATAGAAGTATATTGGATATACATTGTGTTGATGTGTACTTTACTAGTACTCCTAGTAGCACCAGGGTATTAGATACCGGTTCGGTTGCTAAGTGTTAGTAACTCGAAATAAAAGCTACGAAATAAACGGAGACTAGCTAAAGGTGAGCTGACGATATGTGTTGGAAGTGTTTCCAATGTTGATATGATCAAATATGGTACGCTCCCTCTACCATCGAGATTGGTGTTTGCGTTGAGCATAGACATGATTGGATTATGTCTATAGCAATACGGTTATTCATTTAAGGAGAATAATGGTTACTCTGTTTATTTGAATAATACCTTCAATGGTCTTACACCTAAAATGAATGGTTTATTGAATCTCGATCGTAGTGATACACATGTTCATGCCAAAAGATATAAGATAGTAATGATAGTACCACCTACTTGTGGCACTGCCACGTAAGTCATATCGGTATAAAACACATGAAGAAGCTCCATGTTGATGGATCTTTGGGCTCACTCATTTTTGAAAAGTTTGAGACATGCGAACCATGTCTATTGGTGTATATGCATGAAGACACTCCATGCAAATGGACCGTTTGGACTCACTTGTTTTTGAATCACTTGAGACATGCAAATCATACCACATGGGCAAGATGACTGAAAGCCTCGGTTTCAGTAAAATGGAACTAGAAAGCAACTTGTTGAAAGTAATACATTTTGATGTGTACAGTCCAATGGGTGCTGAGGCGTGTAGTGGATATCGTTATGTTCTTACTTCACAGATGATTTGAGTAGATGTTGAGTACATTTACTTGATGAATCACGAGTCTGAATTATTGAAAGGTTCAAGTAATTTCAGTGTGAAGTTGAAAGATCGTCGTGACGAGAGGATAAAAGATCTATGATATGATCATAGAGATGAATATCTTAATTACGAGTTTGGCACAGAATTAAGACATTGTGGAAATTGTTTCACAACTGATACATCCTGGAACACCATAGTGTGATGGTGTGTCCGAACATCATAACTGCACCCTATTGGATATGATGCATACCATGATGTCTCTTATCGAATTACCACGATAGTTTATGGGTTAGGCATTAGAGACAACCACATTCACTTTAATAGGGTACCACATAATTCCGATGAGATGACACCGTATGAACTATGGTTTAGAGAAACCTAAGCTGTCATTTCTTAAAAGTTTGGGGCTGCGACGCTTATGTGGAAAAGTTTCAGGCTGATAAGCTTGAACCCAAAGCGGATAAATGCATCTTCATAGGACACCCAAAACAGTTGGGTATACCTCCTGTCTCAGATTCGAAAGCAATAAGGGATTGTTTCTAGAATCGGGTCCTTTCTCGAGGAAAAGTTTCTCTCGAAAGAATTGAGTGGGAGGATGGTGGAGACTTGATGAGGTTATTGAACCGTCACTTCAACTAGTGTATAGCAGGGCACAAAGAGTTGTTCCTGTGGCACCTACACCAATTGAAGTGGAAGCTTATGATATTGATCATGAGACTTCAGATCAAGTCACTCCCAAACCTCGTAGGATGACAAGGATGCGTACTACTTCAGAGTGGTACGTAATCCTGTCTTGGAAGTCATGTTGCTAGACAACAATGAACCTACGAGCCATGGAGAAGCGATGGTGGGCCTGGATTCCGATAAATGGCTCGAGGCCATATAATCCGAGAGAGGATCCATATATGAAAACAAAGTGTAGACTTTGGAAGAACTACTTGATGGTCGTAAGGCTGTTAGGTACATATGGATTTTAAAAGGAAGACAGACAATGATGGTAAGTGTCACCATTGAGAAAGCTCGACTTGTCGTTAAGATGTTTCCCGACAAGTTCAAGGGGTTGACTACGATGAGACTTTCTCACACGTAGCGATGCTAAAAGTCTGTTGGAATTATATTAGCGATTACTGCATTATTTATGAAATCTTGCAGATAGGATGTCAAAACATTGTTTCCTCGACGATTTTCTTGAGGAAAGGTTGTATGTGATACAACCGGAAGGTTTTGTCAATCCTGAAAGATGCTAATAAGTATGCAAAGCTCCAGCAATCCTTCTAAGGACTGGAGTAAGCATCTCGGAGTTGGAATGTATGCTTTGATGAGATGATCAAAGATTTTGGTGTATACAAAGTTTATGAGAAACTTGTATTTCCAAAGAAGTGAGTGGGGGCACTATAGAATTTCTGATGAGTATATGTTGTTGACATATTGTTGATCAAAAATGACGTAGAATTTCTGGAAAGCATATAGGGTTATTTGAAAAGTGTTTTTCAATGGAAAGCCTGGATTAAGCTACTTGAGTATTGAGCATCAATATCTATAAGGATAGATCAAAACGCTTAATGGTACTTTCAAATGAGCACATACCTTGACATGATCTTGAAGGTGTTCAAGATGGATCAGTCAAAGAAGGAGTTCTTGCCTGAGTTGTAAGGTACGAAGTTAAGACTTAAAGCTCGCCACGGCAGAACAGAGAGAAAGGACGAAGGTCGTCCCCTATGCTTAGACATAGGCTCCATAGTATGCTATGCTATGTACCGCACCTGATGTGTGCCTTGCCACATGTCTGGCTAGAGGGTACGAAGGTGATCTAGGAGTAGATCACCAGATAGCGGTCAAAATTATCCTTAGAGGAATAAGGATATGTTTCTCGGTTATGGAGGTGATAAAGAGTTCGACGTAAAGAGTTACGTCGATGAAAGCTTAACACCTATCCGGATAGCTCTGAGTAGAGATACCGGATACGTATAATGGAGCAGCAATTTAGAATAGCTCCAAGTAGAACAGTTATTTGGAATAGCTCCAAATGTAGCGTAGTAGTTGCATCTACAAGATGACATAGAAATTTGCGAAGTACATACGGATCTGAATGTTGCATACCCGTTAACTAAAACCTCTCTCACAAGCAACATGATCAAACCCAGAACTCTTTGAGTGTTAATCCCATAGTGATGTGAACTAGATTATTGACTCTAGTAAACTCTTTGGATGTTGGTCACATGGTGATGTGACCTGTGAGTGTTAATCACATGGCGATGTGAACTAGATTATTGACTCTAGTGCAAGTGGGAGACTGTTGGAAATATGCCCTAGAGGCAATAATAAATTAGTTATTATTATATTTCCTTGTTCATGATAATCGTTTATTATCCATGCTAGAATTGTATTGATAGGAAACTCAGATACATGTGTGGATACATAGACAACACCATGTCCCTAGTAAGCCTCTAGTTGACTAGCTCGTTGATCAATAGATGGTTACGGTTTCCTAACCATGGACATTGGATGTCGTTGATAACGGGACCACATCATTAGGAGAATGATGTGATGGACAAGACCCAATCCTAAGCATAGCACTAGATCGTGTAGTTCGTATGCTAAAGCTTTTCTAATGTCAAGTATCATTTCCTTAGACCATGAGATTTTGCAACTCCCGGATACCGTAGGAATACTTTGGGTGTGCCAAACATCACAAGGTAACTGGGTGGCTATAAAGGTACACTACAGGTATCTCCGAAAGTGTCTGTTGGGTTGGCACGAATCGAGACTGGGATTTGTCACTCCGTGTGACGGAGAGGTATCTCTGGGCCCACTCTGTAGGACATCATCATAATGTGCACAATGTGATCAAGGATGATCACGGGATGATGTGTTACGGAACGAGTAAAGAGACTTGCCGGTAACGAGATTGAACAAGGTATCGGGATACCGACGATCGAATCTCGGGCAAGTATCGTACCACTAGACAAAGGGAATTGTATACGGGATTGATCGAATCCTCGACATCGTGGTTCATCCGATGAGATCATCGTGGAACATGTGGGAGCCAACATGGGTATCCAGATCCCGCTGTTGGTTATTGACCGGAGAACGTCTCGGTCATGTCTGCATGGTTCCCGAACCCGTAGGGTCTACACACTTAAGGTTCGATGACGCTAGGGTTATAAAGGAAGTTTGTATGTGGTTACCGAATGTTGTTCAGAGTCCCGGATGAGATCCCGGACGTCACGAGGAGTTCCGGAATGGTCCGGAGGTAAAGATTTATATATGGGAAGTCCTGTTTTGGTCATCGGACAAGTTTCGGGGTCACCGGTATTGTACCGGGACCACCGGAAGGGTCCCGGGGGTCCACCGGGTGGGGCCACCTGCCCCCGGGGGCCACATGGGCTGTAGGGGTGTGCGCCTTGGCCTATATGGGCCAAGGGCACCAGCCCCAAGAGGCCCATGCGCCAAGAGATAAGGAAAGGAAGAGTCCTAAAGGGGGAAGGCACCTCCTAGGTGCCTTGGGGAGGAGGGACTCCTCCCTAGCCGCACCCTTCCTTGGAGGAAGGGCCAAGGCTGCGCCCCCCCTCTCCCTTGCCCCTATATATATGTGGGGGTGGGAGGGCAGCCATACCAATGTTCTTGGCCTTTGGTGCAGCCCTTCCCCTCTCCCAAGTCCTTCTCCTCTCCCGTGGTGCTTGGCGAAGCCCTGCAGGATTGCCACGCTCCTCCACCACCACCACGCCGTTGTGCTGCTGCTGGATGGAGTCTTCCACAATCTCTCCCTCTCTCCTTGCTGTATCAAGGCATGGGAGACGTCACCGGGCTGTACGTGTGTTGAACGCGGAGGTGCCGTCCGTTCGGCACTAGGATCTCCGGTGATTTGGATCACGACGAGTACGACTCCTTCAACCCCGTTCTCTTGAACGCTTCCGCATAGCGATCTACAAGGGTATGTAGATGCACTCTCCTTCCCCTCGTTGCTGGTTTCTCCATCGATAGATCTTGGTGACACGTAGGAAAATTTTGAATTTCTGCTACGTTCCCAACACATGCATATGCATGCAGGGGTGGTGTGTTATTTGAATAAGCAACGCACATCCTTGACATGGCACGTGCCTCACAAACCACACACACGGGCAGGAACATCGAGGACCGGCTGCGTTCGTTCCCGAGACAGAGTCTTCGGTGGGCGATCCTGTGACAGAACGGGCCTAGACTTCGTCTGTCATCTCGCGATGACATGCACTAATGCGAAGAAGCAGTTATTCTCCATGGCCCACCCCCTCTAGGCGCCGAACAACGCCCTAGACCGCCGGGGCCAACGGATGGGTGCTCGATATGGAGACCGCCTGAGGGGGGAGGGCACCCCTACATGCGTGTGGCCCATGCATATGCATGCAGGGGTGGTGTGCTATTTGAATAAGCAACGCACTTCCTTGACGTGGAATGTGCCTCACAAACCACAACAGGCCTAGACTTGGCCTGTCATCTCGCGATGACATGCACTAACACGAAGAAGTAGTTATTCCCCGTGGCCTACCCCCTCTAGGTGCCGAACAACGCCCTAGACCGCCAGGGCCACCGGAGCAACATGACCAGCACTTCATGCACAAAACGGACACATTTCGACACCATTAATAAAAAAACACTGGCATCCACCATTAATAAGAAGGCTATCACTTTGAATGTGCTCTGCTCGAGACAGGTGAACATTCAAAGTGATAGTCCATCTCCTTAACAAGGGTGTAATGGATACCGAAGCTTACTGCATCTGGACTATCCCACTATTTAAATAGGTTTTGTTGCTTGTCTCTAGGCAAGGTGGGACTAAACTTTGATGGTGCCCTGATCATTATAGAGAGCTACTCTCGGAAAAGGTAGCCATTGACGAGAGCCGAGAGTAGGCCCTCGGTAACCACTGCTCTACCGAGAGTCCTCTCGGCATAACTGCAACAGCCAAGTGCCTTCAACTCCCAGCGCATGCCTCTTTGCCGAGTGCCGCCCTCGGTAAAATTTTGTTCCCAGTTCTATTCATACTGTTTTTTGCTTGAGTTGGTGCAGCAAAAACATTTATACAATACTCAAACTTGCATTTCAAGTCACACAGGTTAACAATAAACTCACATAAGCATTAATCCATAAATAGTTCACACAAGCTTCATTTCAAATCACAAAGTAGCTCTTTAGTACAAGTGCCTACTTACTAATTAAACAACAAAGTGGTCTACATGCATGCACCATATGATAAAAATCAACACCAGAATTATGACAAACTGAAAGGGAATTACGAAGTTCTTCAACCCACTGAACCAGCTAAGCCGTGTCTGGCTTGCACCATTGCATAATTCTGTTTTTCTCTTTTGCTTAAGCAAATACTGATTGTAATGATACTCTGTCGTCTCTCTGTTGTTGAATGAGGCGAAGGAGTTGCCTTCATAATGAAGTATTTGATCATTGCATTCCGACCATGAATTGTAGACTCCTGGACATCGTCCTCTGTACACCACATTGATGGGGAACGTAGCAGAAATTCAAAATTTTCCTACGTGTCACCAAGATCTATCTATGGAGAGACCAGCAACGAGGGGAAGGAGAGTGCATCTACATACCCTTGTAGATCGCTAAGCGGAAGCGTTCAAGAGAACGGGGTTAAAGGAGTCGTACTCGTCGTGATCCAAATCACCGGAGATCCTAGTGCCGAACGGACGACACCTCCGCGTTCAACACACGTACAGCCCGGTGACGTCTCCCATGCCTTGATCCAGCAAGGAGAGAGGGAGAGGTTGAGGAAGACTCCATCCAGCAGCAGCACAACGGCGTGGTGGTGGTGGAGGAGCGTGGCAATCCTGCAGGGCTTCGCCAAGCACCACGGGAGAGGAGAAGGACTTGGGAGAGGGGAGAGGGCTGCGCCAGAACATTGGTATGGCTGCCCTCCCACCCCCCACATATATATAGGGGCAAGGGAGAGGGGGGGGGGCGCAGCCTTGGCCCTTCCTCCAAGGAAGGGTGCGGCTAGGGAGGAGTCCCTCCTCCCCAAGGCACCTAGGAGGTGCCTTCCCCCTTTAGGACTCTTCCTTTCCTTATCTCTTGGCGCATGGGCCTCTTGGGGCTGGTACCCTTGGCCCATATAGGCCAAGGCGCACACCCCTACAGCCCATGTGCCCCCCCGGGGCAGGTGGCCCCACCCGGTGAACCCCCGGGACCCTTCCGGTGGTCCCAGTACAATACCGGTGACCCCGAAACTTGTCCGATGACCAAAACAGGACTTCCCATATATAAATCTTTACCTCCGGATCATTCCGGAACTCCTCGTGACGTCCGGGATCTCATCCGGGACTCCGAACAACATTCCGTAACCACATACAAACTTCCTTTATAACCCTAGCGGCATCGAACCTTAAGTGTGTAGACCCTACGGGTTCGGGAGACATGCAGACATGACTGAGACGTTCTCCGGTCAATAACCAACAGCGGGATCTGGATACCCATGCTGGCTCCCACATGTTCCACGATGATCTCATCGGATGAACCACGATGTCAAGGACTTAATCAATCCCGTATACAATTCCCTTTGTCTATCGGTACGATACTTGCCCGAGATTCGATCGTCGGTATCCCGATACCTTGTTCAATCTCGTTACCGGCAAGTCTCTTTACTCGTTCCGTAACACATCATCCCGTGATCAACTCCTTGATCACATTGTGCACATTATGATGATGTCCTACCGAGTGGGCCCAGAGATACCTCTCCGTCTACACGGAGTGACAAATCCCAGTCTCGATTCGTGCCAACCCAACAGACACTTTCGGAGATACCCGTAGTGTACCTTTATAGCCACCCAGTTACGTTGTGACGTTTGGCACACCCAAAGTATTCCTACGGTATCCAGGAGTTGCACAATCTCATGGTCTAAGGAAATGATACTTGACATTAGAAAAGCTTTAGCATACGAACTACATGATCTAGTGCTATGCTTAGGATTGGGTCTTGTCCATCACATCATTCTCCTAATGATGTGATCCCGTTATCAACGACATCCAATGTCCATGGTTAGGAAACTGTAACCATCTATTGATCAACGAGCTAGTCAACTAGAGGCTTACTAGGGACATGGTGTTGTCTATGTATCCACACATGTATCTGAGTTTCTGTCAATACAATTCTAGCATGGATAATAAATGATTATCATGAACAAGGAAATATAATAATAATCAATTTATTATTGCCTCTAGGGCATATTTCCAACAGTCTCCCCACTTCATCTACAAAAGAAAAAGAAATAAGGCACATCATACATAATCAACATAAGCATTCATCACTCATACAATCAAAAGCATCGCAAGTGGCCATCCAAGTCCATATCAGGAGGTACATAACTATACCACTAAATCAACGTCAAACTATCTAGGTGACTACTCCGAGGTGTAGTCGGTGAAACCAGCGATCGTCGAGTCAGAGCACGTGGGGGCATCCCCCACAGTGGAGGACCAAGCATCGTCGGGAATGATGGTCGGTGGACTCAATGGCTCCTTGCATGGTGGAGCCTTGCCCCCCTTAGCTGGGGGATTTTTCTTGGCGAGATCCACAAAAAACTTCATTAGGATCAGCTGTGGGTTCTTCTCAAGGAGTTCCTCCAAGCGGTCCTCGGAGCTCTTCTTCGTGTCCGTGAAGTCGACCCTAATGGAAGCTTCGTCGTTGGAGGAGGCCATAGCCAAAAAATCGATCGATGCTAACACCTTTCATCACACAACGGAAAATAACATAAGAATCAAACATGAAAGATATAACATGAAGAGCTCACGTAGATCGACCGCCATCATCAAAAGTCGATTTTCTTCCTCCAAGAACAACTCTCAGCGACACTCTATCACGTATATACGGTGGACACTCTCGCTGGTGGTGGTATATATGGTGGACACTCTCTCACGGGTATTTCAACTTTCGGTGATGGTTGAGCTGGGTGAGCCCCTCGTGCATTATCAAGATATAACATGAGGAGCTCAGACAGATCAACCGTCATCGCTCAAAAGTTGATTTTTCTTCCTCCAAGAACAACTCTCATCAACACTCTCTCATGTATATACGGTGGACACTCTCGCTGGTGGTGGTATATATGGTGGACACTCTCTCACGGGTATTTCAAGTTTTGATGATGTTTGAGCTGGGTGAGCCCCTCGCGCGTTATCAAGATATAGCATGAGGAGCTCACACAAATCAACCGTCATCGCTGAAAAGTTGATTTTTCTTCCTCCAAGAACAACTCTCATCGACACTATCTCACATATCTCATCGGTCACATCCGCACATAGCATCCATGCATACAACATTATTACAATTATCTACATTTTTTCTTTTGAAAAAAATGTATCTACATGGCATCCATCCATCTATCAATCCATCCATCTATCTATGCACCCATCTATCAATCCATCCATCTATCTATGCATCCATCTATCAATCCATCCATCTATCTATGTGTGACGCCCCAAGACCGGAGCTTCAGATGCCTTCCATGTTTCCGAGTGTTGTCGGGTGATTCGTTCTGGTTCGTTGCATCATGTCATAAGTCTTTTTGCATCATAACTAAATAACCGTAGCTCCAAATTTAACAAACTTTATATGTAAATGGGGTATAATTTTGCCTAGTTTATCATGGTGACATTGTTTTGCATGCCTAACAACTCTAAAATATGGTTTAGGGAAGAACAGGACCTAACCTAATATATGCACATGAGGAGTTTCCGGACTTGTTGTTTTGTTGTTCCGGCCTCATTTAAACTTGACTAGATGGGTAGTTTTCATTTGCTTCACCCTCTTGCCATGTTTAACAATATTTAATATTGTTGGGTACATAAACGAGATCGAACTAAATAATTGATGTGGTGTTCCCTCAATATGCAACTCGTTGCATATTGAGCTCCACTTAATTTGTAGGGTTGTTTGTGCACTTTGCCATGCCATGCATATTTAACCCGGACATGCATCATACTTGGTTGTGCATCATGCCATGTTATGTGGTGGTTGTTTACTATGTTGTGTGCTTCTTTCCGGTGTTGCTTCTTCGGGTTGTTTCCGGTAACGTTGCATTGTGAGGATCCGTTCGACTACGCCCGTTTGTCTTCTTCATGGACTCGTTCTTCTTCCTTGCGGGATTTCAGGCAAGATGATCATACCCTCGAAATCACTTCTATCTTTGCTTGCTTAGTTGCTCGCTCTTTTGCTATGCCTATGCTGCGATACCTACCACTTTCTTATCATGCCTCCTAATTTGTTGAACCAAGCCTCTAACCCACCTTGTCCTAGCAAACCGTTGTTTGGCTATGTTACCGCTTTGCTCAGCCCCTCTTATAGCGTTGTTAGTTGCAGGTGAAGATTGAAGTTTGTTCCTTGTTGGAACATGGAGATGTTGTTCCTTGTTGGAACATGTTTACTTGTTGGGCTATCACAATACCTCTTATTTAATTAATGCATCTATATACTTGGTAAAGGGTGGAAGGCTCGGCCTTATGCCTGGTGTTTTGTTCCACTCTTGCCGCCCTAGTTTCCGTCATATCGGCGTTATGTTCCCGGATTTTGCGTTCCTTACGCGGTTGGGCAATAATGGGAACCCCTTGACAGTTCGCCTTGAATAAAACTCCTCCAGCAAAGCCCAACCTTGGTTTTACCAATTGCACTAACAACCTACCACCTTCCCTTGGGTTCTGCAGACTCAAGGGTCATCTTTATTTTAACCCCCCCGGGCCAGTGCTCCTCTGAGTGTTGGTCCGAACTGAGCTGCCTGCGGGGCCACCTCGGGGCAACTTGAGGTTTGGTTTTACTCGTAGCTAGTCTCATCTGAGTGTGCCCTGAGAACGAGATATGTGCAGCTCCTATCGGGATTTGTCGGCACATTCGGGCGGTGTTGCTGGTTTAGTTTTACCTTGCTGAAATATCTTGTAACCGGGATTCCGAGTCTGATCGGGTCTTCCCGCTAGAAGGTCTATTCCTTCGTTGACCGTGAGAGCTTGTCATGGGCTATGTTGGGACTCCCCTGCAGGGATTTGAACTTTCGAAAGCCGTGCCCGTGGTTATGGGCAGATGGGAATTTGTTAATGTCCGGTTGTAGAAAACCTGAAGTTGACCTTAATTAAAATGCATCAACCGCGTGTGTAACCGTGATGGTCTCTTTCCGGCGGAGTCCGGGAAGTGAACACGGTGTTGGAGTTATGTTTGACGTAGGTTGTTTAGGATCACTTCTTGATCATAGTTTCTCGACCGTGTTTGCCTTCTCTTCTCGCTCTCATTTGCGTATGATTATCCACCATATATGCTAGTCGCTTGCTGCAGCTCCACCTCATACCTTTACCTTACCCTTAAGCTTAAATCGTCTTGATCGCGAGGGTGCGAGATTTCTGAGTCGCCGTGAGTCATAGATACTTCCAAAACCAGCTTGCAGGTGCCGTTGAACCGTGTAGATGATGCAACCAAGCTCAAGGAGGAGCTCGATGCAGATCTTGTCCTTTGTGTTGTTTCGTTTTAGTTGATCAGTAGTGGAGCCCGGTTGGGGTCGATCGGGGACCTTGTCGCATTTGGGGTTCTTCTTTTATTTTGGTTCCGTAGTCGGACCTTGATTGTATTTGGATGTTGTAATGCTTTATTCATGTAATTGTGTGAAGTGGCGATTGTAAGCCAACTATGTATCTCTTTCCCTTATGTATTACATGGGTTGTGTGAAGGTTACCTCACTTGCGACATTGCTTTCAATGCGGTTATGCCTCTAAGTCATGCTTCGACATGTGGGAGATATAGCTGCATCGAGGGCGTTACACTATGCATCCATCTATCAATCCATCCATCTATCTATGCATCCATCTATCTATACACACATGGAGAGGAGGAGGGGGGCTCACCGGAGGGAGGAGCTCGGTGTGGTGTGGGGGGCGGCGATGGAGGGGGAACCGGTCAGTGGAGGGGCGCCGGTCGGTGGGGAGCAGAGGAGGAGGGGCGCCGGTCGATGGGGAGCTGAGAGAAGAAACAACAGGGGGGGATATGCTTAAGTAGTCGACGTCACATTTGCCGAGTGCTTGTCGGTGCTGCCCTCAGAAAAGAAATCGACTCTAGATCTAGGTTAGATGATTTACCAAGAGCGGCTCTCGGAAAATACGTCCCCTAGATCTAGGTTAGATGCTTTACGGAGAGTCACCCTCGGAAAAAGTAGATATTCCCGAGGGCCGTCAGTCGACCCTCGGTAAGTTCTGCTCTAATATTTTTTTGTCTTTGTTTTGTTTTGCACTATCTTTTTTGTATCTCATATTTCATATGCTTTTACAACCAAATTTTATAAATTCCATGACTTTTGATGATTTTTTCAAAACTCAACTTTAAAGAGTGTAAAGTAAAAAAACATGAGAAGAAAGCAGTTGTTGACCGTGGGGGTAGCAATGCCACCGGAGCACCGCACCGGGCCCTCATACATGCCGTACGGTGTGGTGGCATGTCCGAAGAGGCGGCACGCGTCTCCGGGGTGTGGCCCCCCTCACGGACAGCGATGACACAGTAGTAGACGTTCTGCGGTAACGATGCGGCGTGAATATTATTAAATACTCGGAGCGCGATAAAATCATGAGTTTATGACCAAAGTTTATAAATTCCATGACTTTTGATGAATTATTTCAAAACTCAGCTTTAAAGAGTGCAAAGTAATAAACATGAGAAGAAGCAGTTGTTGACCATGGCCTACCCCCTCTCTCGGTGCCGGTCAACTTTCTAGCCGGCACCGAGAGAGAACTTTAAAGAGTGTAACATAATAAACATGAGAAGAAGCAGTTGTTGACCGTGGCCTACCCCCTTTCTCGGCGCCGGTCAACATCCTAGACCGCCGGGGCCACCGAATAGCCCATGCATATACATGCGATGGCCTTCTTTGAGAGCACAAGAAGTCTCGAGGCCAACGGCACAACAGGACCCGCACTTCGTGCACAAACCGGACACATTCCCTCTCGATACCCATAGACTATCTTGAAGAACGGGCCTAGACTTGGTCTGTCATCTCGCGATGACATGCACTAACACGGAGAAGCAGTTATTCACCGTGTACTACACCCTCTCGGTGCCGAATAATGCCCTAGCCACCGGGGCCACTAGATGGGTGCTTGATATAGAGACCGCCCGAGGGGGAATGGCACCCCTACATACGTGTGGCCCATGCATATGCATGCAGGGTGGTGTGCTATTTGAATTAGCAACGCACGTCCTTGACGTGACATGTGCCTCACAAACCACACACAAGGGTGGGAACGTCGAGGACCGGCTGTGTTTGTCCCCGAGACAGAATCTTCGATGGGTGATCCCGTGACAGAACGAGCCTAGACTTGGTCTATCAACTCGCGATGACATGCACTAACACGGAGAAGCAGTTATTCACCGTGGACTACACCCTCTCGGTGCCAAATAACGCCCTAGACCGCCGGGGCCACTGGATGGGTGCTCGATATGGAGACCGCCCGACGAGGGGGGGAGGGCAGCCCTACATGCGTGTGGCCCATGCATATGCATGCAGGGGTGTTGTGCTATTTGAATAAGCAACGCACGTCCTTGACGTGTCACGTGCCTCATAAAACAACACACACGGGCAGGAACGTCGAGGACCGGCTGCGTTCGTCCCCGAGATAGAGTCTTCGGTGGGCGATCCCGTGACAGAACGGGCCTAGACTTGGTCTGTCATCTTGCTATGACATGCACTAACACGAAGAAGCAGTTATTCCCCATGGCCTACCCCCTCTAGGTGCCGAACAAGGCCCTAGACCGCCGGGGCCACCGGAGGGGTGCCGGTCTCTAGAATCGGACGAGGCCCATCCGAAGAAGAAAACACAGGACGGTAATTATGATGTGCTAAGGTTGTTTGCCAAGCATGAAAGAAAACAACAACAAAAAGTATAATACATATTATCGACAATGGACAAGAAGGAACGATATCTAGCTAGGTTAGATGCTTTGTCGAGAGCAACTCTCGGAAAAGGTAGCCATTACCGAGAGCCGAAAGTCGACCCTCGGTAACCACTGCTCTAATTTTTTTCCTTCCCTTTTTGTCTTTGTATTGCACTATCTTTTTTGTATCTCATATTTCATATGCTTTTATGACCAAAGTTTATAAATTCCATGACTTTTGATGAATTATTTCAAAACTCAACTTTAAAGAGTGTAAAGTAATAAACATGAGAAGAAGCAGTTGTTGACTGTGGCCTACCCCCTATCTCGGTGCCAGTCAACTTTCTAGACCGGCACCGAGAGAGAACTTTAAAGAGTGTAACGTAATAAACATGAGAAGAAGCAGTCGTTGACCGTGGCCTACCCCCTCTCTCGGTGCCGGTCAACTTCCTAGACCGCCGGGGCCACCGGATAACCCATGCATAGCCCATGCATATACATGCGATGGCCTTCTTTGAGAGCACAAGAAGTTTCGAGGCCAACGGAGCAACAAGACCCGCACTTCCTGCACAAACCGGACACATTCTCTCTCGTTACCCATAGACTATCTCGAAGAACGGCCCTAGACTTGGTCTGTCATCTTGTGATGACATGCACTAACACGGAGAAGCAGTTATTCACCATGGACTACACCCTCTCGGTGCCGAATAATGCCCTAACCGCCGGGGCCACCGAATGGGTGCTCGATATAGAGACTGCCCAAGGGGGAGAGGGCACCCCTACATGCGTGTGGCCCATGCATATGAATGCAGGGCTGGTGTGCTATTTGAATAAGCAACACACGTCCTCGACGTGACACGTGCCTCACAAACCACACACACGGGCGAGAACGTCGAGGACCGGCTGCGTCCGTCCCCGAGACAGAATCTTCGGTGGGTGATCCCGTAACAGAACGAGCCTAGACTTGGTCTGTCAACTCGCGATGACATGCACTCACACAGAGAAGCAGTTATTCACCGTGGATTACACCCTCTCGGTGCCGAATAACGCCCTAGACCGCCGGGGCCACCGGATGGGTGCTCGATATGGAGACCGCCCGACGAGGGGGGGGGGAGGGCACCCCTACATGCACGTGGCCCATGCATACGCATGCAGGGGTGCTGTGCTATTTGAATAAGCAACACACGTCCTAGACGTGGCACGTGCCTCACAAACCACACACACGGGCGGGAACGTCGAGGACCGGCTGCGTTCGTCCCTGAGACAGAGTCTTCGGTGGGCGATCCCGTGACAGAACGGGCCTAGACTTGGTCTGTCATCTCGCGATGACATGCACTAACACGAAGAAGCAGTTATTCCCCGTGGCCTACCCCCTCTAGGTGCCGAACAACGCCCTAGACCGCCGGGGCCACCGGAGGGGTGCCGGTCTCTAGAACCGGACGAGGCCCATCCGAAGAAGAAAACACAAGACGGTAATTATGATGTGCTAAGGTTGTTTGCCAAGCATGAAAGAAAACAACAACAAAAAGTATAATACATATTATCGAGAATGGACAAGAAGGAAAGATATCTTGCTAGGTTAGATGCTTTGTCGAGAGCAACTCTCGGAAAAGGTAGCCATTACCGAGAGCCGAGAGTCGACCCTCGGTAACCACTGCTCTAATTTTTTTCCCTTCTCTTTTTGTCTTTGTTTTGCACTATCTTTTTTATATCTCATATTTCATATGCTTTTACGACCAAAGTTTATAAATTCCATGACTTTTGATGAATTATTTCAAAACTCAACTTTAAAGAATCTAAAGTAATAAACATGAGAAGAAGCAGTTGTTGACCGTAGCCTACCCCCTCTCTGGGTGTCGGTCAACTTTCTAGACCGGCACCAACAGAGAACTTTAAATAGTGTAACATAATAAACATGAGAAGAAGCAGTCGTTGACCGTGGCCTACCCCCTCTCTCGGTGCCGGTCAACTTCCTAGACCGCCGGGGCCACCAGATAGCCCATGCATAGCCCATGCATATACATGCGATGGCCTTCTTTGAGAGCACAAGAAGTTTCGAGGCCAACGGAGCAATAGGACCCGCACTTCCTGCACAAACCGGACACATTCTCTCTCGATACCCATAGACTACTCGAAGAACGGGCCTAGACTTGGTCTGTCATCTCGCGATGACATGCACTAACACAGAGAAGCAGTTATTCACCATGGACTACACCCTCTCGGTGCCGAATAATGCCCTAGCCATCAGGGCCACCGGATGGGTCCTCGATATAGAGACCGCCCGAGGGGGGAGGGCACCCCTACATGCGTGTGGCCCATGCATATGAATGCAGGGGTATTGTGCTATTTGAATATGCAACACACGTCCTTGACGTGACACGTGCCTCACAAACCACACACACGGGTGGGAACGTCGAGGACCGGCTGCGTCCGTCCCCGAGACAGAATCTTGGATGGGTGATCTCGTGACAGAACGAGCCTAGACTTGGTTTGTCAACTCGCGATGACATGCACTAACACGGAGAAGCAGTTATTCACCGTGGATTACACCCTCTCGGTGCCGAATAATGCCCTAGACCGTCGGGGCCACCGGATGGGTGCTCGATATGGAGACCGCCCGACGAGGGGGGGAGGGCACCCCTACATGCACGTGGCCCATGCATATGCATGTAGGGGTGGTGTGCTATTTGAATAACCAACGCACGTCCTTGACGTGGCACGCGCCTCACAAACCACACACACGGGCGGGAACGTCGAGGACCGGCTGCGTTCGTCCCCGAGACAGAGTCTTATGTGGGCGATCCCATGACAGAACGGGCATAGACTTGGTCTGTCATCTCGCGATGACATGCACTAACACGAAGAAGCAATTATTCCCCGTGGCCTACCCCCTCTAGGTGCCTAACAACGCCTAGACCGCCGGGGCCACCGGAGGGGTGCCGGTCTCTAGAACCGGACGAGGCCCATCCGAAGAAGAAAACACAAGACGGTAATTATGATGTGCTAAGGTTGTTCGCCAAGCATGAAAGAAAACAACAACGAAAAGTATAATACATATTATCAAGAATGGACAAGAAGGAAAGATATCTAGCTAGGTTAGATGCTTTGTCGAGAGCAACTCTCGGAAACGGTAGCCATTACCGCGAGCCGAGAGTTGACCCTCGGTAACCACTGCTCTAATTTTTTTCCCTTCTCTTTTTGTCTTTGTTTTGCACTATCTTTTTTATATCTCATATTTCATATGCTTTTACGACCAAAGTTTATAAACTCCATGACTTTTGATGAATTATTTCAAAACTCAACTTTAAAGAGTGTAAAGTAATAAACATGAGAAGAAGTAGTTGTTGACCATGGCCTACCCCCTCTCTAGGTGCCGGTCGACTTTCTAGACCGGCACCGAGAGAGAACTTTAAAGAGTGTAACGTAATAAACATGAGAAGAAGCAGTCGTTGACCGTGGCCTACCCCCTCTCTCAGTGCTGGTCAACTTCCTAGACCGCCAGGGCCACCGGATAGCCCATGCATAGCCAATGCATATACATTCGATGGCCTTCTTTGAGAGCACAAGAAGTTTCATGGCCAACGCAGCAATAGGACCCGCACTTCCTGCACAAACCAGACACATTCTCTCTCGATACCCATAGACTATCTCAAAGAACGGGCCTAGACTTGGTCTGTCATCTCACGATGACATGCACTAACACGGAGAAGCAGTTATTCAGCATGGACTACACGCTCTCGGTGCCAAATAATGCCCTAGCCACCAGGGCCACCGGATGGGTGCTCGATATAGGACCGCCCGAGGGGGGGAGGGCATCCCTACATGCGTGTGGCCCATGCATATGCATGCAGGGGTGGTGTGCTATTTGAATAAGCGATGCATGTCCTTGACGTGGCACGTGCCTCACAAACCACACACACGGGCGGGAATGTCGAGGACCGGCTGCGTCCGTCCCCGAGACAGAATCTTCGGTGGTGATCCCGTGACAGAACGAGCCTAGACTTGGTCTGTCAACTCGCGATGACATGCACTAACACAATAAAATCATGAGTTTTTTACACGACGTGGGCACATGTGCTATAGGAATGATGGTAATTTTTCATAATTTTTGGTGATGGAGAAGTATCTCATAAACTTCCCTCTCCGCGGGTTGCTCTTCGCGTGCCTACGACTCTGACCGGCGGCCTCCGGGGCCTAGCACATGCCGCCAAATCTGGCGTAGGCGGCCTCTCACAAGTCTGGAAAGTGTTGTGGCATTTGCAAACGCCCGACACGCGTCTCCGGGGTGTGCCCCCCTCACGGATGGTGCCGCCGCCGGCACCTGGAGGAGGGAAACGGACGCGTCAAGTCTACACGGATGGGGTCTTGCTGTGGCTTTGGCCCGGATGTTGCTCCAAAGTGTTCCGATGGGCTGACCTAACACAACCATGTGCAGAGTTCCACTGGTCAAGCCCGTCCATGCAAAGTCAAAGGGCTAGATCCCGTGGTCAAACGCTACAGAGTTAGGCGGGACGGGGGCCCATGGGGGGGTAGCAATGCCACTGGAGCACCGCACCGGCCCCTCATACATGCCGTACGGTGTGGTGGCATGTCCGAAGAGGCGACACGCGTCTCCGGGGTGTGGCCCCCCTCACGGATGGGATCTTGCTGTGGCTTTGGCCTAGACTTGGTCTGTCATCTCGCGATGACATGCACTAACACGGAGAAGCAGTTATTCACCGTGGACTACACCCTCTCGGTGCCGATCAACGCCCTAGACTGTCGGGGCCACCGGAGGGGTGCCGGTCTCTAGAACCGGGCGAGGCCCATCATTTGAAAAAGAAAACACAAGACGGTAATTATGATGTGCTAAGGTTGTTTGCCAAGCATGGAAGAAAACAACAAAACAAGTATAATGCATATTATGGAGAATGCACAAGAAGGATGCTTTACCGAGAGTCACTCTCGGAAAATGCCGCCATTGCCGAGTGCTGCTGGATGACCCTCGGTAAATTCTGTCGGTGCGTCTCTCGGAAAATCCCCCGAGATCTAGGTTAAGACTTTTACCGAGTGTCATTAAAAGTTGGCTCTCGGAAATGTTTCCCACCGAGCCCCCCACCGCCACGTCCACCGAGCTCGTCCACCGCCACCATCTCGGCCAAGCTTCACCGAGCACCACCGGCGCGGCATCCCCTCCACTGAGCTCTACCTCGTCCGGCATCCACCTCCCCCGCCGCCCCCCTGCCCCGTTGGTGAGCCCCCACTGTGGTCGTTTTTTTGAAATAAAAGGGGTTTCCCCCCTCTCCATTACAACAAAAGTGTCGTGGAATTGTCACGGTAGATGTCCTCGTGAAAGGACTTAGTCGCGGAGCCATCGCTACGGGTTAGCTTGAAGGGGTTAAACCGGACAAGGGGACACGGGAGTTTATACTAGTTCGGCCCCTTCGATGAAGGTAAAAGCCTATGTCTAGTTGTGATTGGTATTGCTAGGGTTTCGAAGGCCAGGGAGCGAATCCGCTTTGTCTAGCTCTCGAGTTGTTGTTCTCTCTCCCTGAACCGCCACTGGGTCACCCCTTTATATACTCAGGAGGATCCTGGCTGGTTTACAGAGTCCCGAGGCTGGCTCATACAAGTTTCCGCCTCGGTCTCCTCTTTTCTATCTTACAATGCAAATTTATACAATCATGGCAGTTTACTACCATGGGCCCTAAACCGCCTGCGGGCTCTGGGCCTCTAAGCCTCATCCGTAAAGCGCCATCTTCTGGGTTTCCTTGGGCTTCAGTATAGGTGAAGGTGAACCGGCCCCTCCTGGGCGGTTTACCCTTAGTAGTTATATCCTCAACATTAGGCCCCAGATTGATTTGAACCTGTTCATGTCAATCTTCAATCCTTAGCAAAACTACCTAAATTTCTGAAAATTCTCGTAAACCGCCATATTGTCTTCTCCCTGTGAACTTTGGTGAATCGCCATGACATCATCTTCTGTTACTGCAGTAAATCATTGTGACGTCATCCCTGTATAAAAAGATTTATAAAGATTCCCTTCTCTTTAATTAATTCCCGAAGATCGAGGCTTCAGCTGCATCCTCTTTTGCCGTTTCTGACTGCTCGATTTTCGCGCCTGCTGTTTTATCCCACTTCCCTTACAAATAAGACCGGGGCGCGTTCCATTTACCCCCTTTCCAACTTGCATCGTATTCCTCCTCGCGACCCGAAGACCTCAAGCATCGCCGCCGCCGCCGTCATTGATCTTCCAGTCCACACCAACCAGGCCGCTGCATCACCCTGTTCATACCAGATCTCTGAAGATACTCCGCCGCTGCGTGTCTCTGGTAAATACTCCTTCCCGTTACTTGTAAAATCTACACTAGGGTTTCGAAGCTTCTTCGGTGTTCGTCAGTGTTCATCAGCACTTCCTCTGCTTTTCCTTTAGCATCGTACTGAATCTAGCTAGGCCTGATAGTTTCCCCTTGCGGCTGGATCTGTAGCTTTAATCTGCCATACTACAGCATCTTCATGTTCCTGTATAAATCCTTATCTGAATCTTCTCTGTTCTGTTTAACACCATTGTAAAGCTCAGAAAAATTTGCCTTTTGAACAACGGTAGATCCAAAATTATATCACCATCTTATGAAACTAGTTTTCGCAACACTTCACAAATTTTCAGATTGGGTTCTACCTCCAATGGGCGGTTTATCCTTTGGTATTGATAATCCGTCGTATGTCATTAGCCCTCTCTTAAACCGCCATCTAGACATTGAACAGCAATGCCTGGTTCACTTCATACGTATACCTTGAATTGCCGGTTTAACATTTGACAAACACATATGAACCGCCAATCGTAAACCGTCCATCTTCCTTTTACAGACTTTGTAAGATGACGAAGCAATTTGCTGCTTGCAAATGGGTTCCGTCTCGGATCACAGAAACGCAAATCAATGAATATGTCACCACCGGCGCTTTAGCTTCAAAAAATGTCCTCCATTGGAGAGTTCCTGGCCCTGAGTGCCCCCCCTGAACCTCAATATGGAGAAGTGATTGTGTTCTTGCAACATTTAGCTCGAGGTTTTAGTCCTCCCGGATCAAAATTTTTCCGGGATGTTCTTGCCAGGTTCCAACTTCATCCTCAAGATATTGGACCAAATTCCGTGTCCAACATATGCGACTTCCAAGTATTCTGCGAGGTTTACCTGCAAGAAGAACCAACTGTCGACCTCTTTCAAGATCTTTTTCACTGAAACCGCCGGACTGAATTTTCTGATGGACCCAATACTGAACTTGGCGGTGTGTCGATCCAAAAGAGGAAAGAGGTTGAATTTCCTCACGCCAAACTTCACAGCCATCCAAACGACTAGAACCAAACCTGGTTCTACTATCAGAATACTGCCCCTGCTGAGGAGAATCCTTTACCGGGCTACCGTCCGCACCGCTCAACAATAATCACCCTTCACCTCAGAGATTGTCTGCCAAAGACCGACAAGCTTATGCACCTCAACTCGCCAAACTCCGGGCTCTCCTTGCCAACGGTTTAACTGGTGTTGATCTCGTCCGTTGTTGGATTTCATGGTGCATTCTACCTTTAAGCCGCCGGCCCGGATTGATGTTTGAATATACCGGCAATACCAATGATCCACAATGGTTTAATGAAATAGAACTGACTGATGATGAAGTCAGTGAAGGCGTAAAGAAAATACTTGACGAACCGCTCACCGTATGTACTCAGATTGGTCTGCGTCCTTTTTATGCCTCCAACGAACCGCCAGCGGTAAAAACTTTAACCCTGTACTTTTCCTGATCCATCTCCGCCTTGACACTGCTATAATAACCCTTTTGTGCAATCTCATAGGCCAATAGCTCCTTCTGGAAAAGGAAATCTCAAGAAAAAGCGGCTAAGGCTCCTCGTGGTAAGACCAAGGTCATCAAGAGAGCTGCCAAAAAGAAAACCGCTGAGTCTTCGGTGTTGGGGAACGTAGTAATTTCAAAAAAAATTCCTACGCACACACAAGATCATGGTGATGCATAGCAATGAGAGGGGAGAGTGTTGTCTACGTACCCTCGTAGACCGAAGCGGAAGCGTTGACGCAACGTAGAGGAAGTAGTCGTACGTCTTCCCGGTCCAACCGATCCAAGCACCGTTACTCCGGCACCTCCGAGTTCTTGACACACGTACAGCTCGATGACGCACCCCGGGCTCCGATCCAGCAAAGCTTCGGGGAGGAGTTTCGTCAGCACGACGGCGTGGTGATGATCTTGATGTTCAACTGTCGCAGGGCTTCGCCTAAGCACCACTACAATATGATCGAGGTGTAATATCATGGAGGGGGGCACCGCACACGGCTAAGGAACGATCACGAAGATCAACTTGTGTGTCCATGGGGTGCCCCCTGCCCCCGTATATAAAGGAGTGGAGGAGGGGAGGGCCGGCCCTCTCTATGGCGCGCCCTAGGGGAGTCCTACTCCCACCGGGAGTAGGATTCCCCCTTTCCTAGTCCAACTAGGAGTCCTTCCATGTAGTAGGAGTAGGAGACAAGGAAGGGGAAGGGAGAAGGGAAAGAAGGAGGGGGCGCGGCCCCTCCCCCTAGTCCAATTCAGACTAGGCCTTGGGGGGGGGCGCGGCCTGCCCTAGGCAGCCCCTCTCTCTTTCCCGTATGGCCCAATAAGGCCCAATACTTCTCCCGGTGAATTCCCGTAACTCTCCGGTACTCCGAAAAATACCCGAACCACTCGGAACCTTTCCGATGTCCGAATATAGTCGTCCAATATATCGATCTTTACGTCTCGACCATTTCGAGACTCCTCGTCATGTCCCCGATCCCATCCGGGACTCCGAACTCCTTCGGTACATCAAAACTCATAAACTCATAATATAACCGTCATCGAAACCTTAAGCGTGCGGACCCTATGGTTCGAGAACAATGTAGACATGACCGAGACACGTCTCCGGTCAATAACCAATAGCGGGACCTGGATGCCCATATTGGCTGCTACATATTCTACGAAGATCTTTATCGGTCAGACCGCATAACAACAAAAGTTGTTCCCTTTGTCATCGGTATGTTACTTGCCCGAGATTCGATCGTCGGTATCCAATACCTAGTTCAATCTCGTTACCGGCAAGTCTCTTTACTCGTTCCGTAATACATCATCCCGCAACTAACTCATTAGTTGCAATGCTTGCAAGGCTTAAGTGATGTGCATTACCGAGAGGGCCCAGAGATACCTCTCCGACATTCGGAGTGACAAATCCTAATCTCGAAATACGCCAACCCAATATGTACCTTTGGAGACACCTGTAGAGCTCCTTTATAATCACCCAGTTACGTTGTGACGTTTGGTAGCACACAAAGTGTTCCTCCGGCAAACGGGAGTTGCATAATCTCATAGTCATAGGAACATGTATAAGTCATGAAGAAAGCAATAGCAACATACTAAACGATCGGGTGCTAAGCTAATGGAATGGGTCATGTCAATCAGATCATTCAACTAATGATGTGATCCCGTTAATCAAATAACAACTCTTTGTCCATGGTTAGGAAACATAACCATCTTTGATTAACGAGCTAGTCAAGTAGAGGCATACTAGTGACACTCTGTTTGTCTATGTATTCACACATGTATTATGTTTCCGGTTAATACAATTCTACCATGAATAATAAACATTTATCATGATATAAGTAAATAAATAATAACTTTATTATTGCCTCTAGGGCATATTTCCTTCAGTCTCCCACTTGCACTAGAGTCAATAATCTAGATCACATCGCCATGTGATTTAACATCAATAGTTCACATCTTTATGTGATTGGTTCACATCTCCATGTGACTAACACCCAAAGGGTTTACTAGATTCCATAATCTAGTTCACATCACTATGTTATTAAGACCCAAAAAGTGATCATGTTTTGCTTGTGAGAGAAGTTTAGTCAACGGGTCTACCACATTCAGATCCGCATGTATTTTGCAAATTTCTATGTCAACAATGCTCTGCATGGAGCTACTCTAGCTAATTGCTCCCACTTTCAATATGTATCCAGATTGAGACTTAGAGTCATCTGGATCAGTGTCAAAACTTGCATCGACGTAACCCTTTACGACGAACCTTTTGTCACCTCCGTAATCGAGAAACATATCCTTATTCCAGTAAGGATAATTTTGACCGTTGTCCAGTGATCTACTCCTAGATCACTATTGTACTCCCATGCCAATCAGTGTAGGGTATACAATAGATCTGGTACACAGCATGGCATACTTTATAGAACCTATGGCTGAGGCATAGGGAATGACTTTCATTCTCTTTCTATCTTCTGCCGTGGTCGAGCTTTGAGTCTTACTCAATTTCACACCTTATGACACAGGCAAGAACTCTTTCTTTGACTGTTCCATTTTGAACTACTTCAAAATCTTGTCAAGGTATGTACTCATTGAAAAAACTTATCAAGCGTCTTGATCTATCTCTATAGATCTTGATGCTCAATATGTAAGCAGCTTCTTCGAGGTCTTTCTTTGAAAAAACTCCTTTCAAACACTCCTTTATGCTTTGCAGAATAATTCTACATTATTTCCAATCAACAATATGTCATTCACATATACTTATCAGAAATACTGTAGTGCTCCCACTCACTTTCTTGTAAATACAGGCTTCACCGCAAGTCTGTATAAAACTATATCCTTTGATCAACTTATCAAAGCGTATATTCCGACTCCGAGATGCTTGCACCAGTCCATAGATGGATCGCTGGAGCTTGCATATTTTGTTAGCACCTTTAGGATTGACAAAACCTTCTGGTTGCATCATATACAACTCTTCTTTAATAAATCCATTAAGGAATGCAGTTTTGTTTATCCATTTGCCAGATTTCATAAAATGCGACAATTGCTAACATGATTCGGACAGACTTAAGCATAGATACGAGTGAGAAACTCTCATCGTAGTCAACACCTTGAACTTGTCAAAAACCTTTTGCGACAATTCTAGCTTTGTAGATAGTAACACTACTATCAGTGTCCGTCTTCCTCTTGAAGATCCATTTATTTTCTATGGCTTGCCGATCATCGGGCAAGTCAACCAAAGTCCACACTTTGTTCTCATACATGGATCCCATCTCAGATTTCATGGCCTCAAGCCATTTATCAGAATCTGGGCTCATCATCGCTTCCTCATAGTTTGTAGGTTCGTCATGGTCAAGTAACATGACCTCCAGAATAGGATTACCGTACCACTCTGGTGCGGATCTCACTCTGGTTTACCTACGAGATTCGGTAGTAACTTGATCTGAAGTTACATGATCATCATCATTAGCTTCCTCACTAATTGGTGTAGTAGTCACAGGAACAGATTTCTGTGATGAACTATTTTCCAATAAAGGAGAAGGTACAATTACCTTATCAAGTTTTCTACTTTCCTCCCACTCACTTTTTTGAGAGAAACTCCTTCTCTAGAAAGGATCCATTCTTAGCAATGAATGTCTTGCCTTCGGATCTGTGATAGAAGGTGTACCCAACTGTCTCCTTTGGGTATCCTATGAAGACATATTTCTCCGATTTGAGTTTGAGCTTATCGAGATGAAACTTTTTCACATAAGCATCGCAACTCCAAACTTTAAGAAACGACAGCTTAGGTTTCTTGCCAAACCATAGTTCACACGGTGTCGTCTCAACGGATTTATATGGTGCCCTATTTAACGTGAATGCAGCTGTCTCTAATGCATAACCCCAAAACTTTAGTGGTAAATCGGTAAGAAACATCATAGATTGCACTATATCCAATAAAGTACAGTTATGACTTTTGGACACACCATTATGCTATGGTATTCCAGGTGGCATGAATTTGTGAAACTATTCCACATTGTTTTAATTGAAGACCAAACTCGTAACTCAAATATTCATCTTCTGCGATCATATCGTAGAAACTTTTATTTTTGCTACGATGATTCTCCACTTCACTCTGAAATTCTTTGAACTTTTCAAATGTTTCAGACTTGTGTTTCATCAAGTAGATATACTTATATCTGCTCAAATCATCTGTGAAGATCAGAAAATAATGATACCTGCCATGAGCCTCAATATTCATCGGATCACATACATCAGTATGTATGATTTCCAACAAATCTGTTGCTCGCTCCATTGTTCCGGAGAACGGAGTCTTAGTCATCTTGCCTATGAGGCATGGTTCACAAGCACCAACTGATTCATAATCAAGTGATTCCAAAAGCCCACCAGCATGGATTTTCTTCATGCGCTTTACACCAATATGACCTAAACGGCAGTGCCACAAATAAGTTGCACTATCATTATTAACTTTGCATCTTATGGTTTCAATATTATGAATATGTGTATTGCTATGATCGAGATCCAATGAACCATTTTCATTGGGTGTGTAACCATATAAGGTTTTATTTATGTAAACAGAACAACAATTTATTCTCCTACTTAAATGAATAACCGTATTACAATAAACATGATCAAATCATATTCATGCTCAACGCAAACACCAAATAACACTTATTTAGGTTCAACACTAATCCTGAAAGTATAGGGAGTTTGCGATGATGATCATATCAATCTTGGAACCACTTCCAACACACATCGTCACTTCACCCTTAACTAGTCTCTGTTCATTCTACAACTCCCGTTTCGAGTTACTACTCTTAGCAACTGAACTAGCATCAAATACTGAGGGGTTGCTATAAACTCTAGTACAGTACACATCAATAACATGTATATCAAATATACTTATGTTCACTTTGCCATCCTTCTTATCCACCAATCACTTGGGGTAGTTCCGCTTCCAGTGACCAGTCCCTTTGCAGTAGAAGCACTTAGTCTCAGGCTTAGGATCAGACTTGGGCTTCTTCACTTGAGCAGCAACTTGCTTGTCGTTCTTCTTGAAGTTCCCCTTCTTCCCTTTGCCCTTTTCTTGAAACTAGTGGTCTTGTCAATCATCAACACTTGATGTTTTTCTTGATTTCTACCTTCGTTGATTTCAGCATCACGAAGAGCTTGGGAGTTGTTTCCGTTATCCCTTGCATATTATAGTTCATCACGAAGTTCTACTAACTTGGTGATGGTGACTAGAGAATTCTGTCAATCACTATCTTATCTGGAAGATTAACTCCCACTTGATTCAAGCGATTGTAGTACCCAGACAATCTGAGCACATGCTCACTAGTTGAGCGATTCTCCTCCATCTTTTAGCTATAGAACTTGTTGGAGACTTCATATCTCTCAACTCGGGTATTTGCTTGAAATATTAACTTCAACTCCTGGAACATCTCATATGGTCCATGACGTTCAAAACGTATTTGAAGTCCCGATTCTAAGCCATTAAGCATGGTGCACTAAACTATCAAGTAGTCATCATATTGAGCTAGCCAAACGTTCATAACGTCTGCATCTGCTCCTGCAATAGGTCTGTCACCTAGCGGTGCATCAAGGACATAATTCTTCTGTGCAGCAATGAGGATAAACCTCAGATCACGGATCCAATCCGCATCATTGCTACTAACATCTTTCAACACAATTTTCTCTAGGAACATATCAAAATAAACACATAGAAGCAACAACGCGAGCTATTGATCTACAACATAATTTGCAAAATACTACCAGGACTAAGTTCATGATAAATTGAAGTTCAATTTAATCATATTACTTAAGAACTCCCACTTAGATAGACATCCCTCTAATCCTCTAAGTGATCACGTGATCCAAATCAACTAAACCATGTCCGATCATCACGTGAGATGGAGTAGTTTCATTGGTGAACATCACTATGTTGATCATATCTACTATATGATTTACGCTCGACCTTTCGGTCTCCGTGTTCCGAGGCCATATCTGTATATGCTTGGCTCGTCAAGTATAACCTGAGTATTCCGCGTGTGCAACTGTTTTGCACCCGTTGTATTTGAACGTAGAGACTATCACACCCGATCATCACGTGGTGTCTCAGCACGAAGAACTTTCACAACGGTGCATACTCAGGGAGAACACTTCTTGATAATTAGTGAGAGATCATCTTAAAATGCTACCGTCAAACTAAGCAAAAATAAGATGTATAAAAGATAAACATCATATGCAATCAAAATATGTGACATGATATGGCCATCATCATCTTGCTTCTTTGATCTCCATCTCCAAAGTACTGCCATGATCTAAATCGTCACTGGCATGACACAATGATCTCCATCATCTTGATCTATATCAATGTGTCGTCACGTGGTCGTCTCACCAACAATTGCTTTTGCAACTATTGCTATCGCATAGAGATAAAGTAAATCAATTATTGGACGCTTGCATCTCATGCAATAGAGAGACAACCATAAGGATTTTGCCAGTTGCTGATAACTTCAACAAAACATGATCATCTCATACAACAACTTATATCTCATCACGTCTTGACCATATCACATCACAACATGCCCTGCAAAAACAAGTTAGACGTCCTCTACTTTGTTGTTGCAAGTTTTACGTGGCTGCTACGGGCTTAAGCAAGAACCAATCTTACCTACGCATCAAAACCACAACGATAGTTTGTCAAGTTGGTGTTGTTTTAACCTTCGCAAGGACCGGGTGTAGCCACACTCGGTTCAACTAAAGTTGGAGAAACTGTCACCCGCAAGCCACCTATGTGCAAAGCATGTCGGGAGAACCGGTCTCGCGTAAGCGTACGCGTAATGTCGGTCCGGGCCGCTTCATCCAACAATACCGCCGAACCAAAGTATGACATGCTGGTAAGCAGTATGACTTATATCGCCCATAACTCACTTGTGTTATACTCGTGCATATAACATCAACACATAAAACCTAGGCTCGGATGCCACTGTTGGGGAACGTAGTAATTTAAAAAAAAATTCCTATGCACACGCAAGATCATGGTGATGCATAGCAATGAGAGGGGAGAGTGTTGTCTACGTACCCTCGTAGACTGAAGCGGAAGCGTTGACGCAACGTAGAGGAAGTAGTCGTACGTCTTCCCGGTCCAACCGATCCAAGCACCGTTACTCCGGCACCTCCGAGTTCTTGACACATGTACAGCTCGATGACGCACCCCGGGCTCCGATCCAGCAAAGCTTCGGGGAGGAGTTTCGTCAGCACAACGACGTGGTGACGATCTTGATGTTCAACTATCGCAGGGCTTCGCCTAAGCACCACTACAATATGATCGAGGTGTAATATCGTGGAGGCGGGCACCGCACACGGCTAAGGAACGATCACGAAGATCAACTTGTGTGTCCATGGGGTGCCCCCTGCCCCTGTATATAAAGGAGTGGAGGAGGGGAGGGCCGGCCCTCTCTATGGCGCGCCCTAGGGGAGTCCTACTCCCACCGGGAGTAGGATTCCCCCTTTCCTAGTCCAAGTAGGAGTCCTTCCATGTAGTAGGAGTAGGAGACAAGGAAGGGGAAGGGAGAAGGGAAAGAAGGAGGGGGCGCGGCCCCTCCCCCTAGTCCAATTCGGACTAGGACTTGGGGGGGGGGGGCGCGGCCTGCCCTAGGCAGCCCCTCTCTCTTTCCCGTATGGCCCAATAAGGCCCAATACTTCTCCCGGCGAATTCCCGTAACTCTCCGGTACTCCGAAAAATACCCGAACCACTCGGAACCTTTCCGATGTCTGAATATAGTCGTCCAATATATCGATCTTTACGTCTCGACCATTTCGAGACTCCTCGTCATGTCCCCGATCCCATCCGGGACTCCGAACTCCTTCGGTACATCAAAACTCATAAACTCATAATATAACTGTCATCGAAACCTTAAGCGTGCGGACCCTACGGTTCGAGAACAATGTAGACATGACCGAGACACGTCTCCGGTCAATAACCAATAGCGGGACCTGGATGCCCATATTGGCTCCTACATATTCTACGAAGATCTTTATCGGTCAGACCGCATAACAACATACGTTGTTCCCTTTGTCATCGGTATGTTACTTGCCTGAGATTCGATCGTCGGTATCCAATACCTAGTTCAATCTCGTTACCGGCAAGTCTCTTTACTCGTTCCGTAATACATCATCCCGCAACTAACTCATTAGTTGCAATGCTTGCAAGGCTTAAGTGATGTGCATTACCGAGAGGGCCCAGAGATACCTCTCCGACATTCGGAGTGACAAATCCTAATCTCAAAATACGCCAACCCAACATGTACCTTTGGAGACACCTGTAGAGCTCCTTTATAATCACCCAGTTACGTTGTGACGTTTGGTAGCACACAAAGTGTTCCTCCAGCAAACGGGAGTTGCATAATCTCATAGTCATAGGAACATGTATAAGTCATGAAGAAAGCAATAGCAACATACTAAACGATCGGGTGCTAAGCTAATGGAATGGGTGTCGGGTGGTGGGTGCGACATATGCCAATGGATGGCTTATCTTTGTGGGAACCAGTAAGACATCGCCGGTGCCTGGAAGCGGGATAAGGCGAAGACATGCACGCCGACGGATCTTACCCAGCTTCGGGGCTCTCCGTGGAGATAACACCCCTACTGCTGCTCTGCGGGGTCTCCGCATGCTCACTCGATGAATCAAGTAGCTACACAACGCTCCTGGAGCTGTTTTGGGGGGAGGAGGAAGAGAGGACACGGCTAGCCTGCTTCTTCTCCTTGTATGGTGTCTAGAACTAGCAGGGGGTCCCCCCTTTGCATGGGTGCCCCGGGGGGTTTATATAAGCCTACCCCCCGAGGGTACAATGGTAATCCGGCTGGGCGCGGGGCCCAGCCGTCTGTGACTGCGCTCGCCGGCTCTTGCGCCGGCTGCTGGGGCCCGCCGATTGGTGGGTCTCGCCGGCTGCCAACTCCTTGGTCACTGTGGCTTCATCTTGCTGACGTGAGCTTCATCGTGGTAGGCGCGGCTACAGTACCGCCGCCTGTCGGACGATCGCTGTAGCCTTACCGCGTCTTGTCTCCTTAATGGGGCGTCCTCTTCGAGCGAGGTGGCGAGCCGGCTGCGGGGAGCCGGCTCCGTCTCGGGCTGGCTGGTTGGAAGCGTGGCCGCCTTCGGCCGTCTCTCTACTTTAAGGGGCCCACCGCCTGTGGGCCACGCTGGCGGCCCGTCGTGGGTGACGCCAGGGTCAACATGGCAACAGTGCTGCGCCGGATGGGTCATGCCTACCTCGTACGGCGCACTGTGCCAGGCGTGCCCCGGGATTCGGGGGTGGCAGGCTCTTCTGTAGCCACGCCCCGTCGCACCGCCGTAGGTGGGTGCAAACTTTGTGGGTACGGTCTTGACTGCTTTACGGGGATCCGGCTCGAAGGAGCCGCCTTCTCACAGCCGGCTTCTTGGAGTCGGCCCTCTCATGAGGGTTAAAGTCGGACCGCCTTCCGAAAGCCGGCCTTGAGAGCAGCCGGTTAGGGGAAGGCGGCCCCATGTCTTGGACTCTTGTGAGCCGGGCGGGCTCACAACTTTTTCAGAATGGCCAGGGGAAGCCGGCTAGGCTACCCATGGCTGTTTACTCCGACAGTAGTCCCCGAAGCTGATCGAGCTCCGAGGTGAGCAGTGGGGACGAGAAGCTTGATCAGCTTCCTATCCTGAGGAGCCGGCCTCGCGGGCGTACGCCGACTTCAGATAGCCCCGCGCAGGCGGGAGGAGAGGGGACCTGCGTGCTGACCACGGGCCCTCTCGCGGCCACGTGGCGGCAGGATCCTACGAGCGCACGCGCGCGACGGGATGCCGCCGCAGGCCCGGGCCCGCCACTCGCGAGCCTCGGTCCGGGCGCGGATCTCCCGTGGCCCACAGGGCCGCTCGCCTTCTCAGGGCAGTTTTCGTCTCGCCATTAAGGGTCGATAATCGTGGGGCGTGGGGAGTGGGCACGATCGATCCCCACGCTTCCCCACACCGCGCCTCCTCGGCTCCGCCACGTGAGCCTATAAGTAGGGGAAGGAGGGGGAGCGACAGAGGTTCGCGCGCTCCCTCCCACTCCGCCCCTCCTAACCCTCGTCTTCTTCCTTTTGCTGCCGCCGCGGCCTCCCGTCTCAGCGCCGTCGCGTCTCCACGCCACCTTGCTCCCATGGCATTGTCAAGCTCTTGGGACGGCTCCAACGTCCATGAGGATCACGTGGAGTTCCTTCACCAGACCCGGCGCCTGCCCGGCGCCGACGGCGTACAGGTCCGCCTGGCGCCCGAGAGGGAGATCTCGTCGGCGCCGGAGGAGGGCGAGCGGGTCGTCTTCCGCTTGCACTGCCTGCGCGGCTTCGGCCTCCCGGCGAGCGGGTTTCTGCGTTCCTTCCTCGACTTCTACAACCTCCAGCCGCATCACCTCACGCCCAATGCGGTGATGCTGCTGTCGGCCTTCGTCTCCCTCTGCGAAGGCTTCTTGGGGCTGCTCCCCACGCTGGAGCTCTGGGGAGAGTTCTTCCAGAGCAAGCTCGGCACAGTCGTCGCCGGCGTGCCCGCCCCCTGCGGAGCCTTCATCGCCATGAGGAGGGCGAGCGAGAACAATCCGTTCCCGCCCATCCCCCTGATCCAGTGGTGAAGGTCTGGCAGAGATCTTATTTCTATGTGAAGAACGTCGCCGAGCGAGAAGACTACATCAACCTGCCGGCCTACGTAGCCGGCCCGCCGGCTGGGAGGCAGCCCTCGTGGAGCTTCCGATCCCGGTCATTGTCCCCGGCCGGGAACGCCGCCATCTCCCGGCTTCGGGTGCTGATTCAGTCGGAAGGCTTGCGCGGGGCCGACTTGGTGGCCGCCTTCGTGGAGCGCCGCATCCTTCCTCTCCAGAGCCGGCCCCATATGATGTGTCAGATGAGTGGCCGCTTCGACCCAAGCCGGCTGAGCACATGGGAGATGCCCCACGCGGAGGTGGCGCTCATGGTCAACTACATTGCCAATTGCAAGCTCAGTGGGGACTGGCAATACGGCAAGGCGCCGTATTCTCGCGCAAATCCTCCACCCGTGGTAAGTTTCTCTCTTTATCTTCTTTTTCGTCGTCAGCCGGCTTCGCGATGGCCGGCTTCTGACCAGCCGGTTCTCTGTGCAGAACCCTCTTCTTGCGCCACCGGCCGGGGTGGCCGGGACCGAACGCCAATACGCCCCCGACCGCATGGTGGATGATGTTGACGACCCGGACTTGGGGGCGGCTGCCATGGAAGACGCCGTCGTGGGGGACAGCGCCGAGCCCAGAGGCTCAAAGTTCACCGCGAGCTTCGAGGACTGGCCGGACGATTTCGAAGCCGAAGTCGCTCCGCGTCGCCAGCCGGCGGCCGACCAACAGGGCGCGGGCTCGTCTGTCGCGCCGGCTGCCGGCGGCGCGCAGAAGCGCCGGGCCGCTCTAGGCCTCTTCGGCAGTCAGCTGAAGAAGTCCAAGCCTTCCGCCGCGGCGACAAAGCGGGATGAGGCGGCCGCGAAGGCGGCCCGCTTCCACAAGGCTGTGAAACAGCCCCAGGCGGTCTCGGCGTAAGTCTTCAATTTCCTTGCCGCAGTCTCGTTATTGTTCTCTTTTTCTTCAAATGTCTTCTTAACTTTCCTCGCTTCCTGGACAGGGAGCCGCTTTCCCTTGAGCGGGGCCCGGGCGGCTCCGTCGTGGGGCCGGCTGGAGGGTCTTCGAGCTCCCGCCGCGTGGACCCCCGCGCCGATCTTAGGGAGGCCACAGAGCGGAACGCCCGCGAAGCGCGGGAAGAGCGCGAGGCGGCGGAGAAGGCGGCCGCCCAGGTGGCAAAGGGGCAGGCTGAAGTGGTAGCCAAGGCCCAGAGGGAGGCGGCTCCCGCAGAGACGGAGGCGGAAAGCTCGCGCAGCCAGCCTCCGCTGCTCGCCGTTCCTCTCCGAGCCGTGGCCCCCGACACGCCGTTGCCCTTGGCGAAGGAGATCATCCAAGACCCGCCGCTGTTGGAGAGGGAGGAGGACCCCGTGGCCTTGGCGAGGAGAGCGCCGCCTGTGGCGCCAACCGGAGCGGGCCAAGGTGGTCAGTCATCAGCGGCGCCAGAGGAGCCGGCCGGAGGTGAGCCGGAGAGCAGGGCCGGCCTCAAGGTGCAGCTGGTGCCGGGCCGGCGTGCTGGAGGAGGCGCCGCTCCGTCGGAGTTGCGCCGAGCCGCGGGCGCAGGCCAGCCGGCTGGAGATCTGGAGGCGGCCAGCTCCGCCGTGTCCGAGTGGACTCCCAGCGGGGGGACCGACGAGCTGGAAGCGGCGGCTCAAGGGGTCCGGAGCCGGCTACGAGCTCAAGCCGCCCTGCTGCAACAGCTCAACCAAGAGTTCTTGTCGACGCGAACCACTGTCCGGGTGAGCCCTTCGCTCTGGCTGCTTTGCTTTCTTGATTTCTTCCGTGGGGGCGCGTCAGCGCACCCACTGGGTGTAGTCCCCGAGATTCGGGCCGACTGCTGCGCAGTCGGGTCGGATCTTTCTCGACGGCCACCTTACTTTGCTTTCTTTCTAAACTTTCAGGAATACCACAACCTTCGTGGTGCCGCCTTCGACTCCCAGGCTCGAGAGTTGAGCCGGCGGACCGACGACCTGGCCGACAGCCGTAGTAAGTACTTGGTTTTGTTTGTCTCCTGTGGGGGCGCGTCAGCGCACCCACTGGGTGTAGTCCCCGAGATTCGGGCCGACTGCTGCGCAGTCGGGTCGAATCTTTCTTGACGACTCTTTTCTTATTGATTTTTCTTCTTCTTTGTCTTCAGGGGCCAACGCCGACTTGAGGAAGGAGCTTGGCGAAGCGAAAGCCGCCCTTCACACCAAAGAGGCCGAGTGCGCTGCCTTGGTCTAGGAACGAGATCGCTTGGCCAAGAAGCTGGCCGACCAAGAGGAAAGCCACAAGGCGGCCCTGCAGGCGGCGCGGGAAAGTGAAGCCACCTTGCTAGCGGAATATGAGATGGAGGCGTCGAGCTGGTCTGAGACCCGGCGAGCTCTGGACGAAGGCTTCGGCCGGATCGAGGACTTGATCGACAGTGAGTTGCCTTCCTCGGCCCTTCTCCTGCCCCCTGCCGCCTGGGTCTTTTGACTTATCTTGGGCTGTTGCTTGTTGTTTCTTGCAGATTACTTCCCGGGCTACTCCGCCGTCGCCGCCCAAAGCATTGAGGCCCATCGCGAGGCGCGCCGGCAAGCGGGGGCCGACATCGCGCCGGATGCAAACCGGACCCTTGAGGAGCAGCTCCTGGCTGTCCAGGCACGGTTGCAGCCGGCTCATCGGATGCTCCACCGGCTCCAACTTGCCGGGGCGCAAGTGCTGGCCGCCCTCTGGCCCGGCGAGACGATCCCCCGCACTCCAAGCCGAACCGCCGACTGGCTGGAAGTCACAGTTGGTCGCTTCAAGGCTTGGAAAGCGTCAGCGGCCCGCCTCGGAGCCGGGCGGGCGTTGGAATTCGTCCGGGCTTGGTACCCAGGGCTGAGCCTGGACCAGCTGCGCACTTGGCAGATGGAGGCCGACGCGGAGCTGGAGGCGGTGAGGCCGGCTATCGCCCAGCGGGCTTCGACGATCGCCGAGTGCACCGACATCAGCGTTTTCGCACTCGAAATCGATGATGACGGTGTCGCTCAGCCGGAGGAGTGGTTCGGGCTGAACCCGGCGGTGGGCGAAGATTCGGCGGAAGAGATCGCCTCCAGCGACGAGGGCGAAGAAGACGAAGACGACGACGGCGGAGACGTCGAGCCGACTGGTGGAACAACCAGCCGACCTCAGGCCGACCGTGCCTCCAGCAACGAGGCGCGTGGAAGCGCGCCCTCTGCAGGAGGCGGCGACCAAGCCGAAGTTCGTCAGCCGGCCGCTCCTTCAGCCGGCACGACCGTCTCCGCCAACCAGTCTGGCTTGTCGGCCGCTCCGCCAGCTTGACCTGCCGTCTTTATCTTTCCTGCTTTGTTGTCTTTGAACAATCTTTGGTTAAGTTTCGCAGTTCCACCCACTGGGGGTGTATCCAAACTATGTTGAATGCTGGCCTCTTGGAGGTCTTTAATGTAAATATTATCATGTGCATGTTTGGTTTCCATTCGCGTATGCTTGTTTATCCTTAGGCTTTTTCCTTTGCCGCCTTCCCTCTTTGGGGAGGCAAGTACTTGAGCTTTCTTGGATTTAAAGTAGAGTGAATGGAAACCGGCCGGCCGGCTACTCTGGTAGCCAGTCGGCGGTGTGGGAAAAAAACGGCTTTTGTTATATTAGTCCATTAGTCGCTAGCCGTTTTTCGTGTGGGCGGTCGTTCCTACCTTTAACCCTTGCCAGCCGGACAGCCGGTTCTTCGAACTGCGGCCTTTGGCAAGAGAAGGCTTGAGAGCCGGCACACTACTTGTCTGACTGCGGGTAGGACTTCTAATATAACTTCAGTCGGCCAGTCCCCGAGCCGACTAGTCGGACTCGGTGCCGGACGGAATAAGTAAATGATACGACAAGGTCATAAGCATGATACTTTTCATTCATAAATAAGGGATGGCAGTCCCCGAGCCCTCCTCGGGGAGCCTATTGTCTTGTACTTAATACAAAAGTTAGCGTGATACATACTGCCTTTCAACTGTAAAATCTTCGAAGGAGGTTGGCGTTCCATGGCCGTTCCGACTCCTTGCCGGAGTCGTCTCTCTTGCGTGCCTTCGGCTTCTGTGCGTCGATCAGGTAGTAGGAGTCGTTGCCTAGAGCTCTGCTGATGACGAAAGGGCCTTCCCAAGGGGCTGAGAGCTTGTGCTGGCCGGCTGTTCACTGAATCAGCCGGAGCACAAGGTCGACTTCTTGGAAAGATCTTGGCCTGACTTTGCGGCTGTGGTAGCGGCGCAAACCCTGCTGGTAAATTGCAGACCGGCTGAGAGCTAACAGCCGGCTTTCTTCCAGCAGGTCGACGCCGTCTTCTCGTGCTTCCTTGGCCTCCGCTTCCGTGTACATGGTTACTCGAGGCGAGTCGAATTCGATGTCAGTTGGGATGACCGCCTCGGCACCATACACAAGGAAGAAAGGGGTGAAGCCGGTTGACTTGTTTGGTGTAGTGCGCAGACTCCAGAGGACAGCTGGCAGCTCATCGAGCCAACAGCCGGCTGAGCGCTCCAGAGGTACAACCAGTCGGGACTTGATGCCGGAAAGGATGAGGCCGTTGGCTCGCTCGACCTGGCCGTTTGAATGCGGGTGGGCGACGGACGCTAAGTCCAGCCGGATACCTTGGGCTGCGCAGAAACGTGCCAAGGTTCCTTTGGCGAAATTCGTGCCATTGTCGGTGATGATGCTGTGCGGCACGCCGTACCGAGTTGTTATGTCCGCGATGAACGTCACGGCAGTCGGCCCATTCAGCTTCTTGATCGGCTTCGCCTCAACCCACTTGGTGAATTTGTCCACGGCGACGAGCAAATGCGTCATGCCGCCGCGCGCCGTCTTGAATGGGCCTACCATGTCCAGGCCCCAAACGGCAAAGGGCCAGGTGAGGGGAATTGTCTTGAGTGCCGAAGCCGGCATGTGTTGCTTGGAGCTGAAGAGCTGGCATCCCTTGCAATGCTTGACTAATTCTTTGGCGTCGTCCAAAGCAGTCGGCCAGAAGAAACCATGGCGGAAGGCTTTGGCGACAAGTGATCTTGAGGCCGCATGGTGGCCGCATTCTCCTTGGTGAATGTCTGCGAGGATTGTGATGCCCTTCTCTTGCTCGACGCATCGCTGGAGGACTCCGGTGACGCTGCACTTGAGTAGTTCTCTGTTGACGATTGTGTACGCTCCGGCTCGATGCTGGATTTGTCTTGCTTCTGTTTCATCAGCCGGCAGGTCTTGGTTTATGAGGAAGTTGAGGATGGACTGCGCCCATGACGAGGCCGTGACTTCTTCTACTGCCAAAGTGGCTACTGCCACCAGGGTGGGCGGGCTGGGCTGTGAGGTGCTGGTGTCAGCCGCCGGCTGTAGTGCTAGTGCAGTCCCCGAGCCGGCTACCGCAGTCCCCGAGCCGGCTACGGCAGTCCCTGAGCCAGCTACCGCAGTCCCCGGGCTGGCTACCGCAGTCCCCGAGCCGGCTGCCGAAGTCGCCGGGTTGGCTTCTTGATTCTTTGAGCCGGGCCTGGCCGCATCGGGGTCAGGCGGCACGAAGATGGAATCGGATTCCGGAGACGGCTTGATGGACGGCTTGAGGAGGCGTTGTAGAGCGACGCCGGTTGGAATTGCTTGCCGAGTGGAGCCTATTCGAGCCAGGGCATCGGCTGGCTCGTTGTCGGCTCGAGGTACATGGAGGAACTCGCATCCTTCAAAGTATCCGCTGAGTTGTTGGACCAGGAAGCGGTAGCTCGCCATATTCGCGTCCTTGGTGTCCCAGTCGCCGGATGATTGCTGGATTACCAGGTCCGAGTCGCCATAACATAGGATCCGGCGAATGCCAAGTTCTTTGGCAAGCCGGAGCCCATGTATGAGCGCCTCGTACTCGGCCACATTGTTGGAGGCGGAAAAGTGGATCTGTAGCGTGTATCTGAGCTTGTCGCCTTTGGGAGAGGTAAGGACGATGCCGGCTCCCAAGCCGGTGCGCATCTTGGACCCGTCGAAGTGCATGCGCCAATGGGTGGAGTCGGGAGCCGGCGGCAGGTACTGGGTCTCGGCCCAGTCGACGAGAAAGTCGACCAGTGCTTGGGACTTGATGGCAGTGCGGGGCTGATAGAAGATCGTGTACGGGGCCAGCTCGATGGCCCATTTCGCCACCCGGCCGGATGCATCTCGGCTGCCTATGATCTCGGCTAGCGGGGCAGTGCATACGACCGTGACGGGATGCTCTTGAAAGTAGGGCTTCAGCTTCTTGGCGGTGAAGTACATGCTATAACACATCATTTGGTAGTGCGGGTAGTTCTGTTTTGAGGCGGACAGCACTTCGCTCAAATAATACACCGGCCTCTGGACCGGCTGGGCTCGGCCTTCTTCCGGGCGCTGGACTACGATGACGGTGCTGACCACCCGGCTGGTTGCAGCGATGTAAAGGAGCATGGGCTCTTTCTCGGTCGGCGCCGCGAGGACAGGCGGCGTGGCCAGCATCTTCTTCAGCTCGTGAAAAGCTTGGTCGGCCTGGTCGTTCCACTCGAAGTGAGTGCTTTTCTTCATGAGGCGGTAGAGGGGGAGAGCTTTCTCTCCGAGCCGGCTCATGAAGCGGTTCAAGGAGGCCAAGCACCCGGTGAACTTCTGAATGTCTCAGAGCTTGGTGGGGATCGCCATTCTCTCGATGGCCTTGATCTTCGCTGGGTTGCATTCGATGCCGCGTTCGGAGACCAGGAAGCCTAGGAGCTGGCCGGCTGGAACCCCGAACACGCATTTCTCGGGGTTGAGCTTGATTTGGAACCGGCGCAGGTTCTCGAATGTTTCCTTGAGGTCTTCCAGCAAGGTGCCACGCTTCTCCGTCTTCACCACGATGTCATCCACATAAACGTGGGCATTCCTGCCGAGCTGCTTGAGGAGGCACTTCTGCATGCAACGCTGAAAGGTGGCACCGGCATTTCTCAAGCCGAATGTCATAGTCAGGTAGCAGAAGGCTCCGAACGGCGTGATGAAGGCGGTCTTCAGGCGGTCATCCGGGTCTAGCTTTATCTGGTGATATCCGGAGTAAGCATCCAAAAAACTCAACAGCTCGCATCCGGCTGTGGAGTCTATCACTTGGTCTATCCTTGGCAGGGCAAAAGGATCTTTGGGGCAAGCCTTGTTGAGACTTGTGTAGTCTATACACATGCGCCACTTGTTATTCTTCTTTAGCACAAGGACCGGGTTGGCGAGCCACTCTGGAAAGAAAACTTCCATGATAAAGCCAGCCGCCAAGAGCCGGGTTATTTCCTCCCCTACAATCCTGCGTTTCTCCTCCGACAGTCGGCAAAGGGGTTGTCTGACTGGCTTTGCGTCTTCTCGAACATGTAGTTTGTGCTCGGCGAATTTCCTCAGAACACCCGGCATGTCCTTGGGGGACCACGCAAAGATATCCCGATTCTCACGGAGGAATTCGGCGAGCTCGCCTTCCTATTTGCTGTTCAGGTTTGCCCCAATGACGGCAAACCTCTCTGGACGCTCGGGGTCAAGAGGTATCTTCTTTGTCTCCTAGGCCGGCTGAAAAGACCCTTGAGTATCATGCTCCTTGGGGTCGGGGGACACGGCCGACTGCTTGCCGGCTATGGCCACGACTCGGTCCAGCATCTTCTTCTCTTCGGCGATCACAAGGGACTCGGCCAGCCGGCTGCTGGCCGCTGCGCACTCGGAGGACTTCTTGTAGTCACCGGCTATGGTGATGACGCTTTGGTGCTTGGTATCTTCATCTTGAGGTATGCATAGTGGGGAACCGCCATGAATTTAGCCAAGGCAGGTCGGCCCAGCAATGCATGGTAAGGGCTCTCCAGGTCCACCACTTCGAACCAGATCGCTTCCCGGCGGAAATGCTCCTTGTCCCCAAAGAGTACATCAATCTTGATTTTGCCAATGGGGGCGCAGGACAGGCCGGGTACGATGCCGTGGAACACTGTCCGTGTGGGCGTGAGCTGTTTTGTCTTGACGTTCAACTTCTCCAGGGTGTCACGATACAGGATGTTGATGCTAGTCCCGCCGTCTATCAGCACACGGGAGAAGCGGGCGGCGCGTCTGTCCGTTGCAAGGGTGGCTTCCAGGACCAAAGCATAAGAGCCGGGAGAAGGCATCACCTCCGGATGGTCGGCCCGGCTCCAGCTGATGGGCTTTTCTGACCAATGCATGTGTCCGGCGGGGTTGGCAGCGACCACGCTGACTTCCTGGTGCTCTCGTCGTTTGCTGCGCCGGTCTTCGGGCTGGCTTGTGAAGACGATGTAGGTTGCTTGCTCGTCAGGAAACTCGTCGTGCACGGCTCCGACTGCGGGCCGAGCGGCCGGAGGCGGCGGAGGCGGAGGCGGCGGGCCGGCAGGCGGAGGTGGCAAGAGCCCCTCGCCCTTAGAGATTCGGGTGAGCCAGTTGCACTTCCGGGTCGTGTGGTTGGACGGCTTCGCGCCGCTGTGGAACTTGCAAGGGGCGTCGAGGGTTTGCTCGTAGGAGAAGGCGGGCTGCCAAGCCGGCCTACCGCCCTTGGGCTTCTTGGGCGCCGGCCGTTCTTCAGGCGGCGCATCTTCGACCGTGGCCACCTGCCGGCTAGCAGGAGGCGGCGCGGGGCCCTTGCGCTTGTTGTCGTTCGAGTTAGGGTGTCGGCCAGGTTCTCCAGCCGGCGTCTTGGGCACCGGGTTGAGCACCTTCCCGGACACGTCTACCTGAAGCTCGGTCTTCATCGAGGAGTCGGCGGTGGCGTACTTGTCCGCTATGTCCAGAAGCTCGTCGAGGGTAGCCGGCTCGTCGCAGAGGAGCTTGTGCTTGAGGAGGGTGCCTTCTCGGCACCCGGCTGTGAAGTACTCTATGGCTTGCACCTCGTGCACCCCTTCACAGGAGTTGCGGAGCTCGGCCCAACGCGTGAGGTAATCGCGAGTGGACTCGGCGGGGCCTTGTACGCACAAGGAGAGCTGTCTGGGCTTGGGAGCCCGCTTGTAGGTGCTGGTGAAGTTGCGGATGAAGGCTTCTGTGAAGTCTAGCCAGCTGTTGATGCTACGCGGCTTGAGGCTATTGAGCCAGGTCCGCGCCGTGCCCTGCAGCATGACGGGCACGTACTTCACGGCGACTCGCCGGTTGCCGTTGGCTATGCTAACTGCGGTGGAGTAGTCGATCAACCAATCTTCCGGCTTCACGGAGCCGTTGTACTTGGGCGTGTCTCTTGGGAGCGAGAACCCTTTGGGAAAGGGCTCGTCGCGGATGCGGGGGCCGAAGCAAGGCGGGCCAACATCGTCTTCTTCTTCCAATGCCAGGGATCACGCCAGGCGGTCGAGCCGATGACGGGCGTCGTTCTCGCCGATTCCTTTGTGGCGGCCCAGCCGGCCGCTGAGAGTCGGGTGCACCACTGGCGGTGAGGCGGGATATCTCTCTCCTCGGGGCGGAGGCGGAGGCGGGTCGCCCCGCCACTCCATGGCTCGGGGATGACCGTCCGCGTCCCGCTCGATGGAGATCCGGGTCCGGCTGCGGCTGGTAGCCGGCTCCTTCTCGCGTCGCGCGCGGGTATTGCTCGTAGTCGGTGTCCGGGACGTCGCGCCGTGCTCTCGGCGCGGGGGAAGGCTTTCCGCACGAGCGTCGGCTTCGTGCCGCTGCGCGGCGGCGTCAATCAATTGCTAGATGCGCCGGGTCATGTGGGGAAGGTCTTCGGCTTCCAGGCCGTCCAGCTCGTCTACGGCCGCCTGGGCGGCACGCAAGTTCTCGAGCGGAGTGGCATAGACCGGGCGATCGACTCCCAGCGTGTCGGCGATGACGGTGCCGCGTTGCTTGATAAGGCCGGCCCGGGGCCGGCGTGCCGAAGGCGGCGCGGTCAGCCTCGCACCGGTAGGCCTCAGTGAGGCGTCTTACGGAGGCCAGCCTCCAGCCCTCTGCGAGGAGAGCGAGGCGGCGTGCTTCCAGTGCTTCGTCGTCGGCGTCGGCCGGGAGAGGAGCGGATAAGTCGTGGGCCACCGCGCGCGAGGCGTCGCGGGCGCTCTCGTCAGCCGGGCCGCTGTGGCCGACAACCATCACTTCGGCGGTGACAGCATCGTGGCCGTCGGCTCGAGGAAGCGGGTCGTTGTAGATCGCGACGTTGGTGGGGAAGGCGTCGTAGGAGGCCGTGTCGGAGTCGACAGGCATCGGGTCGGTGGAGCCAACCGACTCCAGGTCCGCAGCGGGCCCGCTGGAGACATGGAGCTGGCAGAGAAGGTTGGCGAGGCGGTCAGTGCCCGCATCGAAAGCGAGCTCGTCGGAGGTGGAGGTCTTGTCGGGGAGATCGGCGAGGCCGCTTGCCGCGCAGATGCTGGTGACGCCCTGCAGTGCGTCGTGGCAAGCGCCATCGGGCGTGCCGGGATGGCTACGCTCGCTGGGGAGGAAAAGGGTTCCCGTCCAGAACAGGTCTCCGGACGACGGTGCGCCTGGCCCCACGGTGGGCGCCAAATGTCGGGTGGTGGGTGCGACATATGCCAATGGATGGCTTATCTTTGTGGGAACCAGTAAGACATCGCCGGTGCCTGGAAGCGGGATAAGGCGAAGACATGCACGCCGGCGGATCTTACCCAGCTTCAGGGCTCTCCGTGGAGATAACACCCCTACTGCTGCTCTGCGGGGTCTCCGCATGCTCACTCGATGAATCAAGTAGCTACACAACGCTCCTGGAGCTGTTTTGGGGGGAGGAGGAAGAGAGGGCACGGCTAGCCTGCTTCTTCTCCTTGTATGGTGTCTAGAACTAGCAGGGGGTCCCCCCTTTGCATGGGTGCCCCGGGGGGTTTATATAAGCCTACCCCCCGAGGATACAATGGTAATCCGGCTGGGCGCGGGGCCCAGCCGTCTGTGACTGCGCTCGCCAGCTTCTGCGCCGGCTGCTGGGGCCCGCCGACTGGTGGGTCCCGCCAGCTGCCAACTCCTTGGTCACTATGGCTTCATCTTGCTGACGTGAGCTTCATCGTGGTAGGCACGGCTACAGTACCGCCGCCTGTCGGACGATCGCTGTAGCCTTACCGCGTCTTGTCTCCTTAATGGGGCGTCCTCTTCGAGCGAGGTGGCGAGCCGGCTGCGGGGAGCCGGCTCCGTCTCGGGCTGGCTGGTTGGAAGCGTGGCCGCCTTCGGCCGTCTCTCTACTTTAAGGGGCCCACCGCCTGTGGGCCACGCTGGCGGCCCGTCGTGGGTTACGCCAGGGTCAACATGGCAACAGTGCTGCGCCGGACAGGTCATGCCTACCTCATACGGCGCACTGTGCCAGGCGTGCCCCGGGATTCGGGGGTGGCAGGCTCTTCTGTAGCCACGCCCCGTCGCACCGCCGTTAGGTGGGTGCAAACTTTGTGGGTACGGTCTTGACTGCTTTACGGGGATCCGGCTCGAAGGAGCCGCCTTCTCACAGCCGGCTTCTTGGAGTCGGCCCTCTCGTGAGGGTTAAAGTCGGACCGCCTTCCGAAAGCCGGCCTTGAGAGCAGCCGGTTAGGGGAAGGCGGCCCCATGTCTTGGACTCTTGTGAGCCGGGCGGGCTCGCAACTTTTTCAGAATGGCCAGGGGAAGCCGGCTAGGCTACCCATGGCTGTTTACTCCGACAATGGGTCATGTCAATCAGATCATTCAACTAATGATGTGATCCCGTTAATCAAATAACAACTCTTTGTCCATGGTTAGGAAACATAACCATCTTTGATTAACGAGCTAGTCAAGTAGAGGCATACTAGTGACACTCTGTTTGTCTATGTATTCACACATGTATTATGTTTCCGGTTAATACAATTCTAGCATGAATAATAAATATTTATCATGATATAAGGAAATAAATAATAACTTTATTATTGCCTCTAGGGCATATTTCCTTCATTCGGAACTGCCAGAAGATGTTGGTGACTCGGCTGAAGAGGTAAAGTTTGACTCCCTTGACTTTTATTCATATATTTTACTGATAATGATTACTCCCAGGATGATGCGGAGGCCAGCCATGCAGATCATGTTGAGGTAATCTGTCTTTCTGACTCAGAACTTGTGCCGGTTCAACGATTTCGCCGTGCAGTTCGGAAAGTGAAATGCTCTCACCCTGTTGCTCATTTGGATCAAAAACTTTCTTTGAAGACACAGCAAGCCGAAGGGCGTCGCACAACCCGGCACAGTGGTCAACAGGTCACTTCTTCCGGATTACCTCACACGCCAAACCGGAAACGTCGTCCAGAGGTTGCTTGTTCTCCTAAAAAATGTTATCTTTTGAAAGGTTTCTTCCGATGCACTCTCAATTCATCTAATTCAAACTATCAGGCATCTTCTAATTCGTCTGGCGGTTCATCAACCACTCAGCTGCCTCCACTGAAAACCGTCCTTGGGTAAGCATGCAGTCCTCCCTTCTCCTTCATAATTCAATTAATCATGCTAATCTTTGTTTTAATATTAGTGCTAAAGCTCGTCTGAGTAAGAAAGCCAAGACCAGTGCCCCTACCGGCGAAGTTGAACCGGAGAAAGCTCCTGAAAAAACTGATGAAAATCTTGATAATGTCATGGATGATTCTGTCCCGCCAGAGCCAACTAACAACGCTGATCCGCCGGAGGCTGATCCGGCTACACATGAAGACACCTCAAGTCCACAAGCTATACCTGCAAGTCCGGTTGCTGATCCACTGAGGTCAACTGCTAATCTGCCAAGCCCAACAAAAAATGATGACATTATTGTTACTGGCACTGCTTATACCGCTCCGGGCGATCCAGTTATCTTGGCAAAACATACCGCCAAGGATGAGTTTACTTCTATGGGCAAGAGGAAGATGGAAGCTGACTTGTCAAAATATGCTAATCTTTCTGCCCAGGATCTTCATTCCAGATTCTTGAATCGGCTATATACAAGCTGAGACAATGAGGCTGACTTGGTAAATCTGATGAAGGAACGTTACGAGGTAAACATTTTCATCCTTATCTTTGTATTTTCACTGCCTTGTATCCTGTAGCCCCCAAGGGCCGGTTTAGCTTGTATAGACAAACCGGGACTTTTGAATTTCCAAACTGCACATCGTTGACTTAAGTTTTTTGAACAAATACACATTAGCCCCCAAGTGCCAGGATTGAAACTCATATGAATCCTCGGGACTTTGAATAAACAGTAAGAAAGAAGCAATCCGCATTAGCCCCCAAGTGCCAGGATTGAAACTTGTATGAATCTTTGGGACTTTGAATAAACAGTAAGAAAGAAGTAATCCGCATTAGCCCCCAAGTGCCAGGATTGAAACTTGTATGAATCCTTGGGACTTTGAATAAACAGGAAGAAAGAAGCAATCCGCATTAGCCCCCAAGGGCCAAGTGTAGAACCAGTTGTATGCTTGGGACTTTTGATAAAATATTGATATGCTCCTCTGATTGTGGCAGGCTGACATAAAACATCAACGGACGCAGATTGCTGATCTTCAAGAGAGTATCAAATCTCATCAAGAAGAATCTTCTAAAGCCAAAGATGAACTTCGAGCCGCTTTAACTTCCATAGAACAACTGAAGGAAGAATTCAAGACTGAACGTGCCAATTGGGACACTGAGAAGGGTACATTGCTGAAACGGTCTGAAGACGCCGAATCTGCTCTTAAACCGGTGGCAGAAGAGCTTTCTGGGTTGAAGCGTCAAGTGAACGCCATGACATCCGCAGTATTTGGTAAGTACTCCTAGCAAGGCATCTGAAATATCCATCTTGTAAGGTGCCAGTTGAAATATGAAATGCTTAAACCGTTGCAGGTAGCCGCATTACTCATCTGGGCTTAGATGTACGGATGAAGCTGAAAGCAGCATATACTCTGCTTGAACAATTATACACCGGTGCTCAACGGGTTATCTGCACAGCATCCTATGACAATCCGGCCCCAACACTGATCAAGGACACTCTGGCAAGGCTATCCATGCTACCAGCACAGATAGAAGAGGTAAAGCGATCTGCTGCCAGGGATGGCGCTTTGCTGGCACTTACCCGAGCCAAAGCGTGGATAACTGACTTGGATCCGGTTGACCTTGCCAAAGGCTTTCCAAGCACACAAGAAAACGGGGCAGATTTTGATGCTGAAGCCCTTAAAAGAGTGACAAGGGAAATGCGTCCTCTAGCGAGTCAACTAGCAGAAGATGCTAACTTGACTATTCACCGGTCTTATTATAATGCCAACAACAAATGGGTTAACCCTGTCATCCCGGAGGCGCAAAATCTTATTCCAGGAATCCGTAAGCATACGTATGCCCCTGACATTGATCCGTCAGAACTTATCAATGAAGAAGCTATCTTTCAGGCCTTAACCCGGATTGACTGGACCACCACAAACTTCCAGCCGCTAGGTGGGGAGGGGGAGGCTGATCCGACACCAGATGACCCATCAACTTCGCATCATCATGGCAATGAGACTTGATCATGCAATCAGAGTGATGCTCCATAAACCTTGTTCTGCTGGAAACACCATATTTTGGGCCTTCAAGCGCCTTGTAATAGGCTAGTGAAAATACTTTGATTCGTTGCCATCGTGCACTGGGATACACTTTGCGTTGATTCATCATGAGAATTTTAGTATTGGCTTATGTATTTTTACAATATTATGCAATCCCTGTGTCTGCATAAGGAAAATCTGTCCAGGCGGTTTACCATCGGACGGATCAAAATACCCAACACAACTAGGTAAGCAACTATGGTTGCAGCAATAATAAATCATACCTGTGATACAAAACATTGTTGTTGGTTTACCAATTGTGATTTGAAGAAGGGTGAAAACCCAACTTCCACCATGCCGTGCTGGTATATATATGATATATAACCGGGTTGTGATGAACACCGACCGATTGCTGGAGACAAGGTGTCAAAGCCAGACCAGTTTTGAAGGATGCCGGGTTACCTTTTAATTGTATGCTTCAACAGAAGATCCGTAAGCCATACCGGGTTAAATAACACCGGTTTAACATAAACCTTACGAAAAACAAAAACTTGGCACAAAAGCAAACAAAAACCATGGTCGAGGATTTTCAAGGGCTGCCAGGCCCAAATCGAGGCTTTTCATGGGCTGCCAGGCCACTGAGGTAAACCATTTTGACGAATCCTTTTAAGATGGCCCTCCAACTAACCAATCATCGTTTTAACTTTGACAAGTTCATGGTCTCAATGAGAGTAACTGTCAAACGTTCGACGGGTCGTGCCAGGATTACCTGGATAGAAGTGGCTTACTTGATGAAGGCAGGTTAACCCGGGGTTTTAGGTGAATACACTAGCCTTCCAAGCCGTGGGTCGATACCCAACTACAAGGGTCCTTTCAAACTCTTTGGTATTTGACACAAAGAGCCCCCAAGTAACTTTGTGAGCTGTGCTCAATGGGTGCCTATGTTTGAGTCGTGCTTTACGCAATCAAACCCTCTTTGGCCCCTTGGGTGTGAAGCTCCCAAGCTAGATGGTGGCATGGTAGCCGGGTTAACAGGTAGTACTTCGTGTTATTAGCTGAAGCCCCAAAGTTAACAGTTATTTAAAGAAAAAAATGGCGGAGACCCTGCTTGATAGCAAGGATGCCGGTTTATTATATTGATCATAGTTTATACATTGTTGAAATATGTACATATGAAAAGCGTGCGGCTTCAAGTGTAATAAGGACGTAGGAGAGCTATGTTCCATGGCCGCCGGGTCTCCTCCTCAGAGCTACGTGAGTCTTCTCGAACGTCAATGATGTAGTATGATCCGTTGTGCAGATTTTTGCTGACCACAAAGGGCCCTTCCCAAGGTGGGGATAACTTGTGCATGTCAGTCTGGTCTTGAATGAGCCGAAGTACCAAATCGCCTTCTTGAAAGGTTCTTGTCTTAACCCGGCGGCTGTGATAACACCGCAGGTCTTGTTGATAAACCGCCGACCGAGCCAAAGCCATGTCTCGTTTCTCATCTAACAGGTCCAGCGCCTCTTGGCATGCTTGCTCGTTATCCGCTTCAACATAATTCACGACCCGGGGTGAGTCGTGACGAATATCACTTGGGAGGACAGCCTCAGCCACATAGACCAGGAAAAAAGGTGTATATCCCATAGATCGGTTTGGGGTGGTATTTATACTCCATAACATAGATGGTAATTCTTCCACCCAACAACCCGGCGTCCGCTTCAAATGGACCATAAGCCGAGGCTTGATACCCTTCAGGATTTCTTGATTCGCCCTCTCAGCTTGACCATTAGACTGGGGGTGAGCCACAGACGCTACATCAAGACGGATGTGCTTTCGTTGGCAGAACTCCTCCATCTCACCTTTAGAAAGGTTCGTACCATCATCTGTGATGATGCTATGTGGAAAGCCGAAATGGAAAATAATCTTTTTGAGAAATTGAACCGCCGTGGCTGCATCACATTTACTGACTGGCTCCGCTTCAACCCATTTGGTGAACTTGTCAACCGCCACCAACAGGTGGGTCTTCTTGTCCTTGGAGCGCTTAAAGGGTCCAACCATATCAAGCCCCCAAGTGGAAAATGGCCAAGTGATGGGAATCATGCGTAAATCTTGAGCCGGAACATGAGCTGGAGGTGAAAATTTCTGACAAGCGTCACACCGCTTTACCAAGTCTTCCGCATCAGAATGAGCTGTCAACGAGTAGAACCCGTGTCGGTAAGCTTTAGCAACCAAAGACTTTGAACCGGCATGGTGACCGCAATCCCCTTCATGGATTTCCCGTAGAATCTCTTGTCCTTCTTCAGGAGAAACACAACGTTGGAATACACCTGAAACACTAGAACAGTGCAACTCGCCATTGTGAACAACCATAGACTTGGACCGCCGGACGATCTGTCTGGCGAAAAGTTCGTCTTCTGGTAATTCGCCCCGGTTCAGATACGCCAAATATGGAACCGTCCAATCTGGAGTGGCATCTAAAACGGCTACCAACTGGGCCTCCGGATCAGGAACAGCTAAATCCTCCTCTATAGGCAACTTTACAGATGGGTTATGCAAGATATCTAGAAAGGTATTGGGTGGTACCAGCTTACGCTGAGATCCCAGCCGGCTTAGAGCATCTGCTGCCTCAATCTTGCGCGGGTCGATGTGTTCCACCTGATAACCCTTAAAGTGACCTGCTACAATATCAACCTCGCGCCTATAAGCCGCCATGAGTGGGTCCTTAGAATCCCAAGTACCAGAAACTTGCTGAGCCACCAGATCAGAATCTCCAAAGCATTGAACCCGGCTTAAGTTCATTTCCTTAGCTACACGAAGGCCGTGGAGCAAGGCCTCGTACTATGCTGCATTGTTAGTACAAGGAAACATTAAGCGGAGAACATAATAAATATTATCTCCTCGAGGGGAAGTGAGGACAACCCCAGCCCCCGAGCCTTCCAACTGCCTGGATCCATCAAAGTGAATGGTCTAGTATGTATTATCCGATTTGTCCTCTGGTGCCTGTAACTCGGTCCAATCATTGATGAAGTGAACAAGCGCCTGAGATTTGATGGCTGTTCGGGGCGTATACTTCAAACCATGGGGACGAAGCTCAATCGTCCACTTCGCAACCCGGCCAGTTGCTTCTCTATTCTGGATTATATCGCCCAAGGGAGCAGAACTAACCACTGTGATAGGATGGCCTTGAAAATATTGCTTGAGTTTCCTACTTGCCATAAAAACTCCATACACTAGCTTCTGCCAATGCAGATATCTTTGCTTTGATTCGATCAGTACCTCACTGATATAATAAACTAGTCATTGAACCGAATATTCTTTTCCATCCTCCTTACGCTCAACCACAATCGCCACACTGACCGCTCGGGCACTGGCAGCCACGTACAACAATAGAGGCTCATTATCAACTGGAGCAGCGAGGACTGGCGGTTCAGCTAGCTGTCGCTTCAATTCCTTGAATGCCGCATTGGCGGTGTCACTCCAGACGAATTTATCTGTTTCTTCAACATCTGATACAGGGGAATCACCTTCTCTCCCAAACGGCTGATAAACCGGCTGAGGGCTGCAATCCGGCCCGCCAGACGCTGAACATCATTGATACACGCCAGTTTAGCCAAGGATGTGATTGCTTTGATTTTTTCCGGATTTGCCTCAATACCTCTGTTAGACACAAGAAAACCCAAGAGTTTGCCTGCTGGAACACCAAAAACGTCGAAGATTGTCCCTCTGACATGTCCGGGTTGAGCATCATTTTGTAAACCCGAAGATTGTCGAACGTCTCCTTGAGATCACTTATCAAGGTTTCCTGATTCCTGGACTTTACCACAATATCATCCACATAGGCATGAACATTACGCCCGATCTGCTTGTGAAGACAATTTTGCACACAACGCTGGTAGGTTGCTTGGGCACTCTTGAGCCCAAAGGGCATAGAGATATAGCAGAAGGCTCCAAAGGGAGTGATGAAGGCTGTCTTCTCCTGGTCCTTAACTGCCATTTTAATCTGATGATAACCTGAATAAGCATCCAGGAAACTCAGGCGCTCACAACCCGCCGTTGCATCAATGATCTGATCAATACGCGGGAGAGCAAAAGGATCTGCTGGGCAAGCTTTATTCAAATCAGTGTAGTCCACACACATACGCCAAGTGCCATTTTTCTTAAGAACAAGCACCGGATTAGCCAACCATTCGGGGTGAAACACTTCGACAATAAATCCAGCTGCCAGTAGCCGGGCTACCTCTTCTCCGATGGCCTTGCGTCTTTCTTCGTTAAAACGGCGAAGGTATTGCTTGACCGGTTTAAACTTAGGATCAATATTGAGAGTGTGCTCAGCAAGATCCCTCGGTACACCTGGCATGTCAGAAGGTTTCCATGCAAAGATGTCCCGGTTCTCACGGATGAACTCGATGAGCGCGCTTTCCTATTTCGGATCCAGATTAGCACTGATACTAAACTGCTTGGATGAATCACCAGGGACGAAGTCAACGAGTTTAGTCTCATTAGCCGGTTTGAACGTCAGGGACGGGTCTTGCTCAGTCGTAGGTTTCTTCAGAGGGGTCATGTCCGCTGGATCAACATTGTCCTTATAGAATTTCAGCTCTTATGTAGCACAAACCGATTCAGCATAAGCCGCTTCACCTTCCTCGCAATCCAAAGAAATCTTTTGACTCCCATGTACTGTGATCGTCCCCTTATAACCCGACATTTTGAGCTATAAATATACATAATAGGGTCTCACCATGAATTTCGCATAAGCCGGCCGTCCAAATAGCGTGTGATATGGACTCTGGATTTTCACCACCTCAAAGGTCAAAGTCTCAGACCTGGAATCATGCTCATCTCCAAACACGACTTCCAAAGCAATCTTTCCAACAGGGTATGCCGATTTACCTGGTACTACACCATGAAAAATAATGTTTAACGGTTTAAGATTCTTATCTGTCAACCCCATGCGACGGAAAGTCTCATAGTACAAGATGTTGATATTGCTCCCTCCATCCATCAGAACCTTGGTAAACTTATAGCCCCCCACCTGAGGTGCTACCACCAAGGCTAGTTGACCCGGATTGTCAACCCGGGGCGGGTGATCCGACCATCGTAGATAACGTGGTACGGCCGGTTCAATAGTATTGCACTAGTAGAAAATGGAGCTTTAAAACCGGTTTGTAAGGGCCTTTAGTGCCGGTTATGGAACCGGCACTAAAGTTTGGGCACTAAAGGCCCCCCCTTAGTACCGGTTCGGCACGAACCGGCGCTAAAGTGCCACCACGTGGCGTGAGCTCGCGCCCTGGTATGGGGGACCTTTAGTACCGGTTGGTGTTACCAACCGGTACTAAAGGTTTTTTTTTGATTTTTTTTTTTGAAAATTTTGGAAATTTTTCTTTGATTTTTTTTAATTTTTTTGAATTATTTGATGATTTAGTCTCTAATCACCTCTCTTAACTGCTCAAGTGTGGATCACTCATTCCAAATCATCTAACTTCCCGACCGGTCACCCATCCCTCTCACTACTCCAGCCCGAGCACGCTTAACTTTCAGGTTCTATTCTCCTTCGTTTCCGAGTCTGCACTTGTTGTTTTCCTGACAATAGTAAGATGTCAATCCTATTAACCCTCAGGAGTTTAGCTTGAGCATGAAGTCACACATTTCACCGTTTGGGTTTGAAACTATTATTCTAAAAAAACAGTAATTATTTAGTAACGCTAATATATCTTGAATAAGTTTAACCATAGTTTGACCACAGTTTGACCAGATTTGACCAAAATTCAAAAAATTGAAATAATTATTTAGTAACACTAATATTCTTGAATAATTATGTATTAGCACTAATATTTCTTGAATAAGTAGTTTGACCATAGTTTGACCACAATTTAACCAGATTTGAACAAAATTCAAAAAAAACTAAGATACTTATTTAGTAACACTAATATTATTGCGTAATTATTTAGTAACACTCTATATTTCTTGAATCAGTTGTTTGACCGGTTTGACAAGATTTAACCAAAATTCAAAAAAAACATAAATTAGAGCATATCTTTTTTTCCTTTTACAATTTGTCATTTCAAAAATTGTCCTAAACCCTAAACCCGGGACATAAAACGTTGGAAACTCTATGCTAAACAGTAAAAACTAAGGGTTTAGACCATAAAACCTAACCCTAAACGCTGAAATCTAAACCCTAGCACTAAACGCTAAAAACGTCCAAGAAAACGTCTAAAACGCCCAAAAACTTTATTTTCCCTTTGGAATTTTGTGATTTTAAAAAATTGTCAAAACGGAAAACTGGTTATTTCAGCGGATCAATCGTTTTGTTCTGCAAATTTTGATATATTATATGTATTTTTTTGAATTAGCATGATTTAGTTATGATTTTTTCAAGTTTGAAAATTGCCCTATAGTCCCGGTTTGTGTCTCCAACCGGTACTATAGGTCAGAACCCTTTAGTACCGGTTCATGGAATGAACCGGTACTAAAGGTTAGACCTTTAGTACCGGTTCGTGCCACGAACCGGTACTAAAGGTGATCGTGGGGCCCCGTCCTGACGCCAGCCTGCCACCACCCCTTTAGTACCGGTTCGTGCCACGAACCGGTACTAAAGGTTCAACACGAACCGGCATTAATGCAAATCCGTTCAAACCGGCACTAATGGTACCATTAGTACCGGGCCAAAATCAAACCGGCACTAATGTGCTTCAAGTTTGACCCTTTTTCTACTAGTGTTGACTGCCCTCTTGTGAAGTTTCTGATCCCGCTTGCACAGGCTAGTAGTGAACACATGATACTGTCCGCTGTTCAACTGCTTGGGGTGACTCTGGTAACCTGACTGTTGCTGATTCCCTTGGTTATTCTGCTGGTTATTACCATGGTTGTTCTGATGGCCCTGGTTGTTCTAAAATCCAAAGCTTGAACCGCCGCCCCCATGGAAACCTGGGCCTGAACCGCCCGGTGGATCCTGATCATACCGGTATAGATCAGAATTTTTGAACTCCCTCATTATATGACAATCCTTCCAAAGATGTGTGGAAGGGGCCTCCTTGGTTCCATGCTTCGGGCAGGGTTGGTTTAACAAACGCTCCAGATTCATCCCTCCACCGCGCTGGGGCGGTTTACCTTTACGACGCTGCATATTTGTGTTAGCCACCAAATTTGAACTATCCGCTTTACGCTTACCATTATTCCCGTGGCCTCCTTGGTTGTGGTGCTGCCCTTTTGCACCGCCGTTCTTCTTTCCCTTCTCCGGTTTGTCCTCCTCTGAATCCGGATCCTTGGTATTATCTGAATCAGCATACTTAACCAAAGCGGCCATGAGTGTTGACATGTCGTTGCAGTGACGTTTGAGCCTCCCCAACTTCTGTTTCAGCGGCTTGAAACTGCAATTGCCCTCTAACGTTAACACTGCGGTGTCTGCATTGATACGATCTGATGAATGCAAAATCGCCGAGACCCATTTGACCCAATGGGTCGTGGACTCCCCTTCCTCTTGGCCACAAGCGGCCAGATCTACAATTGACATCGGCTGCTTACACGTATCCTTGAAGTTCTGGATAAACCGGCGCTTTAACTCGGCCCATGAACCGATAGAGTTGGTCGGCAAGCTCTTCAACCAAGTGCGAGCTGTTCCTTCCAACATCATGGTGAAATATTTAGTACATACCGCCTCATCCACATCTAACATCTCCATTGCCATCTCATAGCTCTCCACCCACGCCTCTGGCTGCAAATCAGCGGTGTAATTTGGTACCTTACGAGGTCCCTTGAAATCCTTGGGCAATCGCACATTATGCAATGCGGGAGTTAAACATGGTACCCCCAGGGAACTGAACATCACCCCTGGCTCCATGGAGGCAGTGGGGTGAACTGGAGTATGCTGTCGTGCTTCGTGTTGGGCTGTCAACTTGGCCTCTCGTCGTGCGCGTCCGTGGTCCACAACATCTTGCACATTAGCACCTCCCCCGGCCGGGTTGTTCCCCTGTGGCGAATTTCGGTGGCGTGCGCTACTGGACACGGCCGGTTCGTCTTCCACGTGTCTGCTATAACTCCGGCTTGGACGGGGAGTGGAATGAATCCTCTCATGGCTATGTGAATATGCTTGCTGTTGATTTAGTGCTGTCTGAAGGAGATCCCTGGCCCGACGCGCTTCCACTGCAACTGGTGACTCGCCGTCAGTTGGGAGGGCCTCCAGACGCGAAGCAGCGGCCACAATATTATCCAACGGGTTGGAATAATGCCCGGGCGGCGTTGATGGTACAACGTTGTTCTGGCGAGGTAGGTCTGTTGCGCGTGGTTGAACCGGCGCTCCTGCTCCCGGCGCCCCTGCCCGGTTTAGCGTGGGTTGGTTACCAGCTCCTGCACATGGCGTGTTGAAAAGATTCTGCGGCTCATAAACCGACGGGAGACGTGATCGGTACCTTCTTCTCATGACCTCTTTCGAAGCATTCTGATCCAGTCTAATCCGATAAGCCTGTGCTTCGAACTCGGCCTGCTCTATGGCCATCCTGGCGTTCTCTGCTGCCAGGTCTGATGAAGCTATGTACCTAGGGTAGGGGCACGGACCTGTCCTAAGAGCCCTTCCCAAGGACATCCTTAGAAGAAGTCATCTTTCAATTGACTTGAAGGTACCCACTCAACGGGTTCAAGACACTCGACCAAGAAGCTACCACTCGACCACAAAGCCAACCACTCGACTGCCAGGAGGTCTAAAGTCACTCCGCAGGCAAACGGTTGGTCATTAAGTAGCCTTTATGGTCATTATAGCACTTTATTAGAGGCGTTACCAGTAACGCCCAACCTTAATGTACCTTAAACCCTGCATTACCGAGGACAGGAGAGGGCTGGCGAACTCTATATAAGCCAGCCCCCTCCTCAGTAGCAAGGGTTCGCACCCCTGTAATTCATATACGCATAATCCAGTCGACCGCCTCCGGGCTCCGAGACGTAGGGCTATTACTTCTTCCGAGAAGGGCCTGAACTCGTAAACCTTGCGTGCTTACAACTTCCCCATAGCTAAGATCTTGCCTCTCCATACTTACCCCCCTACATCACTGTCAGAGTTAGAACCACGACAGTTGGCGCCCCCGTGGGGCTGGAATCTTAGCGCCTAGTTGGAGAAGTTGCGATTTTTTCCGATCACTTTGATCATGGTTTCGTGCGGAGTTTTGGCGGAGGGCCGCGAGATCCGTCTCGGCGCACTCACGTTCATCGCCGACGACTCCGCCTGGCTTCAGGAGGCTCCACTCGACATCGACGCGCTCCCCGTCCGTGGTGCGACGCACTTCTGCGCATATGTTCGTGGCGTCCTCCTGCGGCAGCCGTCGACCCAGTATCAATCGGCTCCCGTGTCATCTCCCCTCCCTGTCTCCCACCGACGCAAGCGCTCCGGTCGGTCGAGACTTCAGAGGTGGGTGAGGCATGCCGTGGCTCGCCAGTCGGCCGCCCCACAAGTCGCGGCGATCGAGCCTGACGAATCCCTCTACGGCCTGTTCGACCTGTCGACTGGCTCCGCGGAGACCGCATCCGAGTGCGACAGCAGCGACCCGGCGGCTGAAGTTCTGGCGGTCGATGGAACACACATTCCTCCCGGTTTCCCTCGCACCGATGGAGGCGCGGGTGGGGCGACCCGTCGCATCCCCATGATGAGTATCTCCCCGAACCCCTCACATCATTGCAGCGAGAGGAGCTTCGCCGCCGGAACATGGACGCACTCCACACTCCTATCGTCGGAGAAACCCCCGAGGCCCGGGCCTTGGACGACGCGCACCTGGCTAACTTGGCCGAGCGCACTCGACTGGAGAATCTCAAGCGAATACTCGATGAGCAAGCGCGTCAGTGAGCTCCCGAGTCCAGTCGACGTCAGCTCTTCCCGCCGACGCAGGTATATCGAACCCCAGTTCAAAATTTGGCAGCCGCGGCCCGTATAGCAGAATCGATTCAGCCCTCCCAGTCAGAGGCTGGCAGGGGCTTGTTGCAGATCAGAGCATTGCTCCGGGCAGCGGGAAACCAGAATTCCACTGTTTCTCAGTCGCGGAATACGATCCACAGTCGATCCGTTGCAACGGATACAGTCCAGTCGGCTCACAGCCCGAGATCGCCCCCGAGGTGTGAGGGACGTGGAGACCGGCACGATCAGTACAGAAGAAATGAGCAGTGTGATCACCGATTCGATCGTGATGATTAGCGTCGAGTGCCAACCCCTCCCTCGAGGAGTGGGTCATATGCGCCTCGACAGCGAGATGACAGACGCCCTCATAGTGTCGGGCGGAGGATTCCAGTCGACCCCAGGCACCCAGGCTTTGATGCGAGATCCATCCTCGTTCAAGGTTTGGTTGATAGGAACAGAGCTCACCGAGAAGGCCGCGACAGAGACGCGCCTGCCAGCAGCAGAGTACATGTCTCGGGGCCAGAGTGTTTCAGTCGAGCCATCAGAGCCGCAGTGATTCCTCCCAACTTCAGGTTGGCGACTGGAGTCAGCAAGTTCACCGGTGAATCTAAACCTGACACTTGGCTCGAAGATTACCGAGTGGCTGTATAGATTGGCGGTGGCTATGATGAGGTGGCTATGAAGCATTTGCCTCTCATGTTAGAGGGCTCAGCCAGAGCGTGGCTAAATCAGTTGGCGCCCAGCAGCATCTACACTTGGCAGGACCTCTCCCGAGTGTTTGTCACGACCTTTGAGGGAACATGCAAGCGACCTGCAGGCCTTACAGAATTGCGGTCCTGCGTGCAGAAACCAAATGAAACTCTGAGGGATTACATCCAGAGGTGGATCACATTGGATCACACAGTGGAGAATGTGCCAGATCATCAAGCAGTTTGTGCCTTTAAAGAAGGCGTTAAGTACAGAGAATTGAATCTGAAGTTCGGTCGAACTGGGGAGATGTCTCTGAATCGGATGATGGAGATTGCCACCAAATACGCTAATGGTGAAGACGAAGATCGACTCCGGAGTGGCAAGCACAAGGCAGTCGCCCAAGAGACCGGAGGAAATTCCAGTCGGAAACAGAAGCGGAAGGCCGAGCCAGCCGCCCCTAGAGAGGCCCTGGCCATAACCCAGGGAAAATTCAAGGGAAAACGCAAGGGGCCCTGGAAGCCCAAGAAAGTCAAGGATCAAGATGGAAATGATGTCTTGGATCTACCATGTCACATCCACACAAAGAAGGATGAAGAGGGTAATTTTATTTACCCAAAGCATACCACTCGACAGTGCCGGCTCTTGATCCAGCAGTTTCAGGGCAAGCAGTCCAAAGATAAGGAAAAGAGTCGGACAGAGTTGAGGACAAGGAAGATAGTGACGATGGATACCCCCAAGTCAATTCCACCCTGATGATTTTTGCCGATGTCGAAAGCAAAAGTCGACTGAAAGTCAATAACCGTAATGTGAATATGGTTGCTTCGGCAACACCCAGTTATCTGAAGTGGTCTCAGACTGCCATCACCTTCGACCAGTCTGATCACCCTACGCACAATGCCACCCCTGGGAGGCAAGCTTTGGTGGTCGACCCAGTTGTCGAAGGCACTCGACTGACCAAAGTCCTGATGGATGGCGGCAGTGGCCTGAACATACTATACGCAGAAACATTGAAAGGGATGGGCATTCCGATGTCCAGGCTCAGTACCAGTAACATGAGCTTCCACGGAGTCATTCCCGGGAAGAGAGCTGAATCACTCGGCCAGATTGCTCTTGATGTGGTTTTCGGCGATTCGAAGAATTACCGCAAGGAAAAGTTGACATTCGAGGTTGTGGACTTCCAAAGTGCTTATCATGCTATTTTGGGCAGGCCAGCTTATGTGCGCTTCATGGCTCGACCGTGTTATGTGTATCTCAAATTGAAGATGCCTGGCCCCAGAGGTGTGATCACTGTTACAGGCAATCGTTAGAAAGCAGAAGAGTGTTTCCAGAAAGGCTCAAAGATCGCTGATGCTCAGATGGCAGTGGTCGAGCTGCAAGAGTACCAGAAGACTGCTGATCTGAGCGAAATGCTACGAGCCAAGAAGCCTGCTTCAGAATCAGCTTTTCAGTCGTCCGGTGAAACAAAGCCAGTCCACATTCACCCGACCGACCCCAATGCTGCCCCGACTCACATCTCCACGATGCTCGACTCCAAATAGGAAGAAGCGCTCATCCAGTTCCTCCGTGAGAACTGGGACATCTTCGCATGGAAGCCTTCTGACATGCCTGGAGTTCCCAGAGGGCTGGCTGAGCACCGTCTACGAGTCGACCCAAAATTCAAGCCTGTGAAAGAACATCTTCGACGGTCCACCGTCCAGAAGAGGAAAGCTATTGGCGAGGAGGTGGCTCGGCTCTTAGCAGCAGAGTTCATCCGAGAGATTTATCACTCCGAGTGGCTCGCCAATGTTGTCATGGTCCCCAAGAAGGACAAGTCACTTCGCATGTGCATTGATTTTAAACATATCAATTGGGCCTGCCCGAAAGATCATTTTCCGCTCCCTCGCATCGACCAAATAGTCGACTCGACCGCGGGGTGCGAGCGATTGTCTTTTCTAGACGCCTATTCCGAGTACCATCAGATCCGTCTGCATGGACCCGACGAGATCAAAACGGCTTTCATCACTCCATTCGGATGCTTCTGTTATGTCACCATGCCATTCGGCCTCAAGAATGCCGGAGCCACGTTCATGAGGATGATTCAGAAGTGTTTACTCACTCAAATCAATCGGAATGTGGAGGCATACATGGAGGCATACACGGAAAGGTTCCGACCTGCGGACTGACCTTGTTGAAACCTTTGCCAGCCTCAGGAGGTATGATATCAAACTCAATCCATCAAAGTGCACATTCGGAGTCCCGGGTGGAAAGTTACTCGGTTTTCTCGTTTCCGAACGGGGAATCGACGCCAATCCTGAAAAAGTTGGTACCATACTCCGGATGAAGTGTCCTGTGCGTGTGCACGATGTCCAGAAGCTTACAGGCTGCTTGGCCGCTCTAAGTCGATTCATTTCTCGTCTCGGTGAAAAGGCGTTGCCTCTTTACCGACTGATGAAGAAGTCTGACAAGTTCGAGTGGACTCCAGAAGCTGATGCAGCATTTGCAGAGCACAAAGCTCTGCTCTCCACCCAGCCGGTGCTTGCTTCCCCAATCAGTAAAGAGCCTCTGCTGCTTTACATTGCAGCCACAGGACAAGTTGTCAGTACGGTACTTACGGTCGAGCGGGAAGAAGAAGGAAAGGCCTTCAGAGTTCAGCGCCCAGTATATTATGTGTCTGAAGTTTTGACACCCTCAAAACAAAGATATCCTCATTACCAGAAGCTTGTATATGGGATTTATATGACCACGAAAAAGGTTGCACATTACTTCTCTGACAACTCCATTATAGTCATCAGCGACGCCCCACTGTCAGAGATTCTGCACAACAGAGATGCAACTGGTCGAGTGGCTAAGTGGGCGATTGAACTCCTTCCCTTAGATATCAAGTTTGAAGCAAAGAAGGCTATCAAGTCCCAAGCAATCGCAGATTTCGTCGCCGAGTGGATTGAACAGCAACTTCCGACTCAAGTTCACTCGGAGCACTGGACCATGTTCTTCGATCGATCTAAGATGCTGAATGGTTCCGGTGCTGGGGTAGTATTGGTCTCCCCCCGATGAGATAAGCTCAGATATGTTCTCCAGATTCACTTCGATTCCTCCAATAATGAAGTAGAATATGAAGCACTCTTGTATGGGTTGCACATGGCCATTTCACTCGGCGTCCGGCGCCTCATGGTCTATGGCGACTCAGATTTGGTGGTTAATCAAGTGATGAAGGAGTGGGACGTCAGAAGCCCAGCTATGACTGGCTACTGCAACGCAGTAAGAAAGCTAGAAAAGAAATTCGAGGGGTTAGAGCTTCATCACATCCCCCGACTGAAAAATCAAGCACCTGATGATCTGGCAAAGATAGGTTCCAAGAGAGAAGCCGTTCCCAGCAATGTGTTTTTGGAGCACATCCGCTCGCCGTCAGTCTAGGAGGATCCTTTTACAGAAGAAGCCCCACAACCGGAAAGTGCCACAGATCCGACTGAAGTCGAAATTCCCGCTGTGGTCGACCTAGTCATGGAGGTCTTGGCAATCACTCCTGACTGGACGACACCATACATTGCGTATATCTTGAGGAAAGAACTTCCAGAGGACGAAGAAGAGGCTCGACAGATCGTCCGTCGATCTAAAGCTTTCACAGTCATAAAAGGACAGTTGTATAGAGAAAGCACAACTGGAATCGGTCAGAAGTGCATAACGCCAGAAGAAGGTCAGACAATCCTTGATGATATCCACTCGGGGACCTGTGGTCACCATGCGTCCTCTCGGACCATTGTGGCCAAAGCATACCGAGCAGGTTTTTACTGGCCCAGGGCAAACGAAATGGCGAAAGAGATAGTCGACAAGTGTGAAGGCTGCCAGTTCTACTCCAACATGTCGCACAAGCCAGCATCAGCTCTGAGGACCATTCCACTCGTCTGGCCCTTCGCTGTTTGGGGACTAGACATGGTTCGTCCACTGAGAACAGGCAGGAGTGGATTCACACATGTGCTTGTGGCAGTCGACAAGTTCACCAAATGGATGGAAGCCAAGCCTATCAAAAATGTTGATGCTAGCACTGCTATCAGTTTCATCAGAGAGTTGATATTCAGATATGGAGTCCCGCATAGCATCATCACTGACAATGGGTCAAACTTCGATTCAGACAAGTTCAGAGCTTTTTGCGCCTCTCAAGGCACATGAGTCGACTACGCGTCGGTCGCACATCCCCGGTCGAATGGACAAGCTGAAAGAGCAAATGGTCTGATTCTCAAAGGACTGAAGCCTCGACTAATGCGCGATCTCAAGCACGCAGCAGGTGCTTGGGTCGACGAGCTTCCGTCAGTTTTGTGGGGATTGAGGACCATCCCGAACCGGTCGACTGGAAGAACGCCATTCTTTCTGGTTTACGGAGCCGAAGCCATCCTACCGAGTGATCTACTTCACAATGCCCCCAGAGTCGAGCTTTATAATGAAGATGAAGCAGAGCAAGCCCGGCAAGACGCAGTCGACCTCCTAGAGGAGGAGAGGGAAATGGCTATGATCAGATCGACCAGCTATCAGCAAGACTTGCGTCGATTCCATGCCAGAAATGTGAAGAGCCGAGCCTTCCAAGAAGGAGATCTGGTCCTCCGAGTGGATCAACAGAAACCACACAAACTTGCTCCTACTTGGGAAGGCCCCTTCATCATCACCAGAGTCCTCCACAATGGAGCATATCACCTCTACAACATTGATGGCCGGATCGACGAGCCACGAGCTTCGAATGCGGAACTACTCCGCCCATTTTACACTTGAATTCTCACTCGGATGAGATGTAATAAGAAAAACTTCTGTAGATTATCTTTATCAAAGCCAAGGGTGTCCCAGTTCTTCCTGTAATTGCTGTCACCTTTGTTTGCGTACGAAATCCCCCAGTGGGTGGCTTAGCTGCGAATCCGCTTCGCCTAAGTTTGCAAAAAATCCTACCGAGTGATGAGCCAGACTCCCACTCGGGGGCTTAGCTGCAGCCCAGTGCTCGCCTAAGTGTTTGAAAATCCTGCCGAGTGGTGAGCCAGACTCCCACTCGGGGGCTTAGCTGCAGCTCAGCGCTCGCCTAAGTGTTTAAAAATCCTACCGAGTGGCGAGCCAGACTCCCACTCGGGGGCTTAGCTGCAGCCCAGTGCTCGCCTAAGTATTTGAAAATCCTACCGAGTGGAGAGCAAACCTCCCACTCGGGGGCTTAGCTGCAGTCCAAGTACTCGCCTAAGTATATAAAAATCCTACCGAGTGGAGAGCAAACCTCCCACTCGGAGGCTTAGCTGCAGCTCAGTGCTCGCCTAAGTGTTTAAAAAACCTACCGAGTGGAGAGCAAACCTCCCACTCGGGGTCTTAGCTGCAGTCCAAGCGCTCGCCTAAGTGTTTAAAAATCCTTCCGAGTGGCGAGCCAGACTCCCACTCGGGGGCTTAGCTCCAGCCCAGTGCTCGCCTAAGTGTTTGAAAATCCTACCGAGTGGAGAGCAAACCTCCCACTCGGGGGCTTAGCTGCAGCACAGTGCTCGCCTAAGTGTTTAAAAAACCTACCGAGTGGAGAGCAAACCTCCCACTCGGGGTCTTAGCTGCAGTCCAAGCGCTCGCCTAAGTGTTTAAAAATCCTACCGAGTGGCGAGCCAGACTCCCACTCGGGGGCTTAGCTCCAGCCCAGTGCTCGCCTAAGTGTTTGAAAATCCTACTGAGTGGAGAGCAAACCTCCCACTCGGGGGCTTAGCTGCAGCACAGTGCTCGCCTAAGTGTTTAAAAAACCTACCGAGTGGAGAGCAAACCTCCCACTCGGGGGCTTAGCTGCAGTCCAAGTACTCGCCTAAGTATATAAAAATCCTACCGAGTGGAGAGCAAACCTCCCACTCGGGGGCTTAGCTGCAGCTCAGTGCTCGCCTAAGTGTTTGAAAATCCTACCGAGTGGAGAGCAAACCTCCCACTCGGGGGCTTAGCTGCAGTCCAAGTACTCGCCTAAGTATATAAAAATCCTACCGAGTGGAGAGCAAACCTCCCACTCGGGGGCTTAGCTGCAGTCCAAGTACCCGCCTAAGTATATAAAAGTTCTACCGAGTGGAGAGCAGACCTCCCACTCGGGGGCTTATCTACAGCTCAGCGCTCGCCTAAGTGTTTAAAAATCCTACCGAGTGGCGAGCCAGACTCCCACTCGGGGGCTTGGCTGCAGCTCAGTGCTCGCCTAAGTGTTGAAAAATCCTACCGAGTGGCGAGCCAGACTCCCACTCGGGGGCTTAGCTGCAGCTCAGTGCTCACCTAAGTGTTTAAAAATCCTACCGAGTGGAGAGCAAGCCTCCCACTCGGAGGCTTAGCTGCAGCTCAGTGCTCGCCTAAGTGTTTAAAAAGCCTACCAAGTGGAGAGAAAACCTCCCACTCGGGGGCTTAGCTGCAGTCCAAGTACTCGCCTAAGTATATAAAAATCCTACCGAGTGGACAGCAAACCTCCCACTCGGGGGCTTAGCTGCAGTCCAAGTACCCGCCTAAGTATATAAAAAATCCTACCGAGTGGAGAGCAGACCTCCCACTCGGGGGCTTATCTATAGCTCAGCGCTCGCCTAAGTGTTTAAAAATCCTACCGAGTGGCGAGCCAGACTCCCACTCGGGGGCTTGGCTGCAGCTCAGTGCTCGCCTAAGTGTTGAAAAATCCTACCGAGTGGCGAGCCAGACTCCCACTCGGGGGCTTAGCTGCAGCTCAGTGCTCACCTAAGTGTTTAAAAATCCTACCGAGTGGAGAGCAAGCCTCCCACTCGGAGGCTTAGCTGCAGCTCAGTGCTCGCCTAAGTGTTTAAAAATCCTACCGAGTGAGAGAAAACCTCCCACTCGGGGGCTTAGCTACGGCCCAGTGCTCGCCTAAGTGTTTAAAAATCCTATCGAGTGGCGAGCCAGACTCCCACTCAGGGGTTTAGCTGCAGCCCAGTGCTCGCCTGAGTACAGGACACAACCCAATCCGCAAGGACGACGAGGCGCAAGTCGTCTTCTACCTTCTACTTCGGAGTCACGCCACAAATTCAAGGATTATTTCTGAGTGAAGACCAAGTGCCACTCGACGGATCAAACCATGAAGATATTCAACTAGAAATCAAGTTCAGATAAGGCCTAAAGGTCCCAGACCTTAGATCAAAGTACTCGAGCCCTCGGCTCGGCAGAGTTTAACGGTTACAAATCCACTCGGCATTCCGAGGCAAATTTAAAGTGAAGCATGAAAGTTTTTATTCCTCAAGCAGAGGGCTGGAAGGGGCGACGAACTCGTCCAAGTCGATCCCGTCTGCAATACGAGTAGCAGCAGCGATGAAAGTCTCCATGAAGTCTTGAAAGATGTGCTTCCTGGTATTGGCAACTTGAATGGCGGCCAGCTTCTCTTCTCGCGCCTCCTTGCAATGGACGCGGACCAGAGACAGAGCGACATCAGCACCACATCTAGTAGAAGATTTCTTCCATTCCGCCACTCGACCTGGGACTTCATTAAGTCGAGCCATCAGGGCCTTGAGGTCGTTCTGAAGCGTCGTCCCAGGCCAGAGTGATGTGTCGATCCGCAACATCACAACCTTCAGCCGGGCGAGATAGTCAACGACGCTGGTAACACGAGACTCCAGTCGGAGCACGTTCATAGCAGCCTCGTCCTTCACGAGAGAATTGGCGGGATCCAAGCCTGGCTCCACTCGAATGGTTTCCTCTTCGAAGCTCTGGCAGAACTCTGCGAACATGATTCAAGAATAAGACAGTGACCCTACTCGGGCTTGGTAACTGGAAGACAGTCGGGTCGGAGTAACTACCTTCGAGCATGACGAACAGCTTCTTGGCGAGTCCACCAAGATAAGCCTCTAGATCGTTCACATTCCCCGCCAGCTCACCCGCCTTGTCGTGCAGAACCATCTTGTCGTTCTTCAGTCCGCTGACCTCTTGATTGGCTATCTCGAGAGCAGCTTTCAGTCTGGAGTTCTCCTGCTCAAGAGTTCCGACCGAAGCCAGTTTCTCTTCTGCAAGCTTCGTTTTGCTCAAGGCCTCCTTCTGCGCTTCGGCAAGATCTCGGTCCTTCTTCTTCAGAGCTTCCTCCAGTTTATCTACAGAACGTCGAGTGAGCTCAGCATCAAGAACGGGCAAGAAAGAAAAGTCACTCGTCAAGAATGAGAAACCTCGCCAGCCATACCTTTTGCTTCTTCTTGCGCCTTCTGCAGGTTCTGTTGAGCAAGCTTCAAGTCAAGGTCGAGTTGGGTCTGTTTGTTCTCCAACTCAGTATAGAGAGCCGCAATTCCACAGGATTTCTGCAAAAATCAGTCGACAGAGGTCCAAGATAAGTTGCTTCCGAGTAACCAAGAGACAGTGTTGGCGCTTCTAAGACTACAGCTGAATCAAAAACATTCAACAGTAGTCTCGGGGACTACACCCAGTGGGTGCACTTAGCGTGCCCCCACTGGTTTTGCAAAAAAAATTGACTGCCCGCAGTCGACCGGATACAGTTCCATTCGGCACGGCCTGACCAGACCGAGTGAAGAAGTACAACTACAACAACACAATGTAAACACTACAGCCGACTGCCAGCAGTCCACCATAGTCTCGGGGACTACACCCAGTGGGTGCACTCAGCGTGCCCCGACTCGTCCAAGATTGGCAGACACACCCAGTGGGTGTACAGATGTAAAAATCTTCGGAAAAGAGATTCTTCTAACAGCATATCGTAACAGATCAAGTGTTGAGTCGACTGACCTGGACGTTGCTCTGAAGAGCCGAACTTGCGTCATAGGCTGCTTGGCTGGCCTCCCGAGCCACTTTCACTTGTTCCATCATGATCCCCGCCTGACGTATAGCCTCTTTCGCGGCACTCGCTTGGTCCTCAGGGGCGGGGTACGTGGCAAAAAGCGAAGGAGGATTTGCGGTCGACGGCGAAGGCCGCACGCTCGTCAGAGGATCGGCGAAAGTCACAGAAGCCCGAGTGGTGTCACCACCATCCCAAGCTACGGCCTTAGACGCCGGAGCAGATTGGGGGGTCTTGCCAGCCGACGCCCGCCTGTTCCTTCTCGCTCTAAGCGGCGCGTCGTCGTCGTCATCCGGGAGGTTAATAACATGAGGAGGAGCTACAAGAAAAAATTCAATCGACCAGGGTTGCAATAAATATCCAGTCGACTTAGGGCAGGACATCGGTAATCGTACCAGGGTTGGAGGTAACAGCGTCCTCCATCTCTTGATCGTCGTCCTTGGCGGAGAGCTCAGAAGTAGCAGCGCTGCAAATCTCGAAAATCAGACAGTTGACTCAATGAATCGACCAGGGATCTGTCCACGGTCGACAAAGGAGAACAAGTTCTATTATTACCCAGAAATGGTGGGGACAGTCATCTTCATCTTGGGCAGAGCCTTAGGCGGCTTAGACGGCGTCGCGCGTGGGTGCTTAGGAGCCTTTTCGGCCGGCGGAGGAGAAGAGGTCCGAGGGCGTTTCGACGACTGCCCAACAAGAGCAGTCGACTTACCACGTTCCCGTGCCGGATCATGTGTGAGCTTGGATCGCCTCTCCGAGCGGGGGGGTTCAACTTCTTCCTCCTCCTCTTCGCTGGAGTCGACGTCGTCGTCTCCCTCTCCTTCGCCATCAGATTCCCACTCGGCTTGTTCATCTCCACTCTCACCGCCGCTCGCCTCCCCTTCCTCAGTCGGCTCCTGCGCTCCGTTGGGTGTCGAGTACATCTCAGTAGTTGCCTGGAAAACAACAGAGAAGATCAAAGTCAATCGACCAATTCAAAGAAGACCAATGAAGAAAACAAGATCTCAGTCAGGAGCATAAGGTCAGACCTGGTCCACTTCGTATGTATTGTCGAGTGGAGGAACCCTCCTGGCTCCTCGGGGGTTGTCTTTGTTCCCTGTGATGCTCGACAGCCATCCTTCTAGCATCTCATCAGTGACCTCCTCCGGGTGGACCCGAGTGGTGTCTTCAAGACCCGAGTACAGCCACATCGGGTGGTCGCGAGCCTGGAGTGGTTGGATGCGCCTCCAAAGGAAGACCTCTAGCAAGTCCATGCTAGTCACGCCGTTGCGGACAAGCTGAACCACTCGACCAACCAACACTTTGACTTGAGCTTTTTCTTCTGGCGTCACTTTCAGAGAAGCAGGTTTTTGAGCTCGGTCAAGAGAGAAAGGGGGAAGCCCAGTCGACTGTCCTGGGGTCGCCTGGTCTTTACAGTAAAACCAGGTCGCCTGCCAACCACGGACCGACTCTGGGAAAGTGATAGATGGAAAACAACTTTTTCCCCTCGTCTGGATCGCCAGGCCCCCGCACAGCTGGATCACCTGCATCCTTTCATCACTCGACTTGGCCTTCTTGACCGATTGGGAACGACAAGTGAAGATGTGCTTAAAGAGTCCCCAATGGGGGCGGCAACCCAAGAAACCCTCACACAAGGAAATGAAAGCAGCTAGATACACGATAGAGTTGGGAGTGAAGTGATGGAGCTGCGCTCCAAAGAAGTTCAGAAAGCTCCGGAAAAAAGGATGAGGAGGCAGAGAAAACCCGCGATCGATATGGGTGGCGAGGAGCACATACTCACCATCAAGAGGTTGGGGCTCGACTTCTCTTCCCGGGAGACGCGCAGCTTCATAAGGGATGACTCCCCCCTCAACCATATCGTCGAGATCTTCCTGCCGAATCACCGACAGCATCCAGTCGCCCTGGATCCAGCCTCTGGGCAGAGAAGTCCATGAGGAAGATCCTCCCCGAGCGGACCTCTTCCCTTTCCCCTGTGCCGATGCCTTCTTTGCGTGCTCCAGAGCGGACGTCTTGTCCTTCACCATCGTTGCCGGCAAAGCTCGAGCGGGCCTGTGGCGCTAGGGTGAGAGCGGAGGTGGCGGAGAACTTTGCGAAGGGAGAAGGGAAGGAGAGAGCACACTATTTGGAAACCCCGAGCCGGCGGCTTATAAGAGGCCGCTTCCGAGTGGCTGACCGGTAGGCCCAAGCTATCCCGTCAAATCCCGCAGCAGACGCGCACGCAGTACGTGGCGAAAACGGTGGTGCGGAAATCGAGGAGCTTCCACCTTATCACATCCGATTACTGCGGCCACCCCCGTCCCGCGCGCTTCCCGAAATTCAAACCCCGCGAAATCCGCAGGTTGCAGAACAAATCGTCAGACAGAAGATCCTTTTCGCACCGTCATTCGGAGCCTCACAAGCAAGGTAATTCACTCGACGAAAGGCCTGGAATGGATCAAGGCGACTGAAAGAGGTTGATGACGTCATCCGTGATGATTGATCCGAAACGAGGCACTCATGTAGCCCAAAGAACCAGTCAGAAAGATCCTCAACTCTTTCCCCACTCTAACCTCGATCCATTTGGGGGCTAATGATGAAGCTATGTACCTAGGGTAGGGGCATGGACCTGTCCTAAGAGCCCTTCCCAAGGACATCCTTAGAAGAAGTCATCTTTCAATCGACTTGAAGGTACCCACTCGACGGGTTCAAGAAACTCGACCAAGAAGCTACCACTCGACCACGAAGCCAACCACTCGACTGCCAGGAGGTCTAAAGTCACTCCGCAGGCAAACGGTCGGTCATTAAGTAGCCTTTATGGTCATTATAGCACTTTATTAGAGGCATTACCAGTAACGCCCAACCTTAATGTACCTTAAACCCTGCATTACTGAGGACAGGAGAGGGCTGGCGAACTCTATATAAGCCACCCCCTCCTCAGTAGCAAGGGTTCGCACCCCTGTAATTCATATACGCATAATCGAGTCGACCGCCTCCGGGCTCCGAGACGTAGGGCTATTACTTCTTCCGAGAAGGGCCTAAACTCGTAAACCTTGCGTGCTTACAACTTCCCCATAGCTAAGATCTTGCCTCTCCATACTTACCCCCCTACATCACTGTCAGAGTTAGAACCACAACAAGGTCCGCTTTAGCTTGGGTTATCTGATCTTTCACCTTTAGAATCTCTGCATCGTGTTGATCCCTGGCTGCTGTATCTACCTCTGCGGACATCAGTTCCGCTAGAGCGTCGAACAAATCAGACAAGACTTAGGCCGGAGGCGGCGCCGAGCTTCCTGCCCCTGCTGGTGTGGCCGTCGTTGAACCGGAGAGCACTGCTGCGGTGGTAGATGAATGAGGCGCCGATCATGTGCCGGCCATGAAGATGGCGGCCCGGTTTGGTAGACCGGGGGAATCCGGAATACTGTTGCCCTCGGATCCTCCCTCAATCCGGCCGTCCTGCAACTGGTAAAGCGATTCGGTTTCGCCAGAAGACTCGTCACCACTGCGGACTACGGTTTCTCCATCAGAGACCAGTTCCTCCTCGTACCCCGATCCATGGACGACACCTACGAAAACATGCTTTGCCTCAGGCTGAGCCGGCGAAGAACTTGCACACCGATCCGTTTCGATGATGTCAGTGCAGATGTCCGGCTCGGGGGCCGGTTCGCCGATCTTGCCGATGAAGACGTGAATCCCACCAAAGGGGACCGGTACCCGTACTCGATTGAATCGGCCTCGGACCCCATCATATGTTGTCGATGTAGAGCTTTCCACGGCGAATCTTCGTCATGCGGCCCACGGCGTATCCCTTGAGTCCATCGAAGCTGCCCTTCAAGAACTCAAAACCACCGTGCGATGGCCCCATGGTGGGCGCCAACTGTCGTGGAATTGTCACGGCAGATGTCCTCGTGAAAGGACTTAGTCGCGGAGCCATCGCTATGGGTTAGCTTGAAGGGGTTAAACCGGACAAGGGGACACGGGAGTTTATACTAGTTCGGCCCCTTTGATGAAGGTGAAAGCCTACGTCTAGTTGTGATTGGTATTGCTAGGGTTTCGAAGGCCAGGGCGCGAATCCGCTTTGTCAGGCTCTCGAGTTGTTGTTCTCTCTCCCTAAACCGCCGCCGGGTCACCCCTTTATATACTCAGGAGGATCCCGGCTGGTTTACAGAGTCCCGAGGCTGGATCATACAAGTATCCGCCTCGGTGTCCTATTTTCTATCTTACAATGCAAATTTATACAATCATGGCGGTTTACTACCATGGGCCCTAAACCGCCTGCGGGCTCTGGGCCTCTAAGCCTCATCCGTAAAGCGCCATCTTCTGGGCTTACAATGCAAATTTATACAATCATGGTGGTTTACTACCATGGGCCCTAAACCGCCTGCGGGCTCTGGGCCTCTAAGCCTCATCTGTGAAGCGCCATCTTCTGCGTTTCCTTGGGCTTCAGTATAGGTGAAGGTGAACCGGCCCCTCCTGAGCGGTTTACCCTTAGTAGTTATATCCTCAAGAAAAAGGTGTATATATATATGCATAGTGAATAATGTGTGTGAGTGTGTGCTTTGTATGTGTGTGTGTGTCAGTGAGTGATGTTTGTGTATGTGTGCATATATAATGAATGGTTTTTTTATATTTAGGTGTGTATATAATAAATGGTGTATGTGAGTGTGTGTGTGGGAGAGGGGTGCTATTGATGTGTGTGTGTGTGCATGTGTGAGTGAGTGTGTGATGTGTGTGTATGGATATGTGAGTGTGTTTGTGTGTGGGGTGTGTGTGAGTGAGTGTTATTGATGTTTGTGTGTTTGACATATGATTGACACAACTTCATTCTTTCATGCAGGACATGCATCTATTTTGACAATAGAGAGAGTGAATTCCGTTGCACGCTTCAAGGGTAATCTCTTCCTGTTCATCTGTAGGTTTTCATTATTTGTAGATCACCTAAATAGTCGTGTAACCTAGGTGTCTCCCATTCGGAAGGGTTGTATCTATAAATATGCAAGTCTATCTTTGCATATTTATAACCTCAACTCTTTCGAATTGTCCACGTTTTCCATGGACAACCCGAGGATGTGTAGGCGGGTCGTTTTCATGATGTACTTAGATCCGAGACAGAATTTCGACAGTGTCTTCTTGTTGTTCTCTAGATACACATCCTCTTGGCTTATTGCTGAGACGTGTATTTGGAGAACAGCGGGGAGGTGCTGCCGAAATTTTGTCTCGGGTCGGAGTACATCATGAAAGCGGACCTAGCCTACACATTCTCGGGTGGGATTAGGACCTATCTTTACCTATTACATAGCTCAGTCCATGTCGTAAAACTTGATGGAACCACTTGTTACATAAAAAAATTATGTGTGTGTTTCACTTTATATCAGAGGATGGAAGAACGTGAGTGGATGTACACCGGACATCCCAGCATGGAGGGTATGACCCTGATACGTCTCCAACGTATCTATAATTTTTTGATTGCTCCATGCTATATTATCTAGTGTTTTGGACTATATTGGGCTTTATTTTCCACTTTTATATTATTTTGGGACTAACCTATTAACCGGAGGCCCAACCCAGAATTGCTGTTTTTTTGCCTATTTCAGTGTTTCGAAGAAACGGAATATCATACGGAGTCCAAACGGAATGAAACCTTCGGGAACATGATTTTCTCACCGAACGTGATCCACGAGACTTGGACCCTGCGCCAAGGCATCAGAGAGGTGGTCACGAGGGTGGGGGCGCACCACTAGGGCGCGCCCCCTGCCTCGTGGGCCCCTCGGAGCTCCATCGACGTACTTCTTCCTCCTATATATACCTACGTACCCCCAAACGATCAGGAGGGGAGCCAAAAACCTAATTCCACCGCCGCAACTTTCTGTATCCAGGAGATCCCATCTTGGGGCCTGTTTCGGAGCTCCGCCGGAAGAGGGCCGTCATCACGGAGGGCTTCTACATCATCATAGCCCCTCCGATGAAGTGTGAGTAGTTTACCTCAGACCTTCGGGTCCATAGTTAGAAGCTAGATGGCTTCTTTCTCTTTTTGGATCTCAATACAAAGTTCTCCCCCTCTCTCGTGGAGATCTATTCCATGTAATCTTCTTTTTGCGGTGTGTTTGTTGAGACCGATGAATTGTGGGTTTATGATCAAGTCTATATATGAATAATATTTGAATCTTCTCTGAATTCTTTTATGTATGATTGGTTATCTTTTCAAGTCACCTCGAATTATCAGTTTGGTTTGGCCAACTAGATTGGTAGTTCTTGCCATGGGAGAAGTGCTTAGCTTTGGGTTCGATCTTGCGGTGTCCTTTCCCAGTGACAGAAGGGGCGGCAAGGCACGTATTGTATCGTTGCCATCGAGGATAACAAGATGGGGTTTATTTCATATTGCATGAATTTATCTCTCTACATCATGTCATCTTGCTTAAGGCGTTACTCTGTTTTTAACTTAATACTCTAGATGCATGCTGGATAGCGGTCGATGAGTGGAGTAATAGTAGTAGATGCAGAATCGTTTCGGTCTACTTGTCACGGACGTTATGCCTATATACATGATCATGCCTAGATATTCTCATAACTATGGTCAATTCTGTCAATTGCTCAACAAAAATTTGTTCACCCACCGTAGAATACTTATGCTCCTGAGAGAAGCCACTAGTGAAACCTATGGCCCCCGGGTCTATTCTCATCATATCAATCTCCATCACTTTAATCTTGCTTTGCTTTTTACTTTTCCTTTTACTTTTCACTTTGCATCTTTATACCAAAAATATTATATCTATCAGATCTCACTCTCATAAGTGACCTGAAGGGATTGGCAACCCCTATTCGCGTTGGTTGCGAGTAGCTATCGTTTTGTGCACGTACGAGGGACTTGAGCGTGGCCTCCTGATACGTCTCCAACATATCTATAATTTTTGATTGCTCCATGCTATATTATCTACTATTTTGGGCAATATTGGGCTTTATTATCCACTTTTATATTACTTTCGGGACTAACCTATTATCCGGAGGCCTAGCCCAGATTTGCTGCTTTTTGCCTATTTCAGTGTTTCGAAGAAAAGGAATATCAAACGGAGTCGAAACGGAACGAAATCAACTGGAGAAGTTATTTTTGGAAGGAAAGCCACCAGATAGACTTGGACTCTACGTCAGAAGATACGGGAGCTGGCCACGAGGGTGGGGGGCGTGCCCACCCCGCTAGGGAGCGCCCCCTGCCTCGTGGGGCCCACGAAGCTCCACCGACGTACCCCTTGCACCCATATATACCTACGTAACCTAAAACTTCCAGAACAAAGATTAGATCGGGAGTTCCACCGCCAGAAGCCTCCGTAGCCACCAAAAGTCAATCGGGACCCTGTTCCGGCACCCTGCCGGAGGGGGGATCCCTCTCCGGTGGCCATCTTCATCATCCCGGTGCTCTCCATGACGAGGAGGGAGTAGTTCTCCCTCGGGGCTGAGGGTATGTACCAGTAGCTATGTGTTTGATCTCTCTCGCTCTCGTGTTCTTGAGATGATACGATCTTGATGTATCGCGAGCTTTGCTATTATAGTTGGATCCTATGTTTCTCCTCCCCCTCTTCTCTCTTGTAATGAATTGAGTTTCCCCTTTAAAGTAATCTTATCGGATTGAGTCTTCAAAGATTTGAGAACACTTGATGTATGTCTTGCCGTGGATATCTGTGGTGACAATGGGATATCACATGATTCACTTGATGTATGTTTTGGTGATCAACTTGCAGGTTCCGCCCATGAACCTATGCATAGGGGTTGGCACACGTTTTCGTCGTGATTCTCCGGTAGAAACTTTGGGGCACTCTTTGAGGTCCTTTGTGTTGGTTGAATAGATGAATCTGAGATTGTGTGATGCATATCGTATAATCATACCCACGGATACTTGAGGTGACATTGGAGTATCTAGGTGACATTAGGGTTTTGTTTTATTTGTGTCTTAAGGTGTTATTCTAGTACGAACTCTAGGGCTGTTTGTGACACCTATAGGAATAGCCCAACAGATTGATTGGAAAGAATAACTTTGAGGTGGTTTCGTACCCTACCATAATCTCTTCGTTCATTCTATGCTATTAGTGACTTTGGAGTGACTCTTTGTTGCATGTTGAGGGATAGTTATGTGATCCAATTATGTAATCATTGTTCAGGGAACTTACACTAGCGAAAGTATGAACCCTAGGCCCTATTTCCTATCATTGCAATACCATTTATCCTCACTTTTATCACTTGCTACCTTGCTGTTTTTATATTTTCAGATTACAAAAACTATTATCTACTATCCATATACCACTTGTATCACCATCTCTTCGCCGAACTAGTGCACCTATACAATTTACCATTGTATTGGGTGTGTTGGGGACACAAGAGACTCTTTGTTATTTGGTTGCAGGGTTGCTTGAGAGAGACCATCTTCATCCTACTCCTCCTACGGATTGATAAACCTTAGGTCATCCACTTGAGGGAAATTTGCTACTGTCCTACAAACCTCTGCACTTGAAGGCCGAACAATGTCTACAAGAAGAAGGTTGTGTAGTAGACATCAAGCTCTTTTCTGGCGCCGTTGCCGGGGAGGTTAGCGCTTGAAGGTATATCTTTAGATCTTGCAATCGAGTCTTTTAGTTTCTTGTTTTATCACTAGTTTAGTTTATAAAATAAAACTATAAAAAATGGAATTTAGTTTGTCTCATACGCTTCACCTTTTTAATATCTTTCGTGAGTGTGGTGGAAAGGATAATTGTGCTCAAGTGCTAGAAGAAGAAATCTATAAAATGTTTGGCACTAAATATTTGAATGATGAGCATGATTGCAATGTTGTTAGTATGAATTCCTTGAATATCCATGATGCTAATGATATGCAAGGCCACAAGCTTGGGGAAGCTATGTTTGATGAAGATGATATTTTTTATCCCCCAAGTTCTGATGAGAAAATTTATTATGATGAAAGCATGCCTCCTATCTATGATGATTATTGTGATGACACGTATGCTTTAAAGAATAATGATAACCATGAAACTTGTCATCTTGATCTTAATTTTCAATCACATGATAATTATTTTGTTGAGTTTGCTCCCACTACTATTCATGAGAAGAATTTTGCTTATGTGGAGAGTAGTAAATTTTCTATGCTTGTAGATCATGAAAAGAATGCTTTAGGTGCTGGTTATGTTGTTGAATTCATTCATGATGCTACTGAAAATTATTATGAGGGAGGAATATATGCTTGTATGAATTACAATAATATCAAGTTTTCTCTCTATGTGCTTAAAGTTTTGAAGTTATGCTTGTTTTACCCTCCTATGCTAGTTGATTATTGTTCCCACAAGTTGTTTGCTCACAAAATCCCTAGGAATAGGAAGTGGGTTAGACTTAAATGTGCTAGTAATATTCTTCATGATGCTCTCTTTATGTTACAATTCTTATCTTTTATGTGAGCATCATTGAAATCATCATGCCTAGCTAGGGGCGTTAAACGACAGCGCTTGTTGGGAGGCAACCCAACTTTATTTTTGTTCCTTTCTTTTTGTTCCTGTTTAGTAATAAATAATTCATCTAGCCTCTGTTTAGATGTGGTTTTATGCTTTTAATTAGTGTTTGTGCCAAGTAGAACCTTTGGGAAGACTTGGGGAGAGTCTTGTTGATCATGCTGTAAAAAACAGAAACTTTAGCGCTTACGAGAATTGCTGCCATTATTACTTGGAGAGTGATATTTAGTTAATTATTTTTGAAGATGATTAATAGATAAATTACTCAGGTCCAGAAAATTATTTGAGAATTTTATGAGTTCCAGAAGTATACGTTTGATCCAGATTACTACAGACTGTTCTATTTTTGACAGATTCTGTTTTTCATGTGTTGTTTACTTATTTTGATGAATCTATGGCTAGTAAAAGAGTTTATAAACCATAGAGAAGTTGGAATACAGTAGGTTTAACACCAATATAAATAAAGAATGAGTTCATTACAGTACCTCGAAGTGGTGATTTATTTTCTTATACTAACGGAGCTTACGAGTTTTCTGTTAAGTTTTGTGTTGTGAAGTTTTCAAGTTTTGGGTAAGGATTCGATAGACTATGGAATAAGGAGTGGCAAGAGCCTAAGCTTGGGGATGCCCAAGGCACCCCAAGGTAATATTCAAGTATAGACAAGAGCCTAAGCTTGGGGATGCCCCGGAAGGTATCCCCTCTTTCGTCTTCGTTCATCGGTAACTTTACTTGGAGCTCTATTTTTATTCACCACATGATATGTGTTTTGCTTGGAGCGTCATGTCATTTTATTTTCCTTTGCTTGCTGTTTGAATAAAATACCAAGATCTGAAATTCTTAAATGTTAGAGAGTCTTCATATAGTTGCATAATTATTCGACTACTCATTGATCTTCACTTATATCTTTCGGAGTAGTTTGTCATTTGCTCTAGTGCTTCACTTATACCTTTTAGAGCATGGTGGTAGTTTTATTTTGACGAAATAAATGAACTCTCATGCTTCACTTATATTATTTTGAGAGTCTTAAATAGCATGGCAATTTGCTTAAAATCCTAATATGCTAGGTATACAAGATTAATAATAAAATTCTCTTATGAGTTTGTTGAATACAATGAGAAGTTTGATGCTTGATGATTGTTTTGAGATATGGAGGTAATAATATCAAAGTCGTGCTAGTTGAGTAGTTGTCAATTTGAGAAATACTTGTGTTGAAGTTTGTGATTCCCGTAGCATGCACGTATGGTGAACCGTTATGTGATGAAGTAGGAGCATGATTTATTTATTGATTGTCTTCCTTATGAGTGGCGGTCGGGGACGAGCGATGGTCTTTTCCTACCAATCTATCCCCCTAGGAGCATGCGCGTAATACTTTGCTTTTATAACTTGTAGATTTTTGCAACAAGTATATGAGTTCTTTATGACTAATGTTGAGTCCATGGATTATACGCACTCTCACCCTTCCACCATCGCTAGCCTCTCTAGTACCGCACAACTTTCGCCGGTACCATAAACCCACCATATACCTTCCTCAAAACAGCCACCATACCTACCTATTATGGCATTTCCGTAGCCATTCCGAGATATATTGCCATGCAACTTTCCACCGTTCCGCTTATTATGACACGCTCCATCATTGTCATATTGCTTTGCATGATCATGTAGTTGACATCGTATTTGTGGCAAAGCCACCGTTCATAATTCTTTCATACATGTCACTCTTGATTCATTGCATATCCCGGTACACCGCCGGAGGCATTCTTATAGAGTCATATTTTGTTCTAAGTATCGAGTTGTAATTGTTGAGTTGTAAGAAAAATAGAAGTGTGATGATCATCATTATTAGAGCATTGTCCCAGTGAGGAAAGGATGATGGAGACTATGATTACCCCACAAGTCGGGATGAGACTCCGGACGAAAATAAAAAAATAAAAGAGGCCAAAGAAGCCCAAATAAAAAAAGAAAAAAAAGAGGCCATAAAAAAAGAGAAAGGCCCAAATAAAAAAATAAAAAAAATGAGAGAAAAAGAGAGAAGGGGCAATGCTACTATCCTTTTACCACACTTGTGCTTCAAAGTAGCACCATGATCTTCATGATAGAGAGTCTCCTATGTTGTCACTTTCACTTACTAGTGGGAATCTTTCATTATAGAACTTGTCTTGTATATTCCAATGATGGGCTTCCTCAAAATGCCCTAGGTCTTCATGAGCAAGCAAGTTGGATGCACACCTACTTAGTTTCTTTTGAGCTTTCATAAATTTATAGCTCTAGTGCATCCGTTGCATGGCAATCCCTACTCACTCACATTGATATCTATCGATGGGCATCTCCATAGCCCGTTGATATGCCTAGTCGATGTGAGACTATCTTCTCCTTTTTTGTCTCCTCCACAACCACCATTCTATTCCACCTATAGTGCTATGTCCATGGCTCACGCTCATGTATTGTGTGAAGATTGAAAAAGTTTGAGAACATCAAAAGTATGAAACAATTGCTTGGCTTGTCATCGGGGGTGTGCATGATTTAAATATTTTGTGTGGCGAAGATGGAGCATAGCCAGACTATATGATTTTGTAGGGATAACTTTCTTTGGCCATGTTATTTTGAGAAGACATAATTGCTTAGTTAGTATGCTTGAAGTATTATCATTTTTATGTCAATATTAAACTTTTGTCTTGAATCTTTCGGATCTGAATATTCATATCACAAGTAAGAAGAATTACATGGAAATTATGCCAACTAGAATTCCACATCAAAAATTATCTTTTTTATCATTTACCTACTCGAGGACGAGCAGGAATTAAGCTTGGGGATGCTTGATACGTCTCCAATGTATCTATAATTTTTGATTGCTCCATGATATATTATCTACTGTTTTGGGCAATATTGGGCATTATTATCCACTTTTATATTACTTTCAGGACTAACCTATTAACCGGAGGCCCAACCCAGATTTGCTGTTTTTGCCTATTTCAGTGTTCCAAAGAAAAGGAATATCAAACGGAGTCGAAACGGAACGAAATCAACTGGAGAAGTTATTTTTGGAAGGAAAGCCACCAGATAGACTTGGACTCTACGTCAGAAGATACGGGAGCTGGCCACGAGGGTGGGGGGCGTGCCCACCCCGCTAGGGAGCGCCCCCTGCCTCGTGGGGCCCACGAAGCTCCACCGACGTACCCCTTGCACCCATATATACCTACGTAACCTAAAACTTCCAGAACAAAGATTAGATCGGGAGTTCCACCGCCAGAAGCCTCCGTAGCCACCAAAAGTCAATCGGGACCCTGTTCCGGCACCCTGCCGGAGGGGGGATCCCTCTCCGGTGGCCATCTTCATCATCCCGGTGCTCTCCATGACGAGGAGGGAGTAGTTCTCCCTCGGGGCTGAGGGTATGTACCAGTAGCTATGTGTTTGATCTCTCTCGCTCTCGTGTTCTTGAGATGATACGATCTTGATGTATCGCGAGCTTTGCTATTATAGTTGGATCCTATGTTTCTCCTCCCCCTCTTCTCTCTTGTAATGAATTGAGTTTCCCCTTTAAAGTAATCTTATCGGATTGAGTCTTCAAAGATTTGAGAACACTTGATGTATGTCTTGCCGTGGATATCTGTGGTGACAATGGGATATCACATGATTCACTTGATGTATGTTTTGGTGATCAACTTGCAGGTTCCGCCCATGAACCTATGCATAGGGGTTGGCACACGTTTTCGTCGTGATTCTCCGGTAGAAACTTTGGGGCACTCTTTGAGGTCCTTTGTGTTGGTTGAATAGATGAATCTGAGATTGTGTGATGCATATCGTATAATCATACCCACGGATACTTGAGGTGACATTGGAGTATCTAGGTGACATTAGGGTTTTGTTTTATTTGTGTCTTAAGGTGTTATTCTAGTACGAACTCTAGGGCTGTTTGTGACACCTATAGGAATAGCCCAACAGATTGATTGGAAAGAATAACTTTGAGGTGGTTTCGTACCCTACCATAATCTCTTCGTTCATTCTATGCTATTAGTGACTTTGGAGTGACTCTTTGTTGCATGTTGAGGGATAGTTATGTGATCCAATTATGTAATCATTGTTCAGGGAACTTACACTAGCGAAAGTATGAACCCTAGGCCCTATTTCCTATCATTGCAATACCATTTATGCTCACTTTTATCACTTGCTACCTTGCTGTTTTTATATTTTCAGATTACAAAAACTATTATCTACTATCCATATACCACTTGTATCACCATCTCTTCGCCGAACTAGTGCACCTATACAATTTACCATTGTATTGGGTGTGTTTGTGTCACAAGAGACTCTTTGTTATTTGGTTGCAGGGTTGCTTGAGAGAGACCATCTTCATCCTACGCCTCCTACGGATTGATAAACCTTAGGTCATCCACTTGAGGGAATTTGCTACTGTCCTACAAACCTCTGCACTTGAAGGCCCAACAACGTCTACAAGAAGAAGGTTGTGTAGTAGACATCACCTCCTACTGGATTGATACCTTGGTTCTCAAAAACTGAGGGAAATACTTACGCTACTCTGCTGCATCATCCCTTCCTCTTCGGGGAAATCCAACACAAGCTCAAGAGGTAGCAAGAAGAATTTCTGGCGCCGTTACCGGGGAGTCTACGCAAAAAGTCAACATACCAAGTACCCATCACAATCCCTATCTCTCGCATTACATTATTTGCCATTTGCCTCTCGTTTTCCTCTCCCCCACTTCACCCTTGCCGTTTTATTCGCCCTTTCTCTCTATCCTTCCTCTCTATTTGCCTTTTTGTTTGCCCGTGTGTTGGATTGCTTGCTTGTCGCTATGTCTGAAATTGGGGAGGTTATCGCCGATATGGGGGATAACAATGTCATAGAAAATTCTGATGCTCCGGCTGAAGAACCCCCTACCTATCATACAAAAGATTTCAAAACGGTAGTGGTAATATTATAGGAAAATGAGTGATCCAAGATTTTTTTACTTGTGCCAAAGAAAAAAAAGAAGGCCCCAAATAATAAAAAAATAAAAAGGGGCAATGCTACTATTCCTTTTTTCCACACTTGTGCTTCAAAGTAGCACCATGTTCTTCATATAGAGAGTCTCTTGAGTTATTACTTTTCATATACTAGTGGGAATTTTCATTATAGAACTTGGCTTGTATATTCCAACAATGGGCCTCCTCAAGTGCCCTAGGTCTTCGTGAGCAAGCAAGTTGGATGCACACCCACTTAGTTTCTTTTGTTGAGCTTTCATACATTTATAGCTCTGGTGCATCCGTTGCATGGCAATCCCTACTCCTTTCATTAACATCAGTCAATGGGCATCTCCATAGCCCATTGATTAGCCTCGTTGATGTGAGACTTTCTCCTTTTTTTCTTCTCCACATAACCCCCATCATTATTCTATTCTACCCATAGTGCTATATCCATGGCTCACGCTCATGTATTACATGAAAGTTTATGAGTTTGAAATTATTAAGGTATGAAACAATTGCTTGGCTTGTCATCGGGGTTGTGCATGATGAGAGCATTCTTGTGTGACGAAAATGGAGCTTGACTAAACTATATGATTTTGTAGGGATGAACTTTCTTTGGCCATGTTACTTTAAGAAAACATAATTGCTTTGTTGGTTTGCTTGAAGTATTATTATTCTTTATGTCAATATAAAATTTTGTCTTGAATATTTCTAATCTGAATATTCATACCACAATTAAGAAGATTTGCATTGAAATTATGCCAAGTAGCACTCCGCATCAAAAATTCTCTTTTTATCATTTACCTACTCGAGGACGAGCAGGAATTAAGCTTGGGGATGCCTGATACGTCTCCAACGTATCTATAATTTTTGATTGCTCCATGCTGTATTATCTACTGTTTTGGACTATATTGGGCTTTATTTTCCACTTTTATATTATTTTGGGACTAACCTATTAACCAGAGGCCCAGCCTAGAATTGTTGTTTTTTTGCCTATTTCAGTGTTTCAAAGAAATGGAATATCAAATGGAGTCCAAAGGAATGAAACCTCCGGGAATGTGATTTTCTCACCGAACGTGATCCAGGAGACTTGGACCCTACGCCAGGGCATTAGAGAGGCGGTCACGAGGGTGGGGGGCGCCCCCCCTAGGGCGCGCCCCCTGCCTCATGGGCCCCTCGGAGCTCCACCGACGTACTTCTTCCTCCTATATATACCTACGTACCCCCAAACAATCAGGAGGGGAGCCAAAAACATAATTCCACCGCCGCAACTTTCTGTATCCATGAGATCCCATCTTGGGGCCTGTTCCGGAGCTCTGCCGGAAGAGGGCCGTCATCAGGGAGGGCTTCTACATCATCATAGCCCCTCCGATGAAGTGTGAGTAGTTTACCTCAGACCTTCGGGTCCATAGTTAGTAGCTAGATGGCTTCTTCTCTCTTTTTGGATCTCAATACAAAGTTCTCCCCCTCTCTCGTGGAGATCTATTCGATGTAATATTCTTTTTGCGGTGTGTTTGTTGAGACCGATGAATTGTGGGTTTAGGATCAAGTCTATGTATGAATAATATTTGAATCTTCTCTGAATTCTTTTATGTATGATTGGTTATCTTTGCAAGTCTCTTTGAATTATCTGTTTGGTTTGGCCAACTAGATTGGTAGTTCTTGCCATGGGAGAAGTGCTTAGCTTTGGGTTCGATCTTGCGGTGTCCTTTCCCAGTGACAGAAGGGGCAGCAAGGCACGCATTGTATCGTTGCCATCGAGGATAAAAAGATGGGGTTTATTTCATATTGCATGAATTTATCTCTCTACATCATGTCATCTTGCGTAAGGCATTACTCTGTTTTTAACTTAATACTCTAGATGCATGCTGGATAGCGGTCGATGAGTGGAGTAATAGTAGTAGATGTAGAATCGTTTCGGTCTACTTGTCATGGATGTGATGCCTATATACATGATCATGCCTAGATATTCTCATAACTATGCTCAATTCTGTCAATTGCACAACAGTAATTTGTTCACCCACCGTAGAATACTTATGCTCCTGAGAGAAGCCACTAGTGAAACCTATGGCCCCCGGGTCTATTCTCATCATATCAATCTCCATCACTTTAATCTTGCTTTGCTTTTTACTTTTCACTTTGCATCTTTATACCAAAAATACCAAAAATATTATATCTATCAGATCTCACTCTCGTAAGTGACCTTGAAGGTATTGACAACCCCTAATCGCGTTGGTTGCGAGTAGCTATCGTTTTGTGTAGGTACGAGGGACTTGAGTGTGGCCTCCTACTGGATTGATACCTTGGTTCTCAAAAACTGAGGGAAATACTTACGCTACTCTGCTGCATCATCCCTTCCTCTTCGGGGAAATCCAACGCAAGCTCAAGAGGTAGAAGACCCCTGAGTGGAGGTTGAAGACCAATGATTTCCTGGAATTACTATTTGCTGGAGAAACACCAGTTCGTGGAATTTGGTGCCCATGCACGGAGTGTGATAACCAGACTGAAAGAGATAAGATTACTATGAGTAAACACTTAGGAAAATATGGGTTTACGCCAGGCTATTACTGGTGGATCTTTCACAGTGAGACAGAATAGTCCAGGGCGGAGGTGGTGCGGCAACACACCGGCGAATATGATACTCGGATTGAAAACCTGTTAGATGACATCCGCCGTGCGGATCCGTGGGAGGACCCGAACTCCGAGGAGCCGCCGGAAAGCCCTAAAGAGTATCATGCAGCTTTGTTTGCGGCACAAAAACCCCTTCACGCCCATACAGAGGTTACTCAACTAGATGGCATTGCACGCCTAATGGCCCTGAAGGCAAACCATAACATGAGAATAAATTGCTTCAATGAGTTATTGTCAGTTATTGCTAGCCTATTGCCTAAAGAAAATATATTGCCAAAGAACATGTACGAGTCAAACAAAATCCTCGGTTCACTTAAGATGTCGTATGAGCAAATACATGATTGTCCAAACGGATGCATGTTATTTAGATATGAACATAAAGATATGAATTGTTGTGTCAAGTGCAAATCCCCTAGGTATATTGAGGTAATAGATGATGATGGTAGCAAGAGGTAGCTCACAATTCCCGTCAATATCCTTCGATATCTTTCATTCACAGAAAGGATTACATGACCGAGGAAACTGCCCAATATATGAGATGGGCCGCCGAAGGGAAGATGTACAATACAAAAAAGATGCAACATCCACGGGATGGTGAAGCATGGAAGAAATTTGTTGAAATTCATAAGATAACTGGAAGAGTGTAGCTGTTGGGATAACAACCGACGGGTTTAATCCATATGGTTTGATGGCTGCCATATACAGTTGTTGGCCAGTATATGTTATCCCCCTGAATCTGCCCCCTGGCGTTTGCATGCAACGACATCACATGTTCCTGACGTTGATAATTCCAGGTCCTAACTATCCCGGGAAGCATATGAGTGTGTATATGGAGCCATTGGTGGACGACTTACTTGTTGCTTGGAACAACGGGGTCCCAACATACGATGCCGTTTCAAAGAAGCACTTCAATATGCATATCTGGTACCACACATCGCTACATGACCTACCGGCACATGCGATATTTTGTGGTTGGTGTGTAAAGGGGAAGTGGCCTTGCCCAGTGTGTCGACAGCGTGTGACTTTCATTTGGCTGGCTAAGGGTCACAAGTATATATGCTTTGACCAACATCGGCAGTTCCTTCGTCTTGATCACCCATATAGGCAAGATGCTATGCACTTCCAAAAAGGTGTTATTGTTGATGACCCGCCACCACATATTATGACCGGTGCCCAGCTTAATGATGAGTTAGATGCTCTCAAGGAAAAGCTCGATGGGAAAGGTTTTGTGGGATATGGAGAGACACACCAGTGGACTCACATTCCAAGCTTATGGAGGCTCCCTTACTTGAAAGATATTCTACTTCCACACAACATTGATGTAATGCACACTGAAAAGAATATTGCAGAGGCCTTACTCAGCATGCTCCTCGACACCGAGAAGTCAAAGGATAACATTTAGGCTAGGATCGATCAAGCCAAACTATGCAATAGGCCAAAATTAAATTTGGTGCCTCGTGCAAAAGGTAATTCTTGGAAGAAACCACCAGCCCCTTTCACCCCTTCAATGCCCCAAAGGAAGGAAATTCTCCAATGGATTGTGAACAACTTGTACTTTCCTGATGGATATGCATCTAATATCATGAGGGGAGTGAATATAGCTACAAAGCGAATAGGAAGCCTCAAGAGAGTCATGACTACCATGTATGGCTTGAGCGGATAATGCCTGTGATGATTCGAGGGTATGTCAGAGAGGATATTTGGCGAGTGCTGGCGGAGTTGAGCTACTTCTTCCGTCAGCTTTGTGCCAAAGAACTAGATTATGAAGTGGTTGCAAAGTTGGAGGAACAAGCACCTGAGTTGCTATGCAAGTTAGAGATGATATTTCTGCCAGGTTTCTTTAATCCGATGCAACATACGATCTTACATCTCGCGTATGAGGCTAGAATGGGAGGACCTGTGCAGTTCTGATGGCAGTATGCACCTGAACGGGAGTTCAAGCATCTTTGTGGGAAATGTAATAATAAAGCCCGCATTGAAGCCTCCATAGCCGAGGCATACCTAAATGGGGAGGTGGCCACGACCACGACAAAGTACTATCATGACTGTATTCAGACTAGGTTAAATCCAGCTCCTCGTAACAATGAAGAACCCACCAGTAATGTTTCCGACCTTAGCCTCTTCGAAGGCCAAGGTGGCAAAGCAAGTGGACCGAAGCGCAAGAACTTTTCACCTACTGAGTGGTTGACTATTATGATCTATGTCTTGACCAACATGGAAGAAGTGCAACCGTACATAACGTAAGTGTAGAACACCTTTATTGACAACTACTCACTAGTCTTGAGTTCTAACTCTAATTCTTCCTATTGCTAGGGAATTCCAGAACGAATTCTGGAAGCTACCACGGCCTCCTAGCGACGAAGAATCAGCAGACCTTCTTGAAGATACCAGCGCTGATGGCGGTTTCATTTCTTGGTTCTCAAGAAAAGTAACTTTTCTAACTTTATGTTACTTCAAGTTGATCTTACTTGCCTGTAATGCTTCCACTAATGAACCAGACAATCTCCTATGAATCTTGTAGGCATATCAGGAGGTTGATATGGACGCCAAAGTGAGAGAAGTAGCCAAAGGTTTTGAATACGAGGCCAAGTCATTTAAGGCTTACGACATGAATGGGTATCGCTTCCACACTGATAAACACACGCGTGAGAGGCCCAACCGAAGGTCAATAAATAGTGCGGTCTATTGTCTAGGGATAGATGGATGTCACTACTATGGAACCATCGAAGAAATTTATGAGTTGAAGTATTGTGGTTTACAAGGAGTGAAGCCCATCGTATTCAGATGCAGCTGGCTCAATCCCGAGAAAGTGAGACAAACCCCTAGTATTGGCTTTGTCGAAGTTGAACGAGCATCGAAATATTCAGGAAATGATGTCTATATTATGGCTCAACAGGATACACAAGTGTTTTTTCTCCCATACGCGCGCACATCTGCGGAATATATCAATCTCTTGAAGTGGGATGTCGTGTACAAGGTACCCCCGCGTATCAAGGTACCTACCCCAAACAAGGAACATTACCATATAAACCCTAACACATACGAGGGAGAGTTCTTTCAAGAAGCAGACACTGACGAAGACGAAGATGATGCAAAGGAAGATGATGGCGTGCATCACGAACATGATGCTATGGAACATGAGGCCATGGATGACATGGAAGTAGATAATGCAGAGGGCGAATACGAGGACGTCTCTGACCCTCGAGATTTGGCATTAATTATGCGATGGCACATGGGGCTAGATGAGGATGAGGGCCCCCCTGAAGACTTCGAGGATGAATGTATGAACGGGCGTGATAGCGATGATGAAAGCCCTGATCCAAATGTTGCACCTAATATTGACCCTTATTTCTAACAACTCCATGTAATCGTGTGAGAACTCTATGTATGTGTGTCACAACTCTATGTATTCGTGTGTGTAACAACTCTATGTATTCGTGTGTGCAACAACCCTATGTATTCGTGTGTGCAACAACTCTATGTATTTGTGTGTGTAACAACTATATGTATTATTGTGACAATTCCATTTATTCTTCATATGTGATATATTTACTGTATTTACATCAAGTTGTATCATCTGTACTAACTGGTTTGTTCTTCTTCGTATCAGGTGATTGAAACATGACAGGTAGCAAGAAGATTCCAAAGGAAAGTTTGAAAAAAGTGAATGATCTGTACAATGATCAACCCGCTCGACCGGTGGAAGCGGTGGCCGCTCCTTCATCGTTTGCCAAAACCGCCAAGAAGGCCAAAGGATTGGCGGGTCTAGACACCCGTCTGGCAAAACGTGCGAAACAAGGTCAATTACCACGCGGGGGAGGAGGAGGAGGCGGACAAGGAGGCGGACAAGGAGGGGGAGTAGGTCAGGAAGGAGGAGGAGGCGGACGAGGAGGCGAACAAGGAGGGGGAGTAGGTGAGGCAGGAGGAGGAGGCGGGCGAGGAGGCGGAAGAGGAGGGGGAGTAGGTGAGGCGGACGAGGAGGCGGACGAGGAGGGGGAGTAGGTGAGGCAGGAGGAGGAGGCGGACGAGGAGGCGGACGAGGAGGGGGAGTAGGTGAGGCAGGAGGAGGAGGCAGACGAAGAGGCGGACGAGGAAGGGGAGTATGTGAGGCAGGAGGAGGAGTACGTAAAGCAGCCCGGAGTAGAGCACCTCTTTCTTCTCCTCGACCCTCTGATGCAGTGCTTCACCGTGCTCAGGAGGAGGAAACAGAGGATTGGGATGAGGCGTGCGAGGAGGAGGAGGACGAGGAGGATTTTGTGGAGGACGTGGTGGAGGATGAGGAGGACGAGGTGGTGGAGGACGCCGCCGCCAAGAGGAGGCTGGTTGTTCGTCAGGTTTCTGAGGGCGGGGATGGACCCTCATGGGTGACAGAGCACCACGAGGTGAGCGGTTCGCAACAGAGCGGTTCGACTATCAGCACTACTTCCGGAGGGAAAGTGTGGCTTTGTGGTCCTTCAAAGCTTCCAAGACGTCCATATGTGCATAGAGACGTGTTGATTAAACCGATGGGAGAGAAGTAAGTGGTTATCTCGACTCGTCCCATATAAATTGTACCTTTTGTCATTTCCTCACATATAATATGACTTCACTCTTCGAAATGCAGAAGCTTAGTATAAGGTGGTGAGAGGCGTCTGCCACGGTCGCCGAGTGGCATCATTGGGGGTCTTTGTAGGTTAAATTATCCTGGACTGGTCACTTTGCCAAACGGTATCATTGAGCCAGCTTGGTCATGGGATCACTACAAACTTGCACTGGATTTCCTGGATATGCGTCAGAGGGTTTATGATAACAGAGCCATGCAAGTGGTCAACGATTTCTGGGTAAGTCCTTTCAAACACCTAAATGTCAATACCAAAAGGTTTAAATTTGCCATAGTCATGATTTAACCCTTCTCACATGTATGCATGTTTGTAGGATTTCTATACATGTGTTGAGGGTCAGAAGGATCGTGCAAATGTGGTGGTCGAGAATATTGCCAAGAAACTAGTTCATGACATGCACTATGAGGAGCGCGTCCGGTTAGTGGTCAAGTATCACACGGACTATCTCAACCATAGGATTTCCAAACAGGAGGCCGAGGGACGCATCTTTCACGGGACAATTACTTCAAGGCAAGTGACGATGGATGCTTGCTATTCCCTACATTACCACAAAATTAGAATCATTACTAAGATGTATTTGTTTAATTTACAGGTGATTCCTCGGTGGGAGAAAATCGTCGAACGGTGGAAAGATCTAGGGTGGCAGGATGAACACAAAGTAATATCTAAACGGCGTAAGTTGATGGGGGGTCGAGGACACCGTCAAGGCAACCTCACCATCCCAGGTGTCGTCTCAAAACATATAGGCAACCAAATCCTTTTCATCATGTTCTCTTTCATTTGTGAGCATTCTCTTGATTGTTTGGATTGGTTTCTTTTGTAGAAAGAAGACACTGGCAAGGATATCACTTACTTCGAGGCATGGACCATCAAACGTACCAAAGACGACAAGGACAAGGACCCTCTCCACCCGGAGAGGGACTGGATCAGCTCTAAATCCTGGTCAGATGGAGAGAACTACACCAAAAAATTGAAGGAGACGTCCGGGCCTGACGCTGATCCTCACGTGCTACCGTTTGACCCTCTTGTGGCCATTGCCACGGCAGGCGGTAGACCGAATGGACAGATGGCGGTTCACCTCGATTCTGTCATAACCTTCTCCCTTCCGAGAGTCAACACGCTCCGTGCTATGAGTACTGGCTCTACTCCTACCGTAGAGCGTCACGTACCACATTCCATGAGCATTATTGAGGATATTCAGGTCAGTGCTTCTTCATTGATCCTTCATGGTCCTGCATATTTTCATTTCAACATGAATGACATTTGCATTGCCATATTGTAGACTCGACTGATTGACACCGAGAAAGAACGTGATGAAAACCGGGCCAAGATGAAGGCACAAGATGATCTAGTGAAGTCTTTACAACATATGGTGGCCATTCTTTATTCCATGCAAGGCCAACCAGTGCCCGAGATGCCACCGACGCCAGAGTGGAACATTGCGAGTTTCGTTCAAACTATTTCTATCACCATTTTCGGCATTACCATATGCATTCATCTCACTATTGGGTCAATCCATCACAGCTCAACCCATCACAAGGGTCGAACAATGTTCCGGTAGTTCCACCTCAAGTCGGGGCAGCAAAGGGAATGATGCCTTCTAATGTTGATGTTATCACTCCGATTGATGGAGTTGGGGCAGCAAACAGAATGATGGCTTCTAATGTTGATGTTATCACTCCAATCTCCAAAATCGCGTGAACTTCATGTTATGTTATGTTTCAAACTGTTCCCTGTATGTTGAGAACTCTTGCATCTTGAGATTTGTAAACTTGTGGTAGTCGAGTGTCTTCACTACTATTTCACCTTTTATGCACTATTGCTTTTATGGGGAATGCTTTTCAGAATCATTGCTTCTTTTGTTCAATGATGCCTATATGTGACATGTTCTATGTGTGATGAACTATATGCTGCTGCTATATATGTTTCGCTGCAGGAAAGAAATAGAAACAAGAAAAAAGGCTCCTGGGCACACCATTACCGAGGGTGGCTCTCGGTAATAACTGTGAAACTTGACCATAATGCACCCTTTACCGAGAGGCCTCTCGGTAAACATGTACCAACCAGTAGAACCTGACACCTTTACCGAGAGGCCTCTCGGTAAAGGGTAATAACCTGTGGTGCCCCTGACAACTTTGCCGAGAGGGCTCTCGGTAAAGGGAAAAGGATTGCCGAGGGTGGCTGAGGGAGTCCTGGATTAGGGGGTGTCCGAATGGCCGGACTATACCTTCAGCCCGACTCCTGGACTATGAAGATACAAGATTGAAGACTTCGTCCCGTGTCCGGAAGGGACTTTCCTTGGCGTGGAAGGCAAGCTTGGCGATACGGATATATAGATCTCCTACCATTGTAACCGACTTTGTGTAACCCTAACCCTCCCCGGTGTCTATATAAACCGGAGGGTTTTAGTCCATAGGACAACATACAGAACAACAATCAATACCATAGGCTAGCTTCTAGGGTTTAGCCTCTCTGATCTCGTGGTAGATCTACTCTTTTACTACCCATATCATCAATATTAATCAAGTAGGACGTAGGGTTTTACCTCCATCAAGAGGGCCCGAACGTGGGTAAAAATTCGTGTCCCTTGCCTCCTGTTACCATCCGGCCTAGACGCACAGTTTGGGACCCCCTACCCGAGATCCGCCAGTTTTGACACCGACATTGGTGCTTTCATTGAGAGTTCCTCTCTGTCGTCGCCGTTAGGCTTGATGGCTCCTATGATCATCAATAGCGATGTAGTCCAGGGTGAGACCTTCCTCCCCGGACAGATCTTCGTCTTCGGCGGCTTCGCACTGCGGGCCAATTCACTTGGCCATCTGGAGCAGGTCGAAAGCTATGCCCCTGGTCGTCATGTCAGATTTGGAAGTTTAAACTACACGGCTGACATCTGCGGGGACTTGATCTTCGACGGATTCGAGCCACTGCCGAGTGCGTCGCACTGTCACGACGAGCATGATCTAGCTCTGCCACCGAACAGTGCCCTGGAGGCCACACCCGCATCGGCTTTGACCCTTAATTCGGAGCCTACTGCGCCGATCGAGGATGGGTGGTTGGACGCCGCCTCGGGGGCTGCGATCCCGACGGCGATCGAGCCGAACACCAGCCCCGCACTCCGCGAGACTCGTGACTCCAAGGAGCCGGACTCCTCTCCGGACTCCGAACCCACCGCACCCCTGCCGATCGAATCTGATTGGGTGCCGATCATGGAGTTTACTGCCGCAGACATCTTTCAGCACTCGCCTTTCGGCGATATTCTGAAGACACTAAAGTCTCTCTCTTTATCAGGAGAGCCCTGACCGGACTACGGTCAGCAAGGTTGGGATACGGACGATGAAGAAATTCAAAGCCCACCCACCACCCACTTTTTAGCCACTGTCGACGATTTAACCGACATGCTCGACTTTGACTCCGAAGACATCGACGGTATGGACGCCGATGCAGGAGACGATGAAGAACCAACGCCTATTGGGCCCTGGAAAGTCACCTCGTCATATGACATATACATGGTGGACACCCCAAAAGAAGGAGATGGCGATGGAACAGCGGAGGATGACCCCTCCAAGAAACAGCCTAAGCGCTGGCGTCAGCGGCGCCGCACAAAATCCCGCCAAAGCAAATACGGTGATTCCAGCACGGGAGATAATAATACTCCGGAGAGTGCCGAAGAAAACCCCCTCCTGCAAGATTCAGCACAGGAGGATGGAGAAGCCAGCCCTCATGAGAGAGCGGCAGACAGAGAGGTCGAGGACGATAGTTATATGCCTCCCTCCGAAGACGAGGCAAACCTCGACGACGACGAATTCGTCGTGCCAGAGGATCCTGTCGAGCAAGAGTGTTTTCAACACAAGCTTATGGCCACGGCAAGAAGCCTCAAGAAAAAATAGCAACAGCTTAGAGCTGATCAAGATTTGCTAGTCGACAGATGGACTGAAGTCCTTGCGGCCGAAGAGCATAAACTCGAACGCCCCTCCAAGAGCTACCCAAAGCGCAGGTTGCTACCCCGATTAGAGGAGGAAGCACTTAAACCTACATCACCAGCACTTGATACGGCTGACCGGCCACCTCGTGGCCGCGACAGAGAGGCCTCTAGGCCCTCCACTCAAACCGCACCCCGTACCAAGGCACGGGAAAATGCGCCTGACCTGCGAGATATGTTGGAGGACAAGGCAAGGCAAACAAGATCGATCTACGGATCGCGTGGGCGCCCCACGACTCAAGACGGTAACCGTCACGCCGGACACAAATACGGTAGGGCCGAACACAGTAGACAAAGCTCATTGGAGCTACGTCGTGATATAGCCCAGTACAGAGGCGCCGCACACCCACTATGCTTCATAGACGAAGTAATGGATCATCAAATCCCCGAGGGTTTCAAACCCCTAAACATCGAATCATATGATGGCACAACAGATCCTGCGGTATGGATCGAGGATTATCTCCTTCATATCCACATGGCCCGTGGCGATGATCTCCACGCCATCAAATACCTCCCACTCAAGCTTAAAGGACCAGCTCGGCATTGGCTTAACAGCTTGCTAGCAGGATCAATCAGTTGTTGGGAGGACCTGGAAGCCGCATTCCTCGACAATTTCCAGGGCACTTATGTGCGACCACCAGACGCCGATGACCTAAGCCACGTGATTCAGCAGCCAGAGGAATCGGCAAGGCAATTTTGGACACGGTTCCTAACAAAGAAAAATCAAATAGTCGATTGTCCGGACGCAGAGGCCCTAGCAGCCTTCAAGCACAATATCCGTGACGAGTGGCTTGCCCCGCACCTTGGACAGGAAAAGCTGAAATCTATGGCAGCACTCACGACACTCATGACTCGCTTTTGCACGGGAGAAGACAGCTGGCTTGCTCGTAGCAACAATATGAACAAGAACCCTGGTAATTCGGATACCAGGGACAGTAGTGGCAGGTCGCGTCGCAACAAGCAGAAGCACCGCATTAACGGCGACAATGCTAAGGATACGACAGTTAATGCCGGATTCGGAGGCTATAAATCTGGTCAGCGGAAACAGCCATTCAAAAGAAATCCTAGGGGCCCGTCTAGTTTGGACCGAATACTCGACCGCTTGTGCCAGATACATGGCACCCCGAAAAGCCGGTCAATCACACTGTCCGTGTCAAAACTGGCGGATCTCGGGTAGGGGTCCCGAACTGTGCGTCTAGGCCGGATGGTAACAGGAGGCAAGGGACACAAAGTTTTACCCAGGTTCGGGCCCTCTCGATGGAGGTAAAACCCTACGTCTTGCTTGATTAATATTGATGATATGGGTAGTACAAGAGTAGATCTACCACAAGATCGGAGAGGCTAAACCCTAGAAGCTAGCCTATGGTATGATTGTTGTTGTGTATGTTGTGTATTCTATCGACTAGCCTGGCCCTGGTTTATATAATGCACCAGAGGCCTAGGTTAGCAAGAGTCCTAGCCGAATACGCCGGTGGGGAGAAGTCCTTGTCTTGATCGCCAAGTCTTGTGGAATCTTCCTTGTATGCGGCAGCTGTCCGAACTGGCCCATGAGTATGCGGCCATGGGGGGCCTCGGCCCAATCAAATAGATCGGGAGACGACGTGGTGAGTACCCCCTAGTCCAGGACACCGTCAGTAGCCCCCTGAATAGGTCTTCAAGTTAGGGACGCTCCTCGATTCTTCCGAACTGTTCTTCATCTTCGGTCGTCGATCTAGAAAACTGGTTCAACAAATCTTCTTTATCTTCGATCTTGAGGATCGCCGAAATGCATTCGACGAGTTTACACGTCGGGTATCCGAGGAGCCCCTTTAAGATTCCGGCCTTTACCAATGCCTTGTTATTTTTATGCCACACCTCGGGTTTGAAGTTGTTCCCCGGCGGCAGCGTCCTCTTGCGTCCGAGCTCCAATGCCGGATTGTGTTCGAGGTATCTTTTGCAACCGAGCACCAATGCCGGACCGCTTCCCAGCTCTAACGCCGGAATGTATCTGAGCTCCAATGCCGGACTATGTATCCGAGCTCCAACGCCAGACTGTATATCCGAGCTCCAACGCCGGACTATATCTGAGGTGTCGTAAATCACCTTGGTTCAAAGAAGTTTGAAGGAGTTTAGCCGAGCTTAATGCCGAAAATGCCCTCTATGGAGCCAGCCACTAGCGCCCGAGCTTTATGCCGGGCTGCTTCCGAGGTGGTGCACCACCCCGAATGTGGGCCGATTTTTGTGAATATTTTTTATTGGTGCAATTTATTCTCTACCGAGATATATAGCCAGTAGCCCTCAAGGTGTGTATCGGTCTAAAACCCGAGATGCACCTGAAGGATGACGTAAGACCGCTGAGACTCAGGTTGATTTGCAAACTCGGCCTGAGGATCAAGTCCAAGCTCGGAAGAATACTTCGGGACACTAAAAGCGGCATGCTCAGTCCTCGAGACTCAGGTTGGGTGCGGCCGACCAACCTGAGGATCAAAATCTCCTCGGAAACTATATTGCACATAAAATTTTCTGCATTGGACAAGCAATGCAGTAGCCCCCAAGACACTGGTTGGGTGGTAACACCAGATCAGGGGATCAATGTGCCCCTTTAATATTTGTAAATAATAAGCCCGAAGCCCAGTAGCACACGAGCCTTAATGCGGGCACGGGTGGCCGAATTAAGGATCAATATCCATAGTAAAATCACAAATTATGAGTAATGACTCTATGTATCCAAGTACTTTACGTCATTAATGCTCGGATCCGCATTGTACAAAACTTTGTTGACCGACCATCGGCTTCCACCTCCTCGGCCAGTAGCCGAGGAGTGTTTGTCCTACTTTATAAAGCCTTTATGAGGGCAAAGATTTATAACAAACAAGGCAATCTGGCCATACGGTTTTATAAACAAAGGTACGCTGAGAGTTATATTACTGTTTAACAGAAGAAATGTCTTCCAAAGAAAATACTCCCGCTATCGGTTCCTTTCTTTGGGTTGTCATGCTAAGCATGATCATTAAACCTCAGCTCTAATGTAAGAGCAAAATATTGAGGATTTAGTTTGGGAGGCCAGTTAATAGCCCCCGGTAGTATTCGGCGACAGTCGGGGTCAAGCTGTAAACACTTCGGCCAATGTTATGAACGGCCCATCATTTAACATAGTCATCGGATCGCTGACCAGTTTATGCTTATTGTGAAAGTCAGTTTTCGGCTTTCTCCACTGAGGTGCTTAACCATGTGAGCTGGAAGCACAATCGCAGTGGTTCTCCCTTTGCACGGCTAGCCGAACAAAATGGAACGTAGGAAGCAAGTGCAGGAGCTGGGCAACCCAACTATTGACCGAAGACACAATTCGAAACCGATGCATATATACCAATATCTGAGAATGTTTTTGCCGAATCCCTAAAGGTGTACGGCGTTGCACTGCGAGACTAATGCTGGAAAAGCACAAATAGTTTAAAAGTGCCAAAAAGCTTGGAAAACCAAGAAACGTCAGTAAAAACATGACGTCCGAACAATATCAAGTGTTCGGTGCCAATCCGAAAGTTGGTCTTAGAAAAGAGAAGTGCTTCTGTCGTGGTTTAACATGATACATCCTATCTCAAGACTTCGAGCGGGTCAGCCTACGGCTTCAACCTCCTATCCAGAGGGCGGAGTACTTCTCATCAGGCCAATTTAGCAAACTAAACTCTAGCGGCTTTGAGAGAGAAATTAGGCTCCCCGGCTAGTGACTGCACACTCGTGTCGAAAAAAGGAGTGATAAATAATAATAATAAAACTTTGCAACAACTAAGAAGAAGAAAACTTATTATAAAACGGCTTAAATAAACTTAAGAGCCCCCAAGTGACTTGGGTAGAAGAATGATTGCATGTACCGAAGTACTTATATGATATCTATGTTCAACCGAACTTTAAACGCGTCTTAACCGACCGTCAGCTTCTCCCTCTTCGGTCAAGGACCGAAAAATGTTATGTACTCCATCGGTCGAGAATATCGACAATGTTTCCAATAACCAGGCAATCAGGCCATAAGGCTGTAATAGACAAAGCGCGCTCAGGGAACTTATGCTATATTACCGTGAAGTGTAAGAAGCATCTTCGAAGAAAATAGTACCCCCACCGATACCTTTCTTCGGTGCTCATTGTTATTATGAGACTTGTGCAATAGATTTTTTGTACTCATGAGTTTCGTTGTGTGCCGACCATCATTGAAAACTATAAGAGCGCTAGCTTTCGGCTTCACCTAGTCTGAGGTCCGGCTCGGGCGACCCGATCGTGACAATCACAGAGGTGCTCTCTTTACTCCCTAGCCGAACAATCAGGAATGTAGGGGTAAACACAGGAGCGAGGCAACCCAGCTTGCAAATCGCTTAAGTTAATATGATGCATATTGTGGCGTAATACACGAACAAGGAACGAAGCCGTACAAGTATAATCATATGCAAGTGGAAAAGCTTCATGAAGGCAGCCCCCAAATGAATTGGGTATTTGAATTTATGCGTCACAAACAAAGTTTGGACAAGGAAATTTTTTGCAAGCAACTTTTTTCCAAAAAAGTATAATGCTTGGTCGAACCGAACACAAGTTAGAATTTAAAGCTTTGAGCATGAAAGCGACTTAGCTGGTTAATGTGTTCGGTATTGATGACGCGGTCCGAGCTTGATGCGGGGCAAGGTTCCATCCCCCAACACTGGTAGAAAAAGGGCCTATAGTCCCGGTTCGTAAGGGCCTTTAGTCCCGGTTCCTGAACCGGGACTAAAGTGTCGGTACTAATGCCCCGACCCTTTAGTCCCGGTTCAATCCAGAACCGGGACTAAAGGGCGCGGCCACGTGGAGCTCCACCTTTAGTCCCGGTTGGTAACACCAACCGGGACTAAAGGAAATTTTATGTTTTTTTTAAAAAAAAATTGAAATTTTTTTTTGAATTTTTTTTTTGATTTTCAAATTTCTGAATTATTTTAACCTCTAGTCTGTAATCACCACCCCTCATCACTTCTCAATTTATCCTGTAATCACCCCTCATCATTCCAAATCATCTAACTTCCCGAACAGTCACCCATCCTCCCACTCCCCCAGCCTGAGCACGCTTAACTTCCGAGTTCTATTCTCCCTCGTTCCAAGTCTGCACTTGTTGTTTTCCTGACAATACTAAGATGCCAATCCTATTAACCTTCAGGAATTTTGCTTGAGCACGAAGTGACATATTTCATAGTTTTATTTTGAAACTATTGTTTTAAAAAACAATAATTATTTAGTAACACTAATATTTCTTGAATAATTAGTTTGACCATTGTTTGACCACAGTTTGACCAGATTTGACCAAAATTGAAATAACTGAAATAATTATTTAGTAACACTAATATTCTAGAATAATTAGTTTGACCATTGTTTGACCACAATTTGCCCACTGTTTGAAATTTTTTCGATTTTTTTCACTCTAGATCTTAAAAGCCCCGTAACTTTTTTTCTAATCGGTTTTTGAGGATTTTGAAAATGTTTAACGGGGTTCCCCCGATTAAATTTGGATGTAACTTTTCGAGTAGATGATTTTTCATATAAAAAACTTTTTCATCCGAGTTAGTATGCAAAAGTTATGCCCATTTTTACAAATTTCAGAGAGATTTTGCAAATAAAGTCAAAATTCACATTTATAAATTTTCCCAACAACTAGACCACATATCACATGAGAAACTTATTTTCTTTTATTTTTTGACATTTCCATCATTTTATTTTATTTTTCTAAGACTGAAAAGGCGATCCGCGAGGGGGGGGGTAGAGTTTGAAAATGGGACCTTTAGTACCGGTTCGTGGCACGAACCGGGACTAAAGGTCTCAACCCCATTAGTCCCGGTTCGTGCCTCAAACCGGGACTGAAGGTCTAATCTTTAGTCCCGGTTTGAGGCACGATCCGGGACTAAAGGTCATCGCACCCTTTAGTCCCAGTTCATGTCTTAAACCGGGATTATAGGGCCTGAGTGAACCGGGACTAATGCCTTAGCCGCACGAACCGGGACCAATGCTCACATTAGTCCCGGGTCTAGACTGAACCGGGACTAATGGGCTGACCCGGCCTGGACCAAAGCCCTGTTTTCTACTAGTGCAAGCTGGTCCCGAGGTGGCGGAGCGGAGAGCTCGACACGCCAAAGTGGTGACATAGCACGGTCAATGCAGACCGGCAGAGTGATGCCGAAGTCCCCGGATCATTTTCCTGTGCACAAAAAACAGTGCAAACCGGAGATAATAGTAATAATGATAATTAAAAAAATGTTGCATAATAAATAATTTATGCAAAGTGAGGAATAGAAGAAATATGGCCTGGCGCCGAAGTCAATGTCGATGCAGGGCGTCGGTGTGACGTAGTAAAGGCGTGGCAAAGCCTGAATTCACAGGTTGGTCCGAGCTCCGGATGCGGCGTTCGCCGGACTATGTACGGAAACTGGTTTATTTGTTGTAGCAATCCGAAGGAAGGTGATTCCCAAAATTGGGACTCGCTCCACACACCCATTTCCTGATAGGCGATAAAACGACGGCATGGCAATGCTGGTAAAGGTTGACTCACCGAGGCAAAGCCCTCGGCCCAGCTAACGTGACGGAGCTGGTCGGCTAGTGACGCCGAAGCGTCCGGAGTAGGTTGATGAAGAGATGGCGAAGCCCCAGGTCTAGCCGAGATGTCGAAGCCTCGACGTCAGCCGATGAGTCGAAGTAGGTCGGCGTGATGGACACCAGCTTGAAGAAGCAATAGTGCGGCCCTGTCGATGCAGGTCGTGACATGGTCGATGTCGGCTTGATGAAGCGACCGTGCGGCGATGCCGGTATGCCCGCTCCGTGTAATCCGTGGGGCGGCGATGTTGATGATGATTTATCCTTCGCGATGCCGGACTCTTGTTCGGCTTGCCGAGATGATGATCCGAAGAAGTTGAGCTCGGCTAAAGTGACGACGTGTCTAGCGCAGGTCGGCAGCCGTGGAGTAATATTGCTGGACTGGTTTGACACCAGCATGATGTTGAAGATCATGTTCAAAAGATCTTAAAGTTAGTGGGATGTGTTCAGGAACAAAACACAATACCCCATACAAAACTTCCTTCAAAAGGGATGTCCGAAATCCCGTTCATAAAAAAGATGAACTCGGGTCGGATTTGTTTTCGTGCAGAAAACAGATCCGAAAAGTGATGCGATGTGCCAAGGAAACCGCCTCGCCTGACACGCTGAGGTGGGACAATAAAACGATTCGAATAAAGGCTTGGCTGTGGTGCGATGTCACACTATGGAATACGTCAGCAGATTAGATTTGTGTAAATATTATTCTCTCTATGGCAATATGTGGAAACTTATTTTGCAGAGCCGGACACTATCTTTGTGTTCAAAATCTTCTATGAAGTACTTGGAGGAGGAACCCGCCTTGCAATGCCGAAGACAATCTGCGCGCCGGACTCATCGTCATTGAAGCCTGGTTCAGGGGCTACTGAGGGAATCCTGGATTAGGGGGTTTCCTGATGGCCAGACAATACCTTCAGCCGGACTCCTGGACTATGAGGATACAAGATTGAAGACTTCGTCCCGTGTCCGGAAGGGACTTTCCTTGGCGTGGAAGGCAAGCTTGGCGATACGGATATGTAGATCTCCTACCATTGTAACCGACTTTGTGTAACCCTAACCCTCTCCGGTGTCTATATAAACCGGAGGGTTTTAGTCCGTAGGAAAACATACAAAACAACAATCATACCATAGGCTAGCTTCTAGGGTTTAGCCTCTCTGATCTCGTGGTAGATCTACTCTTGTACTACCCATATCATCAATATTAATCAAGTAGGACGTAGGGTTTTACCTCCATAAAGAGGGCCCGAACCTGGGTAAAACTTCGTGTCCCTTGCCTCCTATTACCATCCGGCCTAGACGCACAGTTCGGGACCCCCTACCCGAGATCCGCCGGTTTTGACACCGACAGTGGCTCTCGGCAAAGTTGGCCCTCGGCCTGTTCTCGTGGTCCCACATGTGAGGAGGTGACACGTGTCAGCCTCCTAATGGTTCTCTTTTCCGAGAGGGGCTCTCGGCAAAGTTGCCCCTCGGCCTGTTCTCGTGGTCCCACATGTCAGGAGGTGACATGTGTCAGCCTCCTACTGGTTCTTTTTCCCGAGAGGAGCTCTCGGCAAAGTTGGCCCTCGGCCTGTTCTCGTGGTCCCACATGTCACGACGTGACATGTGTCAGCCTCCTACTAGTTCTCTTTGCCGAGAGGAGCTCTCGGCAAAGTTGACCCTCGGCCTATTCTCGTGGCCCCACATGTCAGGAGGTGACACGTGTCAGCCTCCTACTACTTCTCTTTGCCGAGAGCAGCTCTCGGCAAAGTTGGCCCTCGGCATGTTCTCGTGGTCTCACATGTCAGGAGGTGACACGTGTCAGCCTCCTACTGCTTCTCTTTGCCGAGAGCACCTCTCGACAAAGTTAGCCCTCGGCATGTTCTCGTGGTCCCACATGTCAGGAGGTGACACATGTCAGCCTCCCACTGGTTCCCTTTGCCGAGAGTTGCTCTCGGCAAAGTTGGCCCTCTGCCTGTTGTCGTGGACCCACATGTCAGGAGGCGACACGAGTCAGCCTCCTACTGGGTCTTTTTGCCGAGAGTTTCTCTCGGCAAAGCCGGCCCTCGGCCTCCTATCATGGACCCACATGTCAGAACACGACACGTGTCAGCCTCTTAGTATTTCCTTTTGCCGAGAGTAGCTCTCGGCAAAGTTTACGTGGTCCCACATGTCTGGAGTTAACGGACTTATCCGTTAGCTGCATTATTTTGCCGAGACAGGTTATTTAGCTCTCGGTAAATTCTTGTTTGCCGAAGAGGTGTACGCCGGGTGGCTTTTGCCGAAGGTGACACTTGGCAAAGGCATTGCTGGCGGTTTTTGGGCCTTTGCCGAGTGTCCGTGCCACTCGGCGTATAGCGCGATTCCAGTAGTGTATAATATGGGACGGAGGAAGTAGCAGGCAGAGGCGCGGGCGCCACTCCTGAACTCATGCCCGTCATTATCAATCTGTTGTTGCTGATATTTGTTATTGATATTTGTTATTGATAGTTCATCATGTTTTGGTAATGAAGCAAGAATAATATAGTAGCTAATATAGATCATTTAGTCTATTACGTGACTTGGTGCTGGTGGCATAAAAAGGGTAAGAAGGGCATTAATATACATCAACAACAAAGCATGATCCTCAAGTAGCAGTAATTTCAATAGAAGTTAGCTTGATCTACTCATAAGGATAATAAAACGATTACGGAGAGAGATACCTCTCTATACTTGTAAGAGAAGTTATATAACATTAAGCCCTTATAGGCTAACACAGATTGCTTATAGCAATAGAACAGAAATACGCTTGCAACAATACCTCAAGGAAGTTGCAAATTAGTTCGCACCATGTGCCATGTGTTAATGCATAATCCAACTTAAAGCTAATTGAGAAGAGCCGAAATAAGCATCCATAGCTCTTTAAATTTCTGACAAAGATACCTGTTTAGAGAAACATTAGTGTCAAATTTTCAAAGTTCAAAGATAACCAAATGAGTTTTTTAGAATTACCATCTACCAAGCTTCTTTGCTGGTTCGTAGCGGTGTCTTCAGTCCGAGATAGTTATCATACTGGATACATGCTACACAAGAGTGACCATAGGTACATGCTACATAAGGGTGATCATAGGTATCTGCCAGTGTGACATGCAACAAAATCTGGAAAACAGGTTGTGAAGACTACTTCAACTTTAACTGAATCCAACTTTTGATATTTTTCTTTGCTGACGATATCTGGCTATAGGGCATCCAGAGATGTGCCTCGTCGGCATCCAAAGGTTCTACTAGTCCAAAGACGCAACTTGCTTGGCCTGATGAAGAACTAATCCGAAGTAGCTCCTAATGATGTTCTGCTCATGCATTATAAAATGAGCTACCAATGAATATAGGTTTTATGTGTGGAGGTGGGGGGGCATGGGCCCCCTTGTCCATATTCAGCAAATATGAAAGTTATCGCAAAAAAGGGGCACTGCCCTCATAAATGGAGTACATATTGGCGAAGGACAAGGCACACACTTTCTTTTTGCGTGGTGTTGTGAAGGAGAAGGCACATACTTTCTTCTTGCGTGGTGCTGTGAAGGACAAGGCATACACTGTACTAACTCGGATGAAAAACTTTTTTATATGAAAAGTCATCTACTCGATCCTTTTGTCGATCACACAGCGGAACTATCAATGAAAGCACCAATGTCGATGTCAAAACCGGCGGATCTCGGGTAGGGGCTCCCAAACTGTGCGTCTAGGCCGGATGGTAACAGGAGGCAAGGGACACGAAGTTTTACCCAGGTTCGGGCCCTCTCGATGGAGGTAAAACCCTACGTCCTGCTTGACTAATATTGATGATATGGGTAGTACAAGAGTAGATCTACCATGAGATCGGAGAGTCTAAACCCTAGAAGCTAGCCTATGGTATGATTGTTGTTGTGTATGTTGTGTATTCTATCGACTAGCCTGGCTCTGGTTTATATAATGCACTAGAGGCCCAGGTTAACAAGAGTCCTAGCCGAATACACCGATGGGGAGAAGTCCTTGTCTTGATCACCAAGTCCTGTGGAATCTTCCTTGTATGTGGCAGCTGTCCGAACTGGCCCATGAGTATGCGGACATGGGGGGCCTCGGCCCAATCTAATAGATCGGGAGACGACGTGGTGAGTACCCCCTAGTCAAGGACACCGTCACACACCAATAGGGATTGTTGGGTGTTCAAGCAGGCAGGCAAGTTAAATGCCGAAAATAAAGACAAGGGGCTGCATAGCGATGACGACGAAGAGCCCCGGCCGCCGAACAACGGTGGACAGAAGGGTTTTCCCCCACCAGTGCGGACAGTGAACATGATATACGCAACCCACATCCCCAAGATGGAGCGGAAGCACGCGTTAAAGGACGTATACGCGGTAGAGCCAGTCGCCCCAAAGTTCAACCCATGGTCCTCCTGCCCTATCACCTTTGATCGAAGGGACCATCCAACTAGCACCCGTCATGGCGGATTCACCGCATTGGTTCTAGACCCAATTACTGACGGATTTCATCTCACTAGAGTCCTTCTGGACGGCGGCAGCAGCCTGAACCTGCTTTACCAGGATACAATGCGGAAAATGGGCATAGATCCCTCAAGGATTAAGCCCACCAAAACGACCTTTAAAGGCGTAATACCAGGTGTAGAGGCCAACTGTACAGCCTCAGTCACACTTGAAGTGGTCTTCGGACCTCCGGATAATTTCCGAAGCGAGGAGTTAATCTTCGACATAGTCCCATTCCGCAGTGGCTATCACGCACTGCTCGGACGAACCGCATTCGCCAAGTTCAACGCGGTACCTCACTACGCATACCTTAAGCTCAAGATGCCAGGCCCTCAAGGAGTAATTACGGTCAATGGAAACACCGAACGCTCCTTCCGAACAGAGGAGCACACGGCGGCCCTTGCAGCGGAAGTACAAAGCAGCCTCTCCAGGCAGTTCTCCAGTCCGGCCATTAAACGTCCGGACACCGTCAAGCGTGCCCGGAGTAACCTACAACAAGAACGCCTGGCATGTTCCGAGCAGGCGTAGCAATGCGGCCCCAACCCCAGCCTTCGCAAAAATGCGACGCCAGTGCTTCGCGTACATAACTACGCTCTAGAAATACCATGGGTACAGGGGGAGGGGCACCATCACGGCACGCCCGAAACACGGCTTAAACTGCACCAAGGGCTGCCAATTTTTTAATTTTCTCTTACTTTTAGGACTCCATTCTTCAGAAGGCCTGTTCGGCAGTTCAATTGCCGCACAAACGATGCAAGAACCAGGGAAGCAGACAAGCCATGCCGCATTACGGAACTCCCATGTGGTCTCTATCACGAGCAGTATACCTGTTTCGCATTCATTCCGCAGCCTGCCCCTGGAACGGACATGTTAAATAGTCCAACCTTTTGCTTATCGCATTATTTGTATCGTTCTGCTTTGATCGCAGCCTTTTTTAATAAACAATGCATAGCTTTTGTCTATTTTTGCATTACTCTTTTTTTACAAATATATGTTCCTTAACGACATGTTGCACCCGTACACTTTGGTACGGCCAAAATATGCCAGGGGCTTTAGTACCACTCAATATGGTGTGAGAAGTCCGAATACTTTAACAAGTGTGGCACCCCGAACTTATAGCATTATATGCATCGGCTCCGAATCATGTCTTGGGTCAATAGTTGGGTTTGCCCGGCTCCTATGTTTTGTTGCCTTACGTTCCGCTATGTCGGCTAAGGTAGCACTAGGAGAACTACTGCGATTGTGCCCTAGTTGAGCTGGGTCGAGCACCTCAGTAGAGAAAGCTAAAACTGCTGTCATGATAGGGCGAGAGCTGGTCGCTGTTCAAGAGGTTTTTCGAGTCCCTAAAGAGTTATGCCGCTTAGAGCGAGGAGTCAGCTCTGTCCGGCCAAGGCGTGGATAGCGCCCCGAACTCGGTCTTCCGAATACCAGGGGCTTCTCCGAAATTTAAAATTATAGAATTCTATGGCTAAGTGAGAGTGTTCACGCATTATAGTCCGATTGCCTTGTTCGTTGTGCTGAGCGCCTCCCTCGAAGGACCCAAACATGGGAAAAAGAGCGCTCAGGTTTATCCCCGAACACCCCAGCACTAGCGGCACGGGGGCAGAAGCCGACGACTCGCCATCTCTTAGAATTGATAAAGAGCCGCACAGAAGGTAATATTTTAAATTCCAACAGCATTGCTTAGCGCATATGAACAAGTTTTCAGTGCACAGGACAAAACGAGCGAGTTTTACTCAAAAATTACATCCCTGGAACATTCATCCGCCATAAGGCAGGCACCCTTCAGAACATCCTTATAATAATTCTCGGGCTTGCGATGCTCTTTCCCCGGCGGTGGCCCGTCCTTCACAAGCTTCTCAGCATCCAGCTTGCCCCAGTGCACCTTAGCACGGGCAAGGGCCCTACGGGCACCTTCAATGCAGACGGAGCGCTTGATGACTTCGAGCCTTGGACAGGCCCCCACCAAATTGCTCCCAGGCAGAGCCTCTCCAGGCACAACAGAACTATGAGGTCCTTCATGGCCTGTTCGGCCGCCTTGTGGAGCTCGACCAGTTGCTTCAGCTGGTCGCTCAGGGGCACGGGGTGTCCGGCCTCAGTATACTGAGACCAGAACACCATCTCTGTCGAGCTGTCCTCCTCGGCTCGATAGAATACGCCGGCATCAGACACGCTATGGGGAAGATCTGCGAACGCTCCTGGAGAGCTCCGGATTCAGGTAAGTAACAAGTAACTCACGTTTATATGTTTGCTTTGCATAAAGAATGCCTTACCCGCCACTATCTTTTTCACCGCATCCAACTCCTAGAGGGTCTTCTGGGATTCGGCCTTGGCAGACTTGGCATTTTTAATAGCCACCGCGAGCTCGGACGCTCGCGTCTTTGAGTCAAGCTCCAAACTCTCATGTTTTTTCATGAGAGCCTAGAGCTCTTGCCGCACCTTGCCAACCTGGGCCTCATACTTCTCCCGCTCGGTGCGCTCCGTGGCCGCCCTCTTCTCGGCCTCGAGCAGCGCTTGCTTAAGGGTCGCCACCTCAGACGTGGCCCCTACAATAGCCATGATAATCCTGTCATTTTTGCAATTACACCTTTTTTATATATATTGAAACAAGGTATTTCGACCTTCCTTGTCCTCGAGCTGCTTCTTGGCATGCCCGAGCTCTTGCTCGGACTTCTCGAGGTTCTGCTTCAGCGTGTCTACTTCCGTAGTCAGTGCGGCGGATGCCAGCAGAGAAGCCTGCATACGCATATTGACTCCTTTTTGTTAGACTCCTGCGAATTTTGTTTGATCCTCTATTCGGCATTTCTTCCCGAACGCCAAACAGAGCATCAGGGGATACTGTCTATGCGGTAATATTATTTACACATTCTTTACTTACCTCAAAGCCTGTTAAAAGGCTAGCACAAGCTTCAGTCAGTCCACTCTTAGCGGACTGAACCTTCTGGACCACCACACTCATAATGGTGCGGTGCTCCTCGTCGATGGAGGCGCCTTTGAGCACCTCCAACAGATTGTCCGGCGCCTCCGGTTGGACGAGGATCACCGGCACGGTGGACTTGCTCCTCTTGGAAGGAGGTCGCCCGCTGGACTCTGGAACCTTTGAAGGTTCCGGAGCGGTGTCCGGCCTAGAGCCGGACTTGGAGCCCTGGGGGGTTTTATCCCCTTTACTCCTGGAGTCCGGGAGGTCTCCTTGCGGCGCCTCCAGGACCACCTCCTCCTGGCTTGGAACCTGTTGGGACAACACTTCGGCGTCGTCCGTAGGGCAGGGGGAGGTAGCCATCGGAAGCGAATTCACATCTGACGAGTCCACTGAACCGTTCGACGACGCGTCGAGCCGGTCTTTGGGTGGGCTGCATAATCATATTCGACATAACGGAAAGCTGTGCAATAAAGGAATACTATGAATTACTCTGGTATCCGGATACTTACGATTTCGCTAGGGGCTTGGCCCTGAGCGGCCACTCCTCTCCACCGTCGTCGGCGTCGGTGGAGTAGTCCGGAGGAAGGGTTTTCCCCTTCTTGGACCCTTCGGCCTCCCCAGTGAGGGCGGCCTTCCTTCTCTTCTCTCCCCCCGCTGGAGGGGGAGAGGTCTCTTCTTCCTCCTCCTCGTCTTCACGGGAGGAATACGCCTTGGAGCCGTCGGATGATGAACCCGACACCTCCTGGCGCGGGGCACTTTTTCAAGTCCCCGTGGCCTTCTTCTCCAGCACCACATAGGGTGCCAAAACCAGCAGCTTCGCCAAGCGGGCATCGGTTGGGTCTTCGGGCAAAGGAGCCGGACAGTCGATCTGTCCGGACTTCGCCTGCCAATCCTGTCAAAGGTAAGGGAGTTTAGATCCCACATAGAGTTAAACTATGAAAAACTAATACCCTGTAAAAGGTACAAACAACTTACCGTGCTAGCGTGACGCTGCGCGCTCAATCCTCGATCCTCGGTAGCGGATGCGGGAGCCTCGGCGCCCTTGAAAAGCACCTTCCAGGCGTCTTCGTACGTCGTGTCGAAGGGCCTGCTCAGAGTTTGGTGTTGCGCCGGGTTGAACTCCCACAGATTGAAGGCCCGTTGTTGACACGGGAGGATCCGACGGATGAGCATAACCTGGACTACGTTGACAAGCTTGAGCTGCTTGTCCACTAGGGTTTGGATGCATGTTTGCAGTCCAGTCACCTCTCCTTTGCTGCTCCACGATAGGCCTTTCTCTTTCCAGGACGTGAGCCGCGTTGGGGGTCCGGACCGGAACTCGGGGGCTGCGACCCACTCAGGGTCGCGCGGCTCGGTGATGTAAAACCACCCCGATTGCCACCCCTTCAGGGTCTCCACAAAGGAGCCCTCGAGCCATAAGACGTTGGGCATCTTGCCCACCATGGCGCCTCCGCACTCCGCCTGGTTGCCGCGCACCACCTTCGGCTTGACATTGAAAGTCTTGAGCCATAGGCCGAAATGGGGCAGATGCGGAGGAAAGCCTCGCACACGACGATAAACGCTGAGACGTTGAGGATGAAGTTCGGGGCCAGATCATGGAAATCCAGGCCGTAGTAGAACATGAGTCCCCGGACGAATGGGTGGATAGGAAAGCCCAGTCCGCGGAGGAAGTGGGGAAGGAACACTACCCTCTCATGGGGCCTTGGGGTGGGGAGGAGCTGCCCCTCTTCGGCAAGCCGGTACGCGATGTCGTTAGACAAGTATTCAGCCTTCCTCAGTTTTTTGATGTGTCCCTCCATGATGGAGGAGACCATCCACTTGCCTCCCGCTCCGGACATGGCTGGAGAAGGTTGAGGTGGGGAGTGCGGACTTGGGCCCTGGAGCTCGAGTTCGCGAAAATGGATAGGCAAAGGAGGAAGAAGGCGTAGGTGAAAAGGTGGATCCTTATCCCCTTATATGGGTGGACGCAACTACGTGTCCCCACCAGCCTGGTAAAACTCGCTTATCACCAAGCTCCGTAATCAATGGCGCGGTTGGGTTACCCACGCCCGTATTGATGAGAATCCCGGAATAAGGGGACATGATCTCTGCTTCAACGAGACGTGCCAAGGAAACCGCCTCGCCTGACACGCTGAGGTGGGACAATAAAACGATTCGAATAAAGGCTTGGCTGTGGTGCGATGTCACACTATGGAATACGTCAGCAGATTAGATTTGTGTAAATATTATTCTCTCTATGGCAATATGTGGAAACTTATTTTGCAGAGCCGGACACTATCTTTGTGTTCAAAATCTTCTATGAAGTACTTGGAGGAGGAACCCGCCTTGCAATGCCGAAGACAATCTGCGCGCCGGACTCATCGTCATTGAAGCCTGGTTCAGGGGCTACTGAGGGAATCCTGGATTAGGGGGTTTCCTGATGGCCAGACAATACCTTCAGCCGGACTCCTGGACTATGAGGATACAAGATTGAAGACTTCGTCCCGTGTCCGGAAGGGACTTTCCTTGGCGTGGAAGGCAAGCTTGGCGATACGGATATGTAGATCTCCTACCATTGTAACCGACTTTGTGTAACCCTAACCCTCTCCGGTGTCTATATAAACCGGAGGGTTTTAGTCCGTAGGAAAACATACAAAACAACAATCATACCATAGGCTAGCTTCTAGGGTTTAGCCTCTCTGATCTCGTGGTAGATCTACTCTTGTACTACCCATATCATCAATATTAATCAAGTAGGACGTAGGGTTTTACCTCCATAAAGAGGGCCCGAACCTGGGTAAAACTTCGTGTCCCTTGCCTCCTATTACCATCCGGCCTAGACGCACAGTTCGGGACCCCCTACCCGAGATCCGCCGGTTTTGACACCGACAGTGGCTCTCGGCAAAGTTGGCCCTCGGCCTGTTCTCGTGGTCCCACATGTGAGGAGGTGACACGTGTCAGCCTCCTAATGGTTCTCTTTTCCGAGAGGGGCTCTCGGCAAAGTTGCCCCTCTGCCTGTTCTCGTGGTCCCACATGTCAGGAGGTGACATGTGTCAGCCTCCTACTGGTTCTTTTTCCCGAGAGGAGCTCTCGGCAAAGTTGGCCCTCGGCCTGTTCTCGTGGTCCCACATGTCACGACGTGACATGTGTCAGCCTCCTACTAGTTCTCTTTGCCGAGAGGAGCTCTCGGCAAAGTTGACCCTCGGCCTATTCTCGTGGCCCCACATGTCAGGAGGTGACACGTGTCAGCCTCCTACTACTTCTCTTTGCCGAGAGCAGCTCTCGGCAAAGTTGGCCCTCGGCATGTTCTCGTGGTCTCACATGTCAGGAGGTGACACGTGTGAGCCTCCTACTGCTTCTCTTTGCCGAGAGCACCTCTTGACAAAGTTAGCCCTCGGCATGTTCTCGTGGTCCCACATGTCAGGAGGTGACACATGTCAGCCTCCCACTGGTTCCCTTTGCCGAGAGTTGCTCTCGGCAAAGTTGGCCCTCTGCCTGTTGTCGTGGACCCACATGTCAGGAGGCGACACGAGTCAGCCTCCTACTGGGTCTTTTTGCCGAGAGTTTCTCTCGGCAAAGCCGGCCCTCGGCCTCCTATCATGGACCCACATGTCAGAACACGACACGTGTCAGCCTCTTAGTATTTCCTTTTGCCGAGAGTAGCTCTCGGCAAAGTTTACGTGGTCCCACATGTCTGGAGTTAACGGACTTATCCGTTAGCTGCATTATTTTGCCGAGACAGGTTATTTAGCTCTCAGTAAATTCTTGTTTGCCGAAGAGGTGTACGCCGGGTGGCTTTTGCCGAAGGTGACACTTGGCAAAGGCATTGCTGGCGGTTTTTGGGCCTTTGCCGAGTGTCCGTGCCACTCGGCGTATAGCGCGATTCCAGTAGTGTATAATATGGGACGGAGGAAGTAGCAGGCAGAGGCGCGGCGCGCCACTCCTGAACTCATGCCCGTCATTATCAATCTGTTGTTGCTGATATTTGTTATTGATATTTGTTATTGATAGTTCATCATGTTTTGGTAATGAAGCAAGAATAATATAGTAGCTAATATAGATCATTTAGTCTATTACGTGACTTGGTGCTGGTGGCATAAAAAGGGTAAGAAGGGCATTAATATACATCAACAACAAAGCATGATCCTCAAGTAGCAGTAATTTCAATAGAAGTTAGCTTGATCTACTCATAAGGATAATAAAACGATTACGGAGAGAGATACCTCTCTATACTTGTAAGAGAAGTTATATAACATTAAGCCCTTATAGGCTAACACAGATTGCTTATAGCAATAGAACAGAAATACGCTTGCAACAATACCTCAAGGAAGTTGCAAATTAGTTCGCACCATGTGCCATGTGTTAATGCATAATCCAACTTAAAGCTAATTGAGAAGAGCCGAAATAAGCATCCATAGCTCTTTTAATTTCTGACAAAGATACCTGTTTAGAGAAACATTAGTGTCAAATTTTCAAAGTTCAAAGATAACCAAATGAGTTTTTTAGAATTACCATCTACCAAGCTTCTTTGCTGGTTCGTAGCGGTGTCTTCAGTCCGAGATAGTTATCATACTGGATACATGCTACACAAGAGTGACCATAGGTACATGCTACATAAGGGTGATCATAGGTATCTGCCAGTGTGACATGCAACAAAATCTGGAAAACAGGTTGTGAAGACTACTTCAACTTTAACTGAATCCAACTTTTGATATTTTTCTTTGCTGACGATATCTGGCTATAGGGCATCCAGAGATGTGCCTCGTCGGCATCCAAAGGTTCTACTAGTCCAAAGACGCAACTTGCTTGGCCTGATGAAGAACTAATCCGAAGTACCTCCTAATGATGTTCTGCTCATGCATTATAAAATGAGCTACCAATGAATATAGGTTTTATGTGTGGAGGTGGGGGGGCATGGGCCCCCTTGTCCATATTCAGCAAATATGAAAGTTATCGCAAAAAAGGGGCACTGCCCTCATAAATGGAGTACATATTGGCGAAGGACAAGGCACACACTTTCTTTTTGCGTGGTGTTGTGAAGGAGAAGGCACATACTTTCTTCTTGCGTGGTGCTGTGAAGGACAAGGCATACACTGTAAATCCTATAAATAGTGTTCTATTGATGTTCATTTTGTACATAAATTCGTCTGAAATATAAGGATCACTTAAGCAACTAGGTAAGGCCACACATCACTAGTAGAAAACAGGGCTATGGTCACGGGGCAATATTCACATTAGTCCCGGTTCAGTCACGAACCGGGACTAATGTGAGCATTGGTCCCGGTTCGTGCGGCTAAGGCATTAGTCCCGGTTCACTCGGGCCCTTTAGTCCCGGTTTAAGACATGAACCGGAACTAAAGGGTGCGATGACCTTTAGTCCCGGTTCGTGCCTCAAACCGGGACTAAAGATTAGACCTTTAGTCCCGGTTTGAGGCACGAACCGGGACTAATGGGGTTGAGACCTTTAGTCCAGGTTCGTGCCACGAACCGGTACTAAAGGTCCCATTTTCAAACTCTACCCCCCCCCCCCCCCCGCGGATCGCCTTTTTAGTTTTAAAAAAATAAAAGAAAATAATGGAAATGTCAAAAAAATAAAAGAAAATAAGTTTCTCATGTGATATGTGGTCTAGTTGTTGGGAAAATTTGCAAATGTGAATTTTGACTTTATTTGCATCTGAAATTTGTAAAAATTGGCATAACTTTTGCATACTAACTCGGATGAAAAAGTTTTTTATATGAAAAATCATCTACTCGAAAAGTTACATCCGAATTAAGCCCACCAAAAAAACCTTTAAAGGCGTAATACCAGGTGTAGAGGCCAACTGTACAGGCTCAGTCACACTTGAAGTGGTCTTCGGACCTCCGAATAATTTCCGAAGCGAGGAATTAATCTTCGACATAGTCCCATTCCGCGGTGGCTATCACGCACTGCTCGGACGAACCGCATTCGCCAAGTTCAACGCGGTACCTCACTACGCATACCTTAAGCTCAAGATGCCAGGCCCTCAAGGAGTAATTACGGTCAATGGAAACATCGAACGCTCCTTCCGAACAGAGGAGCACACGGCGGCCCTTGCAGCGGAAGTACAAAGCAGCCTCTCTAGGCAGTTCTCCAGTCCGGCCATTAAACGTCCGGACACCGTCAAGCACGCCCGGAGTAACCTACAACAAGAACGCCTGGCACGTTCCGAGCAAGCGTAGCAATGCGTCCCCAACCCCAGCCCTCGCAAAAATGCGACGCCAGTGCTTCGCGTACATAACTACGCTCTAGAAATACCATGGGTACAGGGGGACGGGCACCATCACGGCACGCCCGAAACACGGCTTAAACCGCACCAAGGGCTGCCGATTTTTTAATTTTCTCTTACTTTTAGGACTCCATTCTTCAGAAGGCCTGTTCGGCAGTTCAATTTCCGCACAAACGATGCAAGAACCAGGGAAGAAGACAAGCCATGCCGCATTACGGAACTCCCAGGTGGTCTCTATCACGAGCAGTATGCCTGTTTCGCATCCATTCCGCAGCCTGCCCCTGGAACGGACATGTTAAATAGTCCAACCTTTTGCTTATCGCATTATTTCTATCGTTCTGCTTTGATCGCAGCCCTTTTTAATAAACAATGCATAGCTTTTGTCTATTTTTGCATTACTCTTTTTTTACAAATATATGTTCCTTAACGACATGTTGCACCCGTACACTTTGGTACGGCCAAAATATGCCAGGGGCTTTAGTACCCCTCAATATGGTGTGAGAAGTCTGAATACTTTAACAAGTGCGGCACCCCGAACTTATAGCATTATATGCATCGGCTCTGAATCATGTCTTGGGTCAATAGTTGGGTTTGCCCGGCTCCTATGTTTTGGTGCCTTACGTTCCGCTATGTCGGCTAAGGTAGCACTAGGAGAACTACTGCGATTGTGCCCTAGTTGAGCTGGGTCGAGCACCTCAGTAGAGAAAGCTAAAACTGCTGTCATGATAGGGCGAGAGCTAGTCGCTGTTCGAGAGGTTTTTCGAGTCCCTATAGACTTATGCCGCTTAGAGCGAGGAGTCGGCTCTGTCCGGCCAAGGCGTGGATAGCGCCCCGAACTCGATCTTCCGAATACCAGGGGCTTCGCCGAAATTTAAAATTATAGAATTCTATGGCTAAGTGAGAGTGTTCACGCATTATAGTTCGATCGCCTTGTTCGTTGTGCTGAGCGCCTCCCTCGAAGGACCCAAACATGGGGAAAAGAGCGCTCAGGTTTATCCCCGAACACCCCAGCACTAGCGGCACGGGGGCAGAAGCCGACGACTCGCCATCTCTTAGAATTGATAAAGAGCCGCACAGAAGGTAATATTTTAAATTCCAACAGCATTGCTTAGCGCATATGAACAAGTTTTCAGTGCACAGGACAAAACGAGCGAGTTTTACTCAAAAATTACATCCCTGGAACATTCATCCGCCATAAGGCAGGCACCCTTCAGAACATCCTTATAATAATTCTCGGGCTTGCGATGCTCTTTCCCCGGCGGTGGCCCGTCCTTCACAAGCTTCTCAGCATCCAGCTTGCCCCAGTGCACCTTAGCACGGGCAAGGGCCCTATGGGCACCTTCAATGCAGACGGAGCGCTTGATAACTTCGAGCCTTGGACGGGCCCCCACCAGTCGCCGCACCAGCCCGAAATAGCTCCCAGGCAGAGCCTCTCCAGGCCACAGCATAACTATGAGGCCCTTCATGGCATGTTCGGCCGCCTTGTGGAGCTCGACCGGTTGCTTCAGCTGGTCGCTCAGGGGCACGGGGTGTCCGGCCTCAGCATACTGAGACCAGAACACCTTCTCTGTCGAGCTGTCCTCCTCGGCTCGATAGAATGCAGCGGCATCGGACACGCTATGGGGAAGATCTGCGAACGCTCCTGGAGAGCTCCGGATTCAGGTAAGTAACAAGTAACTCACGTTTATATGTTTGCTTTGCATAAAGAATGCCTTACCCACCGCTATCTTTTTCACCGCATCCAACTCCTGGAGGGTCTTCTAGGATTCGGCCTTGGTAGACTTGGCATTTTTAATAGCCACCGCGAGCTCGGACGCTCGCGTCTTTGAGTCAAGCTCCAAACTCTCATGTTTTTTCATGAGAGCCTGGAGCTCTTGCCGCACCTTGCCAACCTGGGCCTCATACTTCTCCCACTCGGTGCGCTCCGTGGCCGCCCTCTTCTCGGCCTCGAGCAGCGCTTGCTTAAGGGCCGCCACCTCAGACGTGGCCCCTACAATAGCCACGATAATCCTGTCATTTTTTGTAATTACACCTTTTTTATATATATTGAAACAAGGTATTTCGACCTTCCTTGTCCTCGAGCTGCTTCTTGGCACGCCCGAGCTCTTGCTCGGACTGCTCGAGGTTCTGCTTTAGTGTGTCTACTTCCGCAGTCAGTGCGGCGGACGCCAGCAGAGAAGCCTGCATACGCATATTGACTCCTTTTTGTTAGACTCCTGCGAATTTTGTTTGATCCTCTATTCGGCTTTTCTTCCCGAACGCCAAACAGAGCATCAGGGGCTACTGTCTATGCGGTAATATTATTTACACATTCTTTACTTACCTCAAAGCCTGTTAAAAGGCTAGCACAAGCTTCAGTCAGTCCACTCTTAGCAGACTGAACCTTCTGGACCACCACACTCATAATGGTGCGGTGCTCCTTGTTGATGGAGGCGCCTTTGAGCACCTCCAACAGATTGTCCGGCGCCTCCGGTTGGACGGGGATCACCAGCACGGTGGACTTGCTCCTCTTGGAAGGAGGTCGCCCGCCGGACTCTGGAACCTTTGAAGGTTCCGGAGCGGTGTCCGGCCTAGAGCCGAACTTGTAGCCCTGGGGGTTTTATCCCCTTTACTCCTGGAGTTCGGGAGGTCTCCTTGCGGCGCCTCCAGGACCACCTCCTCCTGGCTTGGAACCTGTTGGGACAACACTTCGGTGTCGTCCGTAGGGCGGGGGGAGGTAGCCGTCGGAAGCGAATTCACATCTGACGAGTCCAGTGAACCGCTCGACGACGCGTCAAGCCGGTCTTTGGGTGGGCTGCATAATCATATTCGACATAAGGGAAAGCTGTGCAATAAAGGAATACTATGAATTACTCTAGTATCCAGATACTTACGATTTCGCTAGGGGCTTGGCCCTGAGCGGCCACTCCTCTCCGCCGTCGTCGGCGTCGGTGGAGTAGTCCGGAGGAAGGGTTTTCCCCTTCTTGGACCCTTCGGCCTCCCCAGTGAGGGCGGCCTTCCTTTTCTTCTCTCCCCCCGCTGGAGGGGGAGAGGTCTCTTCTTCATCCTCCTCGTCTTCACGGGAGGAATGCGCCTTGGAGCCGTCGGATGATGAACCCGACACCTCCTGGCGCCGGGCACTTTTTCGAGTCCCCGTGGCCTTCTTCTCCAGCACCACATAGGGTGCCAGAACCAGCAGCTTCGCCAAGCGGGCATCGGCTGGGTCTTCGGGCAAAGGAGCCGGACAGTCGATCTGTCCGGACTTCGCCTGCCAATCCTGTCAAAGGTAAGGGAGTTTAGATCCCACATAGAGTTAAACTATGAAAAACGAATACCCTGTAAAAGGTACAAACGACTTACCGCGCTAGCGTGACGCTGCGCGCTGAATCCGCGATCCTCGGTAGCGGATGCGGCAGCCTCGGCGCCCTTGAAAAGCACCTTCCAGGCGTCTTCGTACGTCGTGTCGAAGAGCCTGCTCAGAGTTTGGTGCTGCGCCGGGTTGAACTCCCACAGATTGAAGGGCCGTTGTTGACACGGGAGGATCCGACGGATGAGCATAACCTGGACTACGTTGACAAGCTTGAGCTGCTTGTCCACTAGGGTTTGGATGCATGTTTGCAGTCCAGTCACCTCTCCTTTGCTGCTCCACGACGGGCCCGTCTCTTTCCAGGACGTGAGCCGCGTTGGGGGTCCGGACCGGAACTCGGGGACTGCGACCCACTCAGGGTCGCGCGGCTCGGTGATGTAAAACCACCCCGATTGCCACCCCTTCAGGGTCTCCACAAAGGAGCCCTCGAGCCATAAGATGTTGGGCATCTTTCCCACCATGGCGCCTCCGCACTCCTCCTGGTTGCCGCGCACCACCTTCGGCTTGACATTGGAAGTCTTGAGCCATAGGCCGAAATGGGGCAGATGCGGAGGAATGCCTCGCACACGACGATAAACGCCGAGATGTTGAGGATGAATTTTGGGGCCAGATCATGGAAATCCAGGCCGTAGTAGAACATGAGTCCCCGGATGAATGGGTGGATAGGAAAGCCCAGTCCGCGGAGGAATTGGGGAAGGAACACTACCCTCTCATGGGGCCTTGGGGTGGGGAGGAGCTGCCCCTCTTGGGGAAGCAGGTACGCGATGTCGTTAGACAAGTATCCGGCCTTCCTCAGTTTTTTGATGTGTCCCTCCGTGATGGAGGAGACCATCCACTTGCCTCCCGCTCCGGACATGGCCGGAGAAGGTTGAGGTGGGGAGTGCGAACTTGGGCGCTGGAGCTCGAGTGCGCGAAAATGGATAGGCAAAGGAGGAAGAAGGCGTAGGTGAAAAGTTGGGTCCTTATCCCCTTATATGGGTGGACGCAACTACGTGTCCCCACCAGTCTGGTAAAACTCGCTTATCTCTAAGCGTCGTAATCAATGGCGCGATTGGGTTACCCACGCCCATATTGATGAGAATCCCAGAATAAGGGGACACGATCTCTGCTTCGACGAGACGTGCCAAGGAAAACTGCCTCGCATGACACGCTGAGGTGGGACAATAAAATGATTCGAATAAAGGCTTGGCCGTGTGCGATGTCACACTATGGAATACATCAGCAGATTAGATTTGTGTAAATATTATTCTCTCTATGGCAATATGTGGAAACTTATTTTGCAGAGCCGGACACTATTTTTGTGTTCAAAATCTTCTATGAAGTACTTAGAGGAGGAACCCGCCTTGCAATGCCGAAGACAATCTGCGCGCCGGACTCGTCGTCATTGAAGCCTGGTTCAGGGGCTACTGAGGGAGTCCTGGATTAGGGGGTGTCCTGACGGCCGGACAATACCTTCAGCCGGACTCCTGGACTATGAAGATACAAGATTGAAGACTTCGTCCCGTGTCCGGAAGGGACTTTCCTTGGCGTGGAAGGCAAGCTTGGCGATACGGATATGTAGATCTCCTACCATTGTAACCGACTTTGTGTAACCCTAACCCTCTCCGGTGTCTATATAAACCGGAGGGTTTTAGTCCGTAGGAAAACATACAGAACAACAATCATACCATAGGCTAGCTTCTAGGGTTTAGCCTCTCTGATCTCGTGGTAGATCTACTCTTGTACTACCCATATCATCAATATTAATCAAGCAGGACATAGGGTTTTACCTCCATCAAGAGGGCCTGAACCTGGGTAAAACGTTGTGTCCCTTGCCTCCTGTTACCATCCGGCCTAGACGCACAGTTCGGGACCCCCTACCCGAGATCCGCCGGTTTTGACACCGACAGTGGCTCTCGGCAAAGTTGGCCCTCGGCCTGTTCTCGTGGTCCCACATGTGAGGAGGTGACACGTGTCAGCCTCCTAATGGTTCTCTTTTCCGAGAGGGGCTCTCGGCAAAGTTGCCCCTCGGCCTGTTCTCGTGGTCCCACATGTCAAGAGGTGACATGTGTCAGCCTCCTACTGGTTCTTTTTCCCGAGAGGAGCTCTCGGCAAAGTTGGCCCTCGGCCTGTTCTCGTGGTCCCACATGTCACAACGTGAAATGTGTCAGCCTCCTACTAGTTCTCTTTGCCGAGAGGAGCTCTCGGCAAAGTTGACCCTCGGCCTATTCTCGTGGCCCCACATGTCAGGAGGTGACACGTGTCAGCCTCCTACTACTTCTCTTTGCCGAGAGCAGCTCTCAGCAAAGTTGGCCCTCGGCATGTTCTCGTGGTCTCACATGTCAGGAGGTGACACGTGTCAGCCTCCTACTGCTTCTCTTTGCCGAGAGCACCTCTCGACAAAGTTAGCCCTCGGCATGTTCTCGTGGTCCCACATGTCAGGAGGTGACACATGTCAGCCTCCCACTGGTTCCCTTTGCCAAGAGTTGCTCTCGGCAAAGTTGGCCCTCTGCCTGTTGTCGTGGACCCACATGTCAGGAGGCGACACGAGTCAGCCTCCTACTGGGTCTTTTTGCCGAGAGTTTCTCTCGGCAAAGCCGGCCCTCGGCCTCCTATCATGGACCCACATGTCAGAACACGACACGTGTCAGCCTCTTAGTATTTCCTTTTGCCGAGAGTAGCTCTCGGCAAAGTTTACGTGGTCCCACATGTCTGGAGTTAACGGACTTATCCGTTAGCTGCATTATTTTGCCGAGACAGGTTATTTAGCTCTCAGTAAATTCTTGTTTGCCGAAGAGGTGTACGCCGGGTGGCTTTTGCCGAAGGTGACACTTGGCAAAGGCATTGCTGGCGGTTTTTGGGCCTTTGCCGAGTGTCCGTGCCACTCGGCGTATAGCGCGATTCCAGTAGTGTATAATATGGGACGGAGGAAGTAGCAGGCAGAGGCGCGGCGCGCCACTCCTGAACTCATGCCCGTCATTATCAATCTGTTGTTGCTGATATTTGTTATTGATATTTGTTATTGATAGTTCATCATGTTTTGGTAATGAAGCAAGAATAATATAGTAGCTAATATAGATCATTTAGTCTATTACGTGACTTGGTGCTGGTGGCATAAAAAGGGTAAGAAGGGCATTAATATACATCAACAACAAAGCATGATCCTCAAGTAGCAGTAATTTCAATAGAAGTTAGCTTGATCTACTCATAAGGATAATAAAACGATTACGGAGAGAGATACCTCTCTATACTTGTAAGAGAAGTTATATAACATTAAGCCCTTATAGGCTAACACAGATTGCTTATAGCAATAGAACAGAAATACGCTTGCAACAATACCTCAAGGAAGTTGCAAATTAGTTCGCACCATGTGCCATGTGTTAATGCATAATCCAACTTAAAGCTAATTGAGAAGAGCCGAAATAAGCATCCATAGCTCTTTAAATTTCTGACAAAGATACCTGTTTAGAGAAACATTAGTGTCAAATTTTCAAAGTTCAAAGATAACCAAATGAGTTTTTTAGAATTACCATCTACCAAGCTTCTTTGCTGGTTCGTAGCGGTGTCTTCAGTCCGAGATAGTTATCATACTGGATACATGCTACACAAGAGTGACCATAGGTACATGCTACATAAGGGTGATCATAGGTATCTGCCAGTGTGACATGCAACAAAATCTGGAAAACAGGTTGTGAAGACTACTTCAACTTTAACTGAATCCAACTTTTGATATTTTTCTTTGCTGACGATATCTGGCTATAGGGCATCCAGAGATGTGCCTCGTCGGCATCCAAAGGTTCTACTAGTCCAAAGACGCAACTTGCTTGGCCTGATGAAGAACTAATCCGAAGTACCTCCTAATGATGTTCTGCTCATGCATTATAAAATGAGCTACCAATGAATATAGGTTTTATGTGTGGAGGTGGGGGGGCATGGGCCCCCTTGTCCATATTCAGCAAATATGAAAGTTATCGCAAAAAAGGGGCACTGCCCTCATAAATGGAGTACATATTGGCGAAGGACAAGGCACACACTTTCTTTTTGCGTGGTGTTGTGAAGGAGAAGGCACATACTTTCTTCTTGCGTGGTGCTGTGAAGGACAAGGCATACACTGTAAATCCTATAAATAGTGTTCTATTGATGTTCATTTTGTACATAAATTCGTCTGAAATATAAGGATCACTTAAGCAACTAGGTAAGGCCACACATCACTAGTAGAAAATAGGGCTATGGTCACGGGGCAATATTCACATTAGTCCCGGTTCAGTCACGAACCGGGACTAATGTGAGCATTGGTCCCGGTTCGTGCGGCTAAGGCATTAGTCCCGGTTCACTCGGGCCCTTTAGTCCCGGTTTAAGACATGAACCGGAACTAAAGGGTGCGATGACCTTTAGTCCCGGTTCGTGCCTCAAACCGGGACTAAAGATTAGACCTTTAGTCCCGGTTTGAGGCACGAACCGGGACTAATGGGGTTGAGACCTTTAGTCCAGGTTCGTGCCACGAACCGGTACTAAAGGTCCCATTTTCAAACTCTACCCCCCCCCCCCCCCCGCGGATCGCCTTTTTAGTTTTAAAAAAATAAAAGAAAATAATGGAAATGTCAAAAAAATAAAAGAAAATAAGTTTCTCATGTGATATGTGGTCTAGTTGTTGGGAAAATTTGCAAATGTGAATTTTGACTTTATTTGCATCTGAAATTTGTAAAAATTGGCATAACTTTTGCATACTAACTCGGATGAAAAAGTTTTTTATATGAAAAATCATCTACTCGAAAAGTTACATCCGAATTAAGCCCACCAAAAAAACCTTTAAAGGCGTAATACCAGGTGTAGAGGCCAACTTTACAGGCTCAGTCACACTTGAAGTGGTCTTCGGACCTCCGAATAATTTCCGAAGCGAGGAGTTAATCTTCGACATAGTCCCATTCCGCGGTGGCTATCACGCACTGCTCGGACGAACCGCATTCGCCAAGTTCAACGCGGTACCTCACTACGCATACCTTAAGCTCAAGATGCCAGGCCCTCAAGGAGTAATTACGGTCAATGGAAACACCGAACGCTCCTTCCGAACAGAGGAGCACACGGCGGCCCTTGCAGCGGAAGTACAAAGCAGCCTCTCTAGGCAGTTCTCCAGTCCGGCCATTAAACGTCCGGACACCGTCAAGCACGCCCGGAGTAACCTACAACAAGAACGCCTGGCACGTTCCGAGCAAGCGTAGCAATGCGTCCCCAACCCCAGCCCTCGCAAAAATGCGACGCCAGTGCTTCGCGTACATAACTACGCTCTAGAAATACCATGGGTACAGGGGGACGGGCACCATCACGGCACGCCCGAAACACGGCTTAAACCGCACCAAGGGCTGCCGATTTTTTAATTTTCTCTTACTTTTAGGACTCCATTCTTCAGAAGGCCTGTTCGGCAGTTCAATTGCCGCACAAACGATGCAAGAACCAGGGAAGCAGACAAGCCATGCCGCATTACGGAACTCCCAGGTGGTCTCTATCACGAGCAGTATGCCTGTTTCGCATCCATTCCGCAGCCTGCCCCTGGAACGGACATGTTAAATAGTCCAACCTTTTGCTTATCGCATTATTTCTATCGTTCTGCTTTGATCGCAGCCCTTTTTAATAAACAATGCATAGCTTTTGTCTATTTTTGCATTACTCTTTTTTTACAAATATATGTTCCTTAACGACATGTTGCACCCGTACACTTTGGTACGGCCAAAATATGCCAGGGGCTTTAGTACCCCTCAATATGGTGTGAGAAGTCTGAATACTTTAACAAGTGCGGCACCCCGAACTTATAGCATTATATGCATCGGCTCTGAATCATGTCTTGGGTCAATAGTTGGGTTTGCCCGGCTCCTATGTTTTGGTGCCTTACGTTCCGCTATGTCGGCTAAGGTAGCACTAGGAGAACTACTGCGATTGTGCCCTAGTTGAGCTGGGTCGAGCACCTCAGTAGAGAAAGCTAAAACTGCTGTCATGATAGGGCGAGAGCTAGTCGCTGTTCGAGAGGTTTTTCGAGTCCCTATAGACTTATGCCGCTTAGAGCGAGGAGTCGGCTCTGTCCGGCCAAGGCGTGGATAGCGCCCCGAACTCGATCTTCCGAATACCAGGGGCTTCGCCGAAATTTAAAATTATAGAATTCTATGGCTAAGTGAGAGTGTTCACGCATTATAGTTCGATCGCCTTGTTCGTTGTGCTGAGCGCCTCCCTCGAAGGACCCAAACATGGGGAAAAGAGCGCTCAGGTTTATCCCCGAACACCCCAGCACTAGCGGCACGGGGGCAGAAGCCGACGACTCGCCATCTCTTAGAATTGATAAAGAGCCGCACAGAAGGTAATATTTTAAATTCCAACAGCATTGCTTAGCGCATATGAACAAGTTTTCAGTGCACAGGACAAAACGAGCGAGTTTTACTCAAAAATTACATCCCTGGAACATTCATCCGCCATAAGGCAGGCACCCTTCAGAACATCCTTATAATAATTCTCGGGCTTGCGATGCTCTTTCCCCGGCGGTGGCCCGTCCTTCACAAGCTTCTCAGCATCCAGCTTGCCCCAGTGCACCTTAGCACGGGCAAGGGCCCTATGGGCACCTTCAATGCAGACGGAGCGCTTGATAACTTCGAGCCTTGGACGGGCCCCCACCAGTCGCCGCACCAGCCCGAAATAGCTCCCAGGCAGAGCCTCTCCAGGCCACAGCATAACTATGAGGCCCTTCATGGCATGTTCGGCCGCCTTGTGGAGCTCGACCGGTTGCTTCAGCTGGTCGCTCAGGGGCACGGGGTGTCCGGCCTCAGCATACTGAGACCAGAACACCTTCTCTGTCGAGCTGTCCTCCTCGGCTCGATAGAATGCGGCGGCATCGGACACGCTATGGGGAAGATCTGCGAACGCTCCTGGAGAGCTCCGGATTCAGGTAAGTAACAAGTAACTCACGTTTATATGTTTGCTTTGCATAAAGAATGCCTTACCCACCGCTATCTTTTTCACCGCATCCAACTCCTGGAGGGTCTTCTAGGATTCGGCCTTGGTAGACTTGGCATTTTTAATAGCCACCGCGAGCTCGGACGCTCGCGTCTTTGAGTCAAGCTCCAAACTCTCATGTTTTTTCATGAGAGCCTGGAGCTCTTGCCGCACCTTGCCAACCTGGGCCTCATACTTCTCCCGCTCGGTGCGCTCCATGGCCGCCCTCTTCTCGGCCTCGAGCAGCGCTTGCTTAAGGGCCGCCACCTCAGACGTGGCCCCTACAATAGCCATGATAATCCTGTCATTTTTTGTAATTACACCTTTTTTATATATATTGAAACAAGGTATTTCGACCTTCCTTGTCCTCGAGCTGCTTCTTGGCACGCCCGAGCTCTTGCTCGGACTGCTCGAGGTTCTGCTTTAGTGTGTCTACTTCCGCAGTCAGTGCGGCGGACGCCAGCAGAGAAGCCTGCATACGCATATTGACTCCTTTTTGTTAGACTCCTGCGAATTTTGTTTGATCCTCTATTCGGCTTTTCTTCCCGAACGCCAAACAGAGCATCAGGGGTTACTGTCTATGCGGTAATATTATTTACACATTCTTTACTTACCTCAAAGCCTGTTAAAAGGCTAGCACAAGCTTCAGTCAGTCCACTCTTAGCAGACTGAACCTTCTGGACCACCACACTCATAATGGTGCGGTGCTCCTTGTTGATGGAGGCGCCTTTGAGCACCTCCAACAGATTGTCCGGCGCCTCCGGTTGGACGGGGATCACCAGCACGGTGGACTTGCTCCTCTTGGAAGGAGGTCGCCCGCCGGACTCTGGAACCTTTGAAGGTTCCGGAGCGGTGTCCGGCCTAGAGCCGAACTTGTAGCCCTGGGGGTTTTATCCCCTTTACTCCTGGAGTTCGGGAGGTCTCCTTGCGGCGCCTCCAGGACCACCTCCTCCTGGCTTGGAACCTGTTGGGACAACACTTCGGTGTCGTCCGTAGGGCGGGGGGAGGTAGCCGTCGGAAGCGAATTCACATCTGACGAGTCCAGTGAACCGCTCGACGACGCGTCAAGCCGGTCTTTGGGTGGGCTGCATAATCATATTCGACATAAGGGAAAGCTGTGCAATAAAGGAATACTATGAATTACTCTAGTATCCAGATACTTACGATTTCGCTAGGGGCTTGGCCCTGAGCGGCCACTCCTCTCCGCCGTCGTCGGCGTCGGTGGAGTAGTCCGGAGGAAGGGTTTTCCCCTTCTTGGACCCTTCGGCCTCCCCAGTGAGGGCGGCCTTCCTTTTCTTCTCTCTCCCCGCTGGAGGGGGAGAGGTCTCTTCTTCATCCTCCTCGTCTTCACGGGAGGAATGCGCCTTGGAGCCGTCGGATGATGAACCCGACACCTCCTGGCGCCGGGCACTTTTTCGAGTCCCCGTGGCCTTCTTCTCCAGCACCACATAGGGTGCCAGAACCAGCAGCTTCGCCAAGCGGGCATCGGCTGGGTCTTCGGGCAAAGGAGCCGGACAGTCGATCTGTCCGGACTTCGCCTGCCAATCCTGTCAAAGGTAAGGGAGTTTAGATCCCACATAGAGTTAAACTATGAAAAACGAATACCCTGTAAAAGGTACAAACGACTTACCGCGCTAGCGTGACGCTGCGCGCTGAATCCGCGATCCTCGGTAGCGGATGCGGCAGCCTCGGCGCCCTTGAAAAGCACCTTCCAGGCGTCTTCGTACGTCGTGTCGAAGAGCCTGCTCAGAGTTTGGTGCTGCGCCGGGTTGAACTCCCACAGATTGAAGGCCCGTTGTTGACACGGGAGGATCCGACGGATGAGCATAACCTGGACTACGTTGACAAGCTTGAGCTGCTTGTCCACTAGGGTTTGGATGCATGTTTGCAGTCCAGTCACCTCTCCTTTGCTGCTCCACGACGGGCCCGTCTCTTTCCAGGACGTGAGCCGCGTTGGGGGTCCGGACCGGAACTCGGGGGCTGCGACCCACTCAGGGTCGCGCGGCTCGGTGATGTAAAACCACCCCGATTGCCACCCCTTCAGGGTCTCCACAAAGGAGCCCTCGAGCCATAAGACGTTGGGCATCTTTCCCACCATGGCGCCTCCGCACTCCTCCTGGTTGCCGCGCACCACCTTCGGCTTGACATTGGAAGTCTTGAGCCATAGGCCGAAATGGGGCAGATGCGGAGGAATGCCTCGCACACGACGATAAACGCCGAGATGTTGAGGATGAAGTTTGGGGCCAGATCATGGAAATCCAAGCCGTAGTAGAACATGAGTCCCCGGATGAATGGGTGGATAGGAAAGCCCAGTCCGCGGAGGAATTGGGGAAGGAACACTACCCTCTCATGGGGCCTTGGGGTGGGGAGGAGCTGCCCCTCTTGGGGAAGCAGGTACGCGATGTCGTTAGACAAGTATCCGGCCTTCCTCAGTTTTTTGATGTGTCCCTCCATGATGGAGGAGACCATCCACTTGCCTCCCGCTCCGGACATGGCCGGAGAAGGTTGAGGTGGGGAGTGCGAACTTGGGCGCTGGAGCTCGAGTGCGCGAAAATGGATAGGCAAAGGAGGAAGAAGGCGTAGGTGAAAAGTTGGGTCCTTATCCCCTTATATGGGTGGACGCAACTACGTGTCCCCACCAGCCTGGTAAAACTCGCTTATCTCCAAGCGTCGTAATCAATGGCGCGGTTGGGTTACCCACGCCCATATTGATGAGAATCCTAGAATAAGGGGACACGATCTCTGCTTCGACGAGACGTGCCAAGGAAACTGCCTCGCATGACACGCTGAGGTGGGACAATAAAATGATTCGAATAAAGGCTTGGCCGTGTGCGATGTCACACTATGGAATACATCAGCAGATTAGATTTGTGTAAATATTATTCTCTCTATGGCAATATGTGGAAACTTATTTTGCAGAGCCGGACACTATTTTTGTGTTCAAAATCTTCTATGAAGTACTTAGAGGAGGAACCCGCCTTGCAATGCCGAAGACAATCTGCGCGCCGGACTCGTCGTCATTGAAGCCTGGTTCAGGGGCTACTGAGGGAGTCCTGGATTAGGGGGTGTCCTGACGGCCGGACAATACCTTCAGCCGGACTCCTGGACTATGAAGATACAAGATTGAAGACTTCGTCCCGTGTCCGGAAGCGACTTTCCTTGGCGTGGAAGGCAAGCTTGGCGATACAGATATGTAGATCTCCTACCATTGTAACCGACTTTGTGTAACCCTAACCCTCTCCGGTGTCTATATAAACCGGAGGGTTTTAGTCCGTAGGAAAACATACAGAACAACAATCATACCATAGGCTAGCTTCTAGGGTTTAGCCTCTCTGATCTCGTGGTAGATCTACTCTTGTACTACCCATATCATCAATATTAATCAAGCAGGACATAGGGTTTTACCTCCATCAAGAGGGCCCGAACCTGGGTAAAACTTCGTGTCCCTTTCCTCCTGTTACCATCCGGCCTAGACGCACAGTTCGGGACCCCCTACCCGAGATCCGCCGGTTTTGACACCGACAGTGGCTCTCGGCAAAGTTGGCCCTCGGCCTGTTCTCGTGGTCCCACATGTGAGGAGGTGACACGTGTCAGCCTCCTAATGGTTCTCTTTTCTGAGAGGGGCTCTCGGCGAAGTTGCCCCTCGGCCTGTTCTCGTGGTCCCACATGTCAGGAGGTGACATGTGTCAGCCTCCTACTGGTTCTCTTTGCCGAGAGGAGCTCTCGGCAAAGTTGGCCCTCGGCCTGTTCTCGTGGTCCCACATGTCACGACGTGACACGTGTCAGCTTTTGGCCCTCGGCATGTTCTCGTGGTCTCACATGTCAGGAGGTGACACGTGTCAACCTCCTACTGCTTCTCTTTGCCGAGAGTAACTCTCGACAAAGTTAGCCCTCGGCATGTTCTCGTGGTCCCACATGTCAGGAGGTGACACATGTCAGCCTCCTACTGGTTCCCTTTGCCGAGAGTTGCTCTCGGCAAAGTTGGCCCTCTGTCTGTTGTCGTGGACCCACATGTCAGGAGGCGACACGAGTCAGCCTCCTACTGGGTCTTTTTGCCGAGAGATTCTCTCGGCAAAGCCGGCCCTCGGCCTCCTATCATGGACCCACATGTTAGAACACGACACGTGTCAGCCTCTTAGTATTTCCTTTTGCCGAGAGTAGCTCTCGGCAAAGTTTACATGGTCCCACATGTCTGGAGTTAACGGACTTATCCGTTAGCTGCATTATTTTGCGGAGACAGGTTATTTAGCTCTCAGCAAATTCTTGTTTGCCGAAGAGGTGTACGCCGGGTGGCTTTTGCCGAAGGTGACACTCGGCAAAGGCATTGCTGGCGGTTTTTGGGCCCTTGCCGAGTGTCCGTGGCACTCGGCGTATAGCGCGATTCCAGTAGTGTATAATATGGGACGGAGGAAGTAGCAGGCAGAGGCGCGGCGCGCCACTCCCGAGCTCAAGCCCGTCATTATCAATCTGTTGTTGCTGATATTTGTTATTGATATTTGTTATTGATAGTTCATCATGTTTTGGTAATGAAGCAAGAATAATATAGTAGCTAATATATATCATTTAGTCTATTACGTGACTTGGTGCTGGTGGCATAAAAAGGGTAAGAAGGGCATTAATATACATCAACAACAAAGCATGATCCTCAAGTAGCAGTAATTTCAATAGAAGTTAGCTTGATCTACTCATAAGGATAATAAAACGATTACGGAGAGAGATACCTCTCTATACTTGTAAGAAAAGTTATATAACATTAAGCCCTTATAGGCTAACACAGATTTCTTATAGCAATAGAACAGAAATATGCTTGCAACAATACCTCAACGAAGTTACAAATTAGTTCGCACCATGTGCCATGTGTTAATGCATAATCCAACTTAAAGCTAATTGAGAAGAGCCGAAATAAGCATCCATAGCTCTTCAAATTTCTGACAAAGATACCTGTTTAGAGAAACATTAGTGTCAAATTTTCAAAGTTCAAAGATAACCAAGTGAGTTTTTTAGAATTACCATCTACCAAGCTTCTTTGCAAGTCTGTAGCGGTGTCTTCAGTCCAAGATAGTTATCATACTGGATACATGCTACACAAGAGTGACCATAGGTACATGCTACATAAGGGTGATCATAGGTATCTGCCAGTGTGACATGCCACAAAATCTGGAAAACAGGTTGTGAAGACTACTTCAACTTTAACTGAATCCAACTTTTGATATTTTTCTTTGCTGACGATATCTGGCTATAGGGCATCCAGAGATGTGCCTCGTCTGCATCCAAAGGTTCTACTAGTCCAACGACGCAGCTTGCTTGGCCTGATGAAGAACTAATCCGAAGTACCTCCTAATGATGTTCTGCTCATGCATTATAAAATGAGCTACCAATGAATATAGGTTTTATGTGTGGAGGTGGGGGGGGGCGCATGGGCCCCCTTGTCCATATTCAGCAAATATGAAAGTTATCGCAAAAAAGGGGCACTGCCCTCATAAATGGAGTACATATTGGCGAAGGACAAGGCACACACTTTCTTTTTGCGTGGTGTTGTGAAGGAGAAGGCACATACTTTCTTCTTGCGTGGTGCTGTGAAGGACAAGGCATACACTGTAAATCCTATAAATAGTGTTCTGTTGATGTTCATTTTGTACATAAATTCGTCTGAAATATAAGGATCACTTAAGCCACTAGGTAAGGCCACACATCACTAGTAGAAAACCTAATAGAAAAAAAGTTATTGGGCTTTTAAGATCTAAAGTGGAAAAAATTGAAAAATATCCAAACAGTGGGCAAACTGTGGTCAAACAATGGTCAAACTAATTATTTTAGAATATTAGTGTTACTAAATAATTATTTTAGTTATTTCAATTTTGGTCAAATCTGGTCAAACTATGGTCAAACAATGGTCAAACTAATTATTCAAGAAATATTAGTGTTACTAAATAATTATTGTTTTTTAAAACAATAGTTTCAAACTCTAACAGTGAAATGTGTCACTTCATGCTCAAGCAAAATTCCTGAAGGTTAATAGGATTAACATCTTACTATTGTTAGGAAAACAACAAGTGCAGACTTGGAGCGAGGGAGAATATAATCCGGAAGTTAAGCGTGCTCAGGCTGGGGGAGTGGGAGGATGGGTGACCGTTCGGGAAGTTAGATGATTTGGAATGATGAGGGGTGATTAGAGGATAAATTGAGAAGTGATGAGCGGTGGTGATTACAGACTAGAGGTTAAAATAATTTAGAAATTTGAAAATCAAAAAAAAATTCAAAAACAAAATTTCAAAAAAATCATAAATTTTCTTTAGTCCCGGTTCAGGAACCGGGACTAAAGGCCCTTACGAACCGGGACTATAGGCCCTTTTTTCTACCAGTGCATGCATGGCGTGTTCTGCTAGCTAGCTACTAGTGCTCTTGAGAATGCATCTACGTACTTTCCCTGCCTATGTTTTCTCAGAAGCGGTGATCCCTACTATATGTTTCTGTTCTGCGGATGCTGAGCTTTGGTGAGAAACTTTTTAGGCGGATCTAGAGACAGAAGAAGTGTATGCTCTCATGAAGCTGCAGCCGCTGAACCTAGAGCAGATCTCCTACGAACCGCCCGCCGAGATGGGCATCGTGAAACAAGCCAGTGAATTACTATTGGAAGACGGTGTGTCAATACTAGCTGGGGGTGGTCTGTGCCCCGCGATGTAGCTGAGCGCTTGTTCCTGCCTCTGGTATAACCTTCTCCACTTCTCACCCTCTCTGTGACCTTTTGATGTTACCAGTAAGATTTATTGTGTGTCAGGATTTCACACAGACACAGCAGCAGGACCTATTTGTGTGCGACATTCATGATGTTCAAGCACTGCTGCCGAGGCAGGTTTCAACAACATGCCTCCATTCTTTGTGTTTCTTACATTGGCCTAATGAGGTTTGCGTTTTTTTACCAAAATGGCACCGTTGTTCGCTCAAATTACAAAGAAAATACTCCTCCCAGGTCCCAGCCCGCGTCACCCCATTCTTTGTGTTTCTTACATTGGCCTAATGAGGTTTGCGTTTACATCATTTACTGAACAATATACCATAGTAAGTTTCAGAGTACACAAGACCACATGGACATAACGCAGAGACCATGAACATCACTCCTAGTATTTGACAGTAACCAAATGAGCATCTAAACATCAAATCTCAGGTCCTTTCTTGCTCTTCAAGACCTTTTTGTATGCTGCCAGGTTGAAAACTGTTTGAGAAATTCTTGTTGATCGAGAGAAAGTTAGAATTGTTCAGATATGTTCACTACAGAAGTTGGCCTTTTACTTTATACTTGAATTCGGATCACAACATAATGAAGTATAGGTTTTATGTCCGCATAGGGGGGGAGGAGGCATCGGCCCCTTGCCCATATTTATATTTATAAAATATGAAAGTTATCACACAAGAAGGGCATTGCCCTCATGAATGGAGTACACATTGGCTTATAACAACAAGCCATTTTTGTAGAAATCGAGCGAGGATAGTCGACTCAAAGCTCAGTGAATTGAGATTCTCAAGGAGGAATCGGCGAGAAATGCTGGTCAAACCTATGTTCATTACTAGATCATAAAGGCGCGCGTTGCCGCGCCCATCCATTTTAATAAAAAATGAAGAATGATAGAAATACCTGCTGGAATTTGCAGAGTACAAATATCTAGAAAATATGAGTGTTTAAAATTGCAAAACCTCAAATCTACATGTGATTAATAATCACTACAGTAACGAAGGAGCAATTACATAAAATAATTCAGAGGTAAAGAAACAACCAAATATAGAACATAGTAGTAGGCTGACACATGCAACGAACTTCCGAACTTACATAGAGCTTGCTAAAGTAAGTAGTAACAAAGGGTTTCATGGGCGCAGTGTGACAAAACAAACAGGCACACGTAATCTGTTTGTAAATTTGCATATAACCAATAAAGCTAATGCATGAATATCACGTATGGAACTGTGCGCAGTACCTGAACTTCCCGATCTTGCAAATTAAGCTTCTTAGCTATGACATTGCGGCAAGCAAACAGCTAAGATTTCAGCCTCCAGGATTGATGTCCAAAGTCAAAGAATCTGGTACAAATTTAAAATCTACATTAACACCGTAGATTGCAAATAAGATAAGGGTTGTCGAGAGGATAAAGGAACAGCAGGATCGTCTAATCTCTGCAATGACGATGGCATGGACTTTATGAGACGAAGGGCATTCAGGGAGCAAGGTGGGACACCGGCAGCTTTCACAGGAATACCTTCGAAATTGGTGAAGTCGCTTGGAAAAGTACCCAGACCACTAAGGCTGGTCGTAATGGTAGTATCATGCATGCCAACTAGACTATTTTGCTGAGGTGGCATAGAATTAAATGAAGAAAGAGAGTGTTGAGTATCATATCATGATACTGTATCATATTAAATGCTATACTACCATGTGTCATGCATAACAATAAATAAGATTACCTATGATACTAATATATGATATTGTGCATTACGGAGACAGTATCATACCTTAGTATCATGTGCATGATACTAAAGTATGATACTACCCATTACAAGCAGCCTAATAACACATGGGCGGAAGTGGAAGGAGCGTAGCGCAGCTTTCTAGTTTGTCGATGGTCAAGCCTGAACGTCGTGGGCCGCTGCGTAGGGTTTGGACCAGCCTTAGTGCGCTACATGATTGTGCACCGCTTACGCCTCTTACTCCATTCCACCAAGGCGGAGAGAGAAGCGACGCCGCTGCCGACAGTGGCGGAGCCAACGCCCGGCTAGCCTGGGCATTTGCCCGGGCTCACTTGCTACATGCAAGCTAGCGATGGCCATGCCCCAACGGGAAAAATTGTCATCGCACCGTGGTTTTCTCGGGCAGCAGTGGCTGAATGGGCTTCTGTTTGCTTACTTTATAAAACGAGAAGGCCTACTAGACATGCATGTAGTAGTAGGTGGACTAATACAATAGATTAATGGGCTAATCATGTTTTTCCTGTGCGTTTCCTTATGTAATCGGCTACCTAAGACGTGGTTCGGCTCATCGGCTGTTGCTTTGTTTACTTGGAAAAATGCTAGACCTACAAGCTTTTTACACTCGCAAAAAAAGGCTTTTTACTCCCTCAAATTTGTGTCGTGCTTTCAGCTCAAATTTAAACTAAAAGGACGACACTTATTTTGGAACAAACGAAACTAAAAAACATAAGCTTTTTACTCTGTCTAAAAAAAGTAAAGTGTTTTACTCCCTTCGATCCAAAATAAATGTCATGGTTTGGAAATTTGGTGCCATCCTGATATCAAACATATAAATATTAATAGAATCTGTGGTTTGGAAATTTGGTGCCATTTTATATGGTCTACTTCCAAACACCCAATTTTCTCTCACCTAAGGCTCAAATTTGCCCAGGCTCTAGAAAAGTTCTGGCTCCGCCACTGGCTGCCGACACCGCCGTCAGACAAGATGGGAATCCCACTGGATAACACACACCATGATTGCCTAGGGCGCCGTCGTCACAGCAGGGAGAAAGCCGAGCAGGAAAGAGAAGGATGGTGGCATAGCGCTGAAATCCACTAGTGCAGAACCGGGCAATAGCACGGGTTCGTAAGGCCCTTTAGTGCCGGTTCGTAAGGCCCAATCTTATTATTGTCAGGAAAACAATAAGTGCAGACTCGGAAATGAAGGAGAATAGAACCCGAAAGTTAGATGATTTGGAATGAGTGATCCACACTTGAGCAGTTAAGAGAGGTGATTAGAGACTAAATCATCAAATAATTCAGAAAAATTAAAAATTGAAAAAAATCAAAAAAAAATTCCAAAATTTTCAAGAAAAAAATTCAAAAAAAAACCTTCAGTACCGGTTGGTAACACCAACCGGTACTAAAGGTCCCCCATACCAGGGCGTGAGCTCACGCCACATGGTGGCACTTTAGCGCCGGTTCGTGCCGAGCCGGTACTAAAGGGGGGGGGGCCTTTAGTGCCCACATTTTAGTGCCGGTTCCATAACCGGCACTAAAGCTAAAGGCCCTTACAAACCGGTTTTAAAGCTCTGTTTTCTACTAGTGTAAAGCCCCCCCCCCCGCCTTTAGTACCGGTTCAGCACGAGCCGGTGCTAAAGGGCAACCACGTGGCATGAGCCAGCTCCGTGGGTGCGTAGGACATTAGTACTAAATGTTTGGGTGTGTTTTGGTTTTATTTTTTATTTTTAGTTTAATTTTGTGTTTTCAATTTAATTTAGTGATTGTTTTACATTATAATAAGTTGTTAAATCATTAGGTGAATGTACCGCAGATTAGTTTGACTGGATGCATGTGGATCCTAGCTAAGTCATCAAGTATATGTCATATCCATATTATATATACTTGATCACCTAATTAAGTGATCGAGGTAATATGGATATGGCATATACTTGATCACTTAGCTAGAATCCATCCAGTTGAAACTAATCTGTGGTTTCTTTCATAAATGATATAATAACTCATCATCATCATCATCATATTAATACATCATCATCATCATCATATTAATATAAAAACTCTTGCATCATATATATCATCACCAACAACAGTTTTCATAGCTAGCTAAAAATCATCATATAATAGTCGTCTCATTACCACTACTTAATCATCATATAGTCATTACCGCTATCTAATCACCACCAACACTAGCTTAAAGAAGAAACACTCACTTGTACCAGAAGCAAAGATATCATCGAGTTCAACATGGTAATGATATTATAAGCGTTCATAACACCACAAAAGCAAATCACTCTTTGAGATTAAGTTCAGGACGAAGAACACGGACATGAGAGGACAAGTACTAAGAGCATGAACTAGCTAATTAATCACTCCTGCTGCTCTCTCTCAGGTAAAATAGCATAGAACATGTATAGCTTTCCTGATTCATCATATTGGAGCATGCAGATGAACATGTCTCCTAATCGTGGGTTGCGCTTCTGATTGATGCCCCCTAGTACTTCTCTGCGATCGTTTATAATTTTGCTCCAGTCTTTTACTATTGAGCATTCCTCGCTATTAGAAATCCTGAATGCACTAAAGTGCATTGTAGATATCTTGGCCGTAAGCTAACAATATTCATGGTACCTTTAGTCTTGATCCAATCAGGCACAACATTCATCGGGAGTCCCTGTTGAAGAACATCGTATAGTAACATACTTAGCAATGAAGTTTAGCTTAAAAAATAATGTATGCAAAAGATGCACTAAGGAGAAATAGTAGAAATCTTACCATCTTTCCAAAATATATGCGACCATAGTTCAGTACGAACACTATTGGTCGCACGTTTTGAGTACTAACATTTCTAAGTGCAGGAAAATAATTTCTCTTGACATCATCAAGATCCTCAAGCCATGAAACATAATGACTTGTCTCCTCGCAGTTTAGTTCAGCCCCGGGACAGTGGACGGTCCTGTCTACCAAGCGTCGGACATGTTTGCTTGATTGGAAATAAGGTGTCAATACAAATTGAGATCTATTAATTCAACTGGTTCAAATAATCTCATATCGAAGACATAAATATGGTTGAGAAACTCACATAATGGTAGAACTGGAGGCATCTGCACATCAACCCAGATGTCTCTATTACCTTCAATATCATCTTCGGGACGAGTATCAAAGGTGATAACCATATCAGAATCAAATGCATAAGCCTTGCATAGTGCTTGCCAAGGTTTGCATTCAAAATAGGTGTATGTGTCTTCATTGTATAATTTGACGTTGAAGATATAACCATGCTCGGTCTTCAAGTAAACTCTTTTTACCTCCATAGTTTCGTTAGGACTGAAACCTATCTTATCCAAGACAAAAATTCTTGCATGGCAGTGGGGTACGCTAGTAGAATAGTGAAAAATTAAAATTAAAAGTTGAAGCAAATGAAGCATAAGTCATGCTTAATTACGAAAAAAGACTTGTCATTGTGACTTACTATATCCACTTCGAAGTTCTCATCCAGCTTGATGCTGAAGCGTCTATCATCAACTAGAAAATTTCTGCCGCACAGGCCGCGCTGGTCTTCGCAGTATTCGCACATAATGAAATCGTGTTCGTCGTCACACGACATTCCTATATTCATAGGTGAAACATTAAACACTTATTAGTTCTATTAATTCAACTAATTATGTTAATTCAACTAGTTTAACTAATTAATTCAACTAATTCAACTAAGCACTTACAAAAAATATACCTAAATAAATTATTAACATTAAACATTTAACTAAGAATTTACTAAAATAAAGTATTAACATTAAACATTTAACTAATAATATACCTAAACATTTAACTAAGAATTTACTAACATTCAACTTATGAAACATTAAACACTTACTAGTTCTATTAATTCAACTAAGCATTTACTAAAAATAAACTAGTTCTATTAATTTCTTACTAAAATAAAGTAGGTAGTTCTATATAGTATATTTTGATTAGATCATCAAATCTCATATACCTAAATTTTCTTAGTAAAAATAACTAGTTCTATTAATTCAACTAAGAATTTACTAAAAATAAACTACTTCTATTAATTTTCTTACTAAAATATATAAAGTAGCTATATATAGTAATATTTTAATTAGATCATCAAATCTCATATACCTAAATTTTCTTACTAAAAATAAACTAGTACTAATTCAACTAGCTAGTTCAACTAAGCATTTACTAAAAATAAACTAGTTATATTAATTCAACTAGTTCAAATAATCTCATTAATTAATATCTAGCTCAGTTTTTTCTTTTCTACATTATTTATTTTCTTCTATTTATTTTTGAGTAATTTTTTATATAGTTTTATTCTTTTCTGCATTATTTATTTTCTTCTATATATTTTTGAGAAATTTTTTATATAGTTTTTTTCTTTTCTGCTTTATTTATTTTCTTCAATTTATTTCTGATTAATTTTTTTCTATATTTATTCCTTTGTGACCCTCTCTACTCTTTTGCACATGCTATGCGGGTGAAATGATGACGTCGCTTTGAATGCTGCATAATGAAAGCAAAAGACGTCCGGAGTTCAAATAAGTTTAAAAAACATTGAAGTGCCCGTGTAACAGATGAGTTCTTGTCTGAAACCCTGATACTCCGAAAGAGATTGTCCAGTTTGTACACGAAGTGCGTCCAGTTTTTGCCGTGACCCTCTCTACTCTTTCGCACATGCTATGTGGGTGAATGTTGATACCATGCCAAGTTTCAACATTTTCATATTTAATTTTGTAGTGATTTTCAATTTCACGGTCATTTAGCTCTCTAAACAATTAGGTAAATGACTGAAAACAACAAATGATGTCAGAACATGTTGGACATTGATGACGTCGCTTTGAATGCTGCATAATGAACGCAAAAGAAGTCCGGAGTTCAAATAAGTTTTAAAAATATTGAAGTGCACGTGTAACAGATGAGTTCTCGTCCGAAACCATGATACTCCGAAAGAGATTGTCCAATTTGTACACGAAGTGCGTCCAGTTTTTCCCGTGACCCTCTCTACTCTTTCGCACATGCTATGCGGGTGAAATGATGATACCATGCCAAGTTTCAACATTTTCACAGTTCATTTTGTAGTGATTTTCAATTTCACGGTCATTTAGCTCTCTAAACAATTAGGTAAATGATCGAAAAACAACAAATGATGTTAGAACATGTTGGAAATTGATGACGTCGCTTTGAATGCTGCATACTGAACACAAAAGAAGTCCGGAGTTCAAATAAGTTTAAAAAACATTGAAGTGGCCGTGTAACAGATGAGTTCTCGTCCGAAACCCTGATACTCCGAAAGAGTTTGTCCAGTTTGTACACGAAGTGCGTCCAGTTTTTGCCGTGACCCTCTCTACTCTTTCATGCATGCTATGCGGGTGAAATGATGATACCATGCCAAGTTTCAACATTTTCACAGTTCACTTTGCAGTGATTTTCAATTTCATGGTCATTTAGCTCTCTAAACAATTAGGTAAATGATTGAAAAACAGCAAATGATGACAGAATATGTTGGAAATTGATGACGTCGCTTTGAATGCTGCATACTGAACACAAAAGAAGTCCAGAGTTCAAATAAGTTTCAAAAACATTGAAGTGCCCGTGTAACAGATGAGTTCTCGTCCGAAACCCTGATACTCCGAAAGAGATTGTCCAGCTTGTACAGGAAGTGTGTCTAGTTTTTGCCGTGGCCCTCTCTACTATTTCGCACATACTATGCGGGTGAAATGATGATACCATGCCAAGTTTCAACATTTTCACAGTTCATTTTGTAGTGATTTTCAATTTCAGGGTCATTTAGCTCTCTAAACAATTAGGTAAGTGACTGAAAACAGCAAATGATGTCAAAACATGTTGGAAATTGATGACGTTGTTTTGAATGCTGCATACTGAACACACATGAAGTCCGGAGTTCAAATAAGTTTAAAAACATTGAAGTGCCCGTGTAACAGATGAGTTCTCGTCCGAAACCCTAATACTCCGGAAGAGATTGTCCAGTTTGTACACGAAGTGCGTCCAGTTTTTGCCGTGACCCTTTCTACTCTGTCGCACATGTTATGCGGGTGAAATGATTATACCATGCCAAGTTTCAACATTTTCACAATTCATTTTGTGGTGATTTTCAATTTCACGGTCATTTAGCTCTCTAAACAATTAGGTAAATGACTGAAAAACAGCAAATGATGTCATAACATGTTGGAAATTGATGACGTCGCTTTGAATGTTGCATAATGAACGCAAAATAAGTCCGGAGTTCAAATAAGTTTAAAAAACATTGAAGTGCCCGTGTAACAGATGAGTTCTCGTCCGAAACCCTGATACTCCGAAAGAGATTGTCCAGTTTGTACACGAAGTGCGTCCAGTTTTTGCCGTGACCCTCTCTATTCTTTCGCACATGCTATGCGGGTGAGATGATGATACCATGCCAAATTTCAACATTTTCACAGTTCATTTTGTAGTGATTTTCAATTTCACGGTCATTTAGCTCTCTAAACAATTAGGTAAATGACTGAAAAACAGCAAATGATGTCATAACATGTTGGAAATTGATGACGTCGCTTTGAATGCTGCATAATGAACGCAAAAGAAGTCCAGAGTTCAAATAAGTTTAAAAAACATTGAAGTGCCCGTGTAACAGATGAGTTCTCGTCCGAAACCCTGATACTCCGAAAGAGATTGTCCAGTTTGTACACGAAGTGCGTCCAGTTTTTGCCGTGACCCTCTCTATTCTTTCGCACATGCTATGCGGGTGAGATGATGATACCATGCCAAATTTCAACATTTTCATAGTTCATTTTGTAGTGATTTTCAATTTCACGGTCATTTAGCTCTCTAAACAATTAGGTAAATGACTGAAAAATAGCAAATGATGTCAGAACATGTTGGAAATTGATGACGTCGCTTTGAAAGCTGCATACTGAACACACAAGAAGTCCGGAGTTCAAATAAGTTATTAAAAATAAAAAAGAGGTGCAATGCTGGTTAATTTGCTTCAAGCCTTTCGGAATAGTGTAGACTGCATTGCACATAGCTCAGTGCAATCTATGCTATTCCGAAAGGCTTGAAGCTAATCAACGTGCAGGTGAACATTGCGCCTCTTCGTCATTGTCTCTGCACTCACGGCTTATAAACTGCTCATACTGCCCCTCCCTTGGCGAGGTGGGACTAAAAATCTGAAGGAAATATGCCCTAGAGGCAATAATAAAGTTATTATTTATTTCCTTATATCATGATAAATGTTTATTATTCATGCTAGAATTGTATTATCCGGAAACATAATACTTGTGTGAATACATAGACAACCTAAACGTCACTAGTGTGCCTCTACTTGACTAGCTCGTTAATCGATGCTGGTTATGTTTCCTAACCATAGACATGTGTTGTCATTTGATTAACGGGATCACATCATTAGGAGAATGATGTGATTGAAATGACCCATTCCATTAGCTTAGCACCCGATCGTTTAGTATGTTGCTATAGCTTTCTTCATGACTTATACATGTTCCTATGACTATGAGATTATGCAACTCCCGTTTGCCGGAGGAACACTTTGTGTGCTACCAAACGTCACAACGTAACTGGGTGATTATAAAGGAGCTCTACAGGTGTCTCCAAAGCTACATGTTGGGTTGGCGTATTTTGAGATTAGGATTTGTCACTCCGATTGTCGGAGAGGTATCTCTGGGCCCTCTCGGTAATGCACATCACATAAGCCTTGCAAGCATTGCAACTAATGAGTTAGTTGCGAGATGATGTATTACGAAACGAGTAAAGAGACTTGCCGGTAACGAGATTGAACTAGGTATTGAGATACCGACGATCGAATCTCGGGCAAGTAACATACCGATGACAAAGGGAACAATGTATGTTGTTATGCGGTCTGACCGATAAAAGATCTTCGTAGAATATGTAGGAGCCAATATGAGCATCCAGGTTCCGCTATTGGTTATTGACCGGAGATGTGTCTCGGTCATGTCTACATTGTTCTCGAACCCGTAGGGTCTGCACGCTTAACGTTACGATGACTTTTTCATTATGAGTTTATATATTTTGATGTACCGAAGTTTGTTCGGAGTCCCCGATATGATCACGGACATGACGAGGAGTCTCGAAATGGTCGAGACATAAAGATTGATATATTGGATGCCTATGTTTGGACATCGGAAGTGTTCCGGGTGAAATCGGCATTTTACTAGAGTACCGGGAGGTTACCGGAACCCCCCGGTAACCTAATGGGCCTTAATGGGCCTAGTGGAGGAAGAGGAGAGGAGGCCTAGGGGCTGCCGCGCGCCCCTTACCCCCAAGTCCAAATTGGACAAGGAGGGGGGCGGCGCCCCCCCCCCCTTCCTTTCTTCCCTCTCCTCCTTCCCCCAAGTCCTAATCCAACTAGGGAAAGGGGGGAGTCCTACTCCCGGTAGGAGTAGGACTCCTCCGGCGCGCCTCCTCCTAGGGCCGGCCGCACCCCCCCCCCCTTGCTCCTTTATATACGGGGGCAGGGGGGCACCTCTAGACACACAAGTTGATCTTCAAGATCGTTCTCTTAGCCGTGTGCGGTGCCCCCCTCCACCATAGTCCTCGATAATATTGTAGTAGTGCTTAGGCGAAGCCCTGCGACAGTAGAACATCAAGATCGTCACCACGCCGTCGTGCTGACGGAACTCTTCCCCGACACTTTGCTGGATCGGAGTCCGGGGATCGTCATCGAGCTGAACGTGTGCTAGAACTCGGAGGTGCCGTAGTTTCGGTGCTTGATCGGTCGGGCCGTGAAGACGTACGACTACATCAACCACGTTGTCATAACGCTTCCGCTGTCGGTCTACGAGGGTACGTAGATTACACTCTCCCCTCTCGTTGCTATGCATCACCATGATCTTGTGTGTGCGTAGGAATTTTTTTGAAATTACTACGTTCCCCAACAAAATCAGCTTACTAAGAAACTCTAGTACCGGTTCATGCCATGAACCGGTACTAAAGGTCTTCGTGGGGGCCCCAGCCTGACCACAGTCGCACTGGCCTCATTAGTACCGGTTCGTGGCATGAACCGGTACTAAAGGTTGCACACAAACCGGTACTAATGATGTCCGCCCGCCTAGCCGTTGGAACCGGCACTAATGGTCACATTAGTGCCGGCTCAAACTCAAACCGGCACTAATGTGCATCACATTTGACCCTTTTTCTACTACTGAGCCAACTCGTCGCCGGTGCGCTGTCGTCCTCTTTGGCCACGGTGCTCTGTCGAATCTCCTCCTTCCCCACCGCCGCCGCCGCCGTATCAGACACATCGTGAGAAAATGATGCATCGCCCATCACTGACTTTTTTTCAGAGCAGCCCACCACGGACTAACCACAGGCCACCTGTAACGCCCATGATGCGGCTATATCTACCACGTGTCGAAGCACGACTTAGAGGCATAACCGCATTGTAAGCAATGTCGCAAGTGAGGTAATCTTCACACCACCCATGTAACACATAAGGGAAAGAGATACATAGTTGGCTTACAATCGCCACTTCACACAAAACATGAATATAACATTACATCATCCAGATACAAACAAGGTCCGACTACGGAACCAAAATAAAAGAAGACTACCCCAAATCCTACACAGATCCCCGATCGTCCCAACTGGGCTCCACTATTGATCAACTGGAAACGGAAACAACACAATGGACAAGATCTTCATCATCCTCCTCCTGAGCTCAGTTGCGTCACCTGCACGGTATCATCGGCACCTGCAAACTGGTTTTGGAAGTATCTGTGAGTCACGGGGACTCAGCAATCTCACACCATCGCGATCAAGACTATTTAAGCTTATAGACAAGGTAAAGGTATGAGGTGGAGCTGCAGCAAGCGACTAGCATATATGGTGGCTAACATACGCAAATGAAAGCGAGAAGAGAAGGCAAAGGCACGGTCGAGCAACTATGATCAAGAAGTGATCCTAGTACAACCTACGTCAAGCATAACTCCAACACCGTGTTCACTTCCCGGACTCCACCGGAAAGAGACCATCACGGTTACACACGCGGTTGATGCATTTTAATTAAGTTAAGTTTCGAGAATTCTACAACCGGACATTAACAAATTCCCATCTGCCCATAACCGCGGGCACGGCTTTCGAAAGTTCAAATCCCTGCAGTGGTGTCCCAACTTAGCCAATCACAAGCTCTCACGGTCAACAAAGGATATTCCTTCTCCCAGGAAGACCCGATCAGACTCAGAATCCCAGTTACAAGACATCTCAACAATGGTAAAACTAAACCAGCAAAGCTGCCCGATGCGCCGACATCCCGATAGGAGCTGCACATATCTCGTTCTCAGGGCAACACCGGATAGGTCAAGCTACGAGTAAAACCAGCCCTCGAGTTCCCCCGAGGTGGCCCCGCAGGCTGCCCAATTCGGACCAACACTTAGACAAGCACTGGCCCGGAGGGGTTAAAATAAAGATGACCCTCGGGATGCACGACTCCCAAGGGAAAAAGGCTAGGTGGCGAATGTAAAACCAAGGTCGGGCCTTGCTGGAGGAGTTTTATTCAAAGCGAACTGTCACGGGGTTCCCATTATAACCCAACCGTGTAAGCAACGCAAAATCCGGGAACATAACACTGATATGACAGAAACTAGGGCGGCAAGAGTGGAACAAAGCACCAGGCATAAGGTCGAGCCTTCCACCCTTTACCAAGCATATAGATGCATTAAGGTAGACCAGATAATATTGTGATATCCCAACAATAGAACATGTTCCAACAAGGAACGATCTCCAATCTTCACCTACAACTAACAACGCTATAAGAGGGACTGAGAAACATGGTAACATAGCCAAACAACGGTTTGCTAGGACAAGGTGGGTTAGAGGCTTGGCTTAACAATATGGGAGGCATGATAAGCAAGTGGTAGGTATCGCAGCATAGGCATAGCAAAAGAGCGAGCAACTAGCAAGCAAAGATAAAAGTGATTTCGAGGGTATGGTCATCTTGCCTGCAAAGTTCTCCGAGAAGACGAAAACTTGATCCTCGTAAACGTACTCAACGGGCTCCTCGAACACGAACTCATCTCCCGGCTCTACCCAAGAAAGAACAACAAGCAAAGGGAGACACAATCAACCACATGCAATGCTCAAGCAACATGATGCAAAACATGGCATGATATGCGGGATGCGATATGTGATGCATATGCAAGATTTGAAAAGGAATGATTGAACCTGGCCTCAACATGGAAATCCAAGAGTGCCACTGGAAATAGTAGTTGATTTTGGTCGAAATCGATATAAAGTTCACCGGAATCGGATGCACGGTTTGGAAATGACAAGCGAAACAAATATGGCACCGGGCTGCGATTAATAGCACGAGACCATCTAAATGCATCAAGAACAACATGCTACAACACTCCAACATAGCAACAAAATACATGGCAGGGATCCACTCATGATGCTTGACAAAAGATGAACACTGAGCTACGGCTAAATCACTCAATAACAGGTTCAAACAAGCATGGCAAAAGTGCAAATGATAACAGGTTACAGACTTGGTGAAAATAACAAGTCAGGAATTTAACATCAGGAAGCAATGTTTAGAGCATGTTAAATACATGCTACAGGAACATATCATGGCAAAGCAAGGCATGACATGAAGCTACTCAAAGCATACAACAAAAGTCCCTTAGTGACCATGAGCCAAAAGGGATCAGAAAATACAATTACAAGCATGTGAACATAGCAAATATCGTTAACAGATTCAGACTTAGTAGAAAACTGGAACATGGCAAAACAGATATCAAGTAGGCATGTTTACGAGCTCGATGCACTCACTACGAGGCATTGCATGATAAACTAAGCATACACCCAGCAAGTAGACATGGCATAGAAGCTAGACATGGCAAGAACAACATCATAGCATGCACGGGTCAACTACAACAAGCTCAGCAAAATTGCTAAACATGTTAACAATCTGCCAGGAACATTTTATAGCAAAAGTAGAGCTCAATTGACTCAAGCTAGGGTGCTCCTTAAATGCAAACAAAGACATGGATGGATAGAGCGCCACAATATCTACAAAACATCCTTACTGAACATGCTCAAAAGAGGCATGAATCACTAGGAAACAACATGAACATATGGCATAAAAATAATGACACGGCAGATATCACAAAAATACATGGCATACTTCGCATGCTTGTGCTAGTCACCATAGAGATCACAAAAAAACATGGCATACACCCCTGTAAAGATGGCATGGCATACTTCAAAACACATGTAGAGCTCAGGATCATAGCATGCACACATTAATCATGGCAAAAATGACAAAAGTGCATTTGCTGAAACAGATCTGAAACTATCATCACATAGCCCTCTTCCAACAGCATTTCGGGCATCAAGATGAGCTCAAATGAAAATGATGCAATGGGATGAAATGGAGTACTCGTCGAGACGAACATTTTGATATGCTACACGCACGAATCGGAACCACGATGATGAAGTTATGGCATGTGAAAGTATGCAAAAAGTTAGGGTTTCGGGGACAAACAGTCAACCGGATCTGGATCTGAGATTTGCACGCAGCACGAGGTTGAACTTGAGCTTGCCGGAAACGTCGGGGATCGCTGGAGTAGGGCTCCCGGAGTCGAAGGAGAGGCGGGGAGGTCCGGAACCGGGCCGGAGGAGGACATGGGTGACGTCCGCGGTGATCGGGTGCGACGAGGTCGGCTCGGGCAGCGCGGGCTTGAGGAGACTCACCGCGGCGGAGCTCGCCGGCAACGAGAAGTGCGGCAGCCAGGCGGTTGGCGGCGGGGTGCGGCGAAGAGGACGGCAGGCGGCGGCGTGGGGCGCTCCCGGGCGGCGCGATTGGCTCGGGGGCCCGGTTCGGGCCGAACGGGCCTCGGCGGCGGCAGGCAGCAGGCGCCACATGGCGGGACGCCACTGGTGCGGGGCGGCAGCGTGGTGCAAGTCGGACACGTCCAGCGCCGGCGGACGTTGTCCGGCGTGCGGAGGAAGAAGGGGGCTAGGGTTTCGGGGGAAGAGATCCAAAAATTTCGGGGAGGGCCTATTTATAGAGGTATATGGAGCTAGGAAGCTCCAAATGAGGTGCGGTTTGCGGCAACGTGATCGTGATCGAACGACCTAGGTGATGGAGGAGGTTTAGATGGGTTTAGGACCACTTTGGAGGGGTGTTGGGCTGCAACACACACGAGGCCACTTTGGTCCCTCGGTTAACCGTTGGAGTATCAAACAAAGTCCAAATGGCACGAAACTTGACAGGCGGTCTACCGGTAGTAAACCAAGGCCGCATGACAAGTCTCGGTCCAAACCAAAAACGTTTAACACCCGCACACGAAAAGATATAGAAAGGAACACCGGGTGACATAGGACCACCGGATTGCAAAACGGACAACGGGGAAAATGGTCAGATGCATAAGATGAACATGTATGCAAATGAAATGCACCTGATGACATGGTATGAGATGCATGACACGCAAGCACATGACAAGGAAACACAGCGAATAATTGGAAGACACCTGGCACAACGGTCTCGGGGCGTCACAACACTCCACCACTACGAGAGGATCTCGTCCCGAGATCTAGAATGGCACCGGAGGGAAAAATGGAAGAGAAAGAGAAGAGGTAAAACTAAGTTGCTTCTTTGACAAACGAGTGAAACCAAAGAACCTTGAGAGGTTGAACAACTTGAAAGAAAGAAAACAATGAAGATGAATAATGTTGAAAGCACTCTGGTTAAATGGATAAGCATGAAAAGAACATGATCTTTGACAAAACGAGATGATGGGTTGAAAAGAGCAACATCACAATGCCTCCTGAACAAAAGAATAGAAGATAGATAATTGAAATAGGAGAATGGAGAAGAAAATGCCAACTTCTGCCACAAAAGAGCTTTAAAAGGCATTTTTAGGAGAAGGGTCAAACGGAGTTGTTGGAAAAAAACCACCAACGAAAAGGATAAGCTTGATATGGACTTATAGAACACATCTAAAATTGTGAGGTGACAACTTGCCATACACGGAAAAGATTTGATTGGTAAGAACAAGGAGACGAGAAACTTATTCACCGGAAGGATAAAAGAAGAACTTGAGTCATTTATAAGCACCATAATAGCAACAATCCTTAGGGAAGGCTTTAGGTGAAAATATTACCCAATATAACTCAAATGACGAGATTGGTGGATTTGAAATATCTCATTCTTGATAACTTGTTAATCACGGAGCATGACGGGAAATTATCATGAATGGCATAACACCACCTCAAATATAAGATAGGACGAATTGGACTTCCTTATGCAATATGAAGAATGCTTGAGCTCCTCTGAAAAGAATCTCGATGAACACTTCGAAAAGGAATTAATCCTTGATGAACCATCATGTAGAACCTTCATGAAGAACTCCGGTAAACAAAAGGAATGATAAATCGAAATGAAAGAGAAGTTGAAAACACGAGGTGAAACCTTGCAGTGATTAGATGAAGCTTTGCGACGAGATAAAGTGAAGACTTGGAACTCCGTAAAAAAAGATAAAGCATCTCGAGAGCACCAGTATGATTTAGAGAATCCTTGATTTAAGCACCAGTATGATTTAGAGTATGAGAGCTGAAAGCTGGAATGAATAAATCTTAGATGATGGGCTCCGAATAATCAAACTGAATAGAATCTTGAATTGCTCCGGATAGGTGAAAAGAATTCTGACAATCGAAAACAATTATGAGAGGATGGGCTCGAACTAGGATCACGAATCTCTGAGAGAGCAGATAAGATATGGAGGTAAAACTCTTCTTTGATCTTCAAAAGCAGAGAATGACGATGAGAAGCACCACCAAGAATTATTTAGACACTCCGGGAGAATCAAAAGCGAAGAGGTTGAGCCGAACGATGAAAAGAATTTGACCAATCTTGGAGAAATACTTATGACTGATGATAATTCATTCTTATGTCAAACTTGGAAAAGAAATTGAGAATAACTTTGGTAAAATTAGAAGAGTTTGGTAAGATCCTGGAAAAGGACCTATGGGTTAGGGACCACTCAAGAGAAAACACCGTATAACAACTTAAGATAGATTTGCGCCGGTTGAATTAAATGTCTTGAAAGAGATAACATCCTCAAAATAGCTTGAACGGATTAAGAGTGGAAACATGAATCTTCCGAGATATCTTGAGCACTCCGGAATAGTTGAATAGCGAGAAATGAATGAATATGAGGAGCACCGGCATGAGAAGGTATTTGAAACAAGGAAAGGGGATATGATCAACACCAAAAGCTTGATTTGGATCCACCGGAGAAGAAAAGAAAGGAGAATGATGAACGAGTAGAGCATCTTCTAGAGAACCACCGGGTAAGAATATGAAAGAATGGAGAGACTTCCACCAATAAAATGGATAGTGATAAAGAACTGTGAGTCCTTGAAGAAAAAGGGAGTGGGTGGGTGGGAAAACAAAGGCAACTTGGGGACAGATGAAATGAACAATCATTGAGAAGACTTGAGTTGATCTTGCGGATGTTGAAATGATCGGATCCACTTGAAGAGAAATCAGCAACAATAAGTAAGCTACTTCGCATGCTTATGCTAGTCACCATAGAGATCACAAAAATACGTGGCATACACCCCTGTAAATATGGCATGGCATACTTCAAAACACATGTAGAGCTCAGGATCATAGCATGCACACATTAATCATGGCAAAAATGACAAAAGTGCATTTGCTGAAACAGATCTGAAACTATCATCACATAGCCCTCTTCCAACAGCATTTCGGGCATCAAGATGAGCTCAAATGAAAATGATGCAATGGGATGAAATGGAGTACTCGTCGAGACGAACATTTTGATATGCTACACGCACGAATCGGAGCCACGATGATGAAGTTATGGCATGTGAAAGTATGCAAAAAGTTAGGGTTTCGGGGAGAAAACGTCAACCGGATCTAGATCTGAGATTTGCACGCAGCACGAGGTTGAACTTGAGCTCGCCGGAAACGTCGGGGATCGCCGGAGTAGGGCTCCCGGAGTCGAAGGAGAGGCGGTGAGGTCCGGAACCGGGCCGGAGGAGGACAGGGGCGACGTCCGCGGTGATCGGGCGCGACGAGGTCGGCTCAGGCGGCGCGGGCTTGAGGAGACTCGCCGCGGCGGAGCGCGCCGGCGACGCGAAGTGCAGCGGCCGGGCGGTTGGCGGCGGGGTGCGGCGAAGAGGACGGCAGGCGGCGGCGTGGGGCGCTCCCGGGCGGCGCGATGGGCTCGGGGGCCCGGTTCGGGCCGAACGGGCCTCGGCGGCGGCGGGCAGCAGGCGCCACATGGCGGGACGCCACTGGTGCGGGGCGGTGCAAGTCGGACACGTCCGGCGCCGGCGAACGTTGTCCGGCGCGCGGAGGAAGAAGGGGGCTAGGGTTTCGGGGGAAGAGATCTGAAAATTTCGGGGAGGGCCTATTTATAGAGGTATATGGAGCTAGGAAGCTCCAAATGAGGTGCGGTTTGCGGCCACGTGATCGTGATCAAACGACCTAGGTGATGGAGGAGGTTTAGATAGGTTTAGGGCCACTTTGGAGGGGTGTTGGGCTGCAACACACACGAGGCCATTTTGGTCCCTCGGTTAACCGTTGGAGTATCAAACAAAGTCCAAATGGCACGAAACTTGACAGGCGGTCTACCGGTAGTAAACCAAGGCCGCATGACAAGTCTCGGTCCAAACCAAAAACGTTTAACACCCGCACATGAAAAGATATAGAAAGGAACACCGGGTGACATAGGAGCGCCGGATTGCAAAACGGATAACGGGGAAAATGCTCGGATGCATGAGACGAACATGTATGCAAATGAAATGCACCTGATGACATGGTATGAGATGCATGACACGCAGGCACATGACAAGGCAACACAGCGAATAATTGGAAGACACTTGGCACAACGGTCTCGGGGCGTCACAACACTCCACCACTACGAGAGGATCTCATCCCGAGATCTAGAATGGCACCGGAGGGGAAAATGGAAGAGAAAGAGAAGAGGTAAAACTAAGTTGCTTCTTTGACAAATGAGTGAAACAAAAGAACCTTGAGAGGTTGAACAACTTGAAAGAAAGAAAACAACGAAGATGAATAAAGTTGAAAGCACTCTGGTTAAATGGATAAGCATGAAAAGAACATGATCTTTGACAAAACGAGATGATGGGTTGAAAAGAGCAACATCACAATGCCTCCTGAACAAAAGAATAGAAGATAGATAATTGAAATAGGAGAATGGAGAAGAAAATGCCAACTTCTGCCACAAAAGAGCTTTAAAAGGCATTTTTAGGAGAAGGGTCGAACGGAGTTGTTGGAAAAAAACCACCAACGAAAAGGATAAGCTTGATATGGACTTATAGAAGACATCTAAAATTGTGAGGTGACAACTTGCCATACACGGAAAAGATTTGATTGGTAAGAACAAGGAGACGAGAAACTTATTCACCGGAAGGATAAAAGAAGAACTTGAGTCATTTATAAGCACCATAATAGCAACAATCCTTAGGGAAGGCTTTAGGTGAAAATATTGCCCAAGATAACTCAAATGACGAGATTGGTGGATTTGAAATATCTCATTCTTGATAACTTGTTAAACACGGAGCATGACGGAAAAGTATCATGAATGGCATAACACCACCTCAAATATAAGATAGGACGAATTGGACTTCGTTATGCAATATGAAGATTGCTTGAGCTCCTCTGAAAATAATCTCGATGAACACTTCGAAAAAAATTAATCCTTGATGAACCATCATGTAGAACCTTCATGAAGAACTCCGGTAAACAAAAGGAATGATAAATCGAAATGAAAGAGAAGTTGAAAACACAAGGTGAAACCTTGCAATGATTAGATGAAGCTTTGCGACGAGATAAAGTGAAGACTTGGAACTCCGGAAAAAAAAGATAAAGCATCTCGAACTGAGAATGTGATATGATGAACCACTCCATAAAAAACAAATTGAATAAACTCGATGAAACAAGAATAAGAATTACATTATGCTTATCCTTCACCAATTCAAATTGATGACAAGAAATGGAATTGGCATACTACTTATTCTCGTAGAAATGATTTAAGATAGATATAGTGCAAACTTGAGAAGGTGTTCAACGAATCACCGGTCGGGTTGAAACAACGAATAAATTGATATGATAACAAGGTAAGAGAAAATCTTGAACGAACCACCGTAAGAATTGAAAAATAACACCAGGAAGGATTAGCAAATAAACGAAGATGCTTGAGAGAATTTAGATCCATGAGAACGAAGAGGTTACGAGCTGATTAGAGAATCCTTGATTTAAGCACCAGTATGATTTAGAGTATGAGAGCTGAAAGCTGGAATGAATAAATCTTAGATGATGGGCTCCGGATAATCAAACTGAACAGAATCTTGAATTGCTCCGGATAGGTGAAAAGAATTCTAACAATCGAAAACAATTATGAGAGGATGGGCTCGAACTAGAATCATGAATCTCTGAGAGAACGGATAAGATATGGAGGTAAAACTCTTCTTCGATCTTCAAAAGCAGAGAATGACGATGAGAAGCACCACCAAGAATTATTTAGACACTCCGGGAGAATCAAAAGCGAAGAGGTTGAGCCGAACGATGAAAAGAATTTGACCGATCTTGGAGAAATACTTATGACTGATGATAATTCATTCTTATGTCAAACTTGGAAAAGAATTTGAGAATAACTCTGGTAAAATTAGAAGAGTTTGGTAAGATCCTGGAAAAGGACCTTTGGGTTAGGGCCCACTCAAGAGAAAACACCGTATAACAACTTAAGATAGATTTGCGCCGGTTGAATTAAATGTCTTGAAAGAGATAACATCCTCAAAATAGCTTGAAGGGATTAAGAGTGGAAACATGAATCTTCCGAGATATCTTGAGCACTCCGGAATAGTTGAATAGCGAGAAATGAATGAATATGAGGAGCACCGGCATGAGAAGGTATTTGAAACGAGGAAAAGGGATATGATCAACACCAAAAGCTTGATTTGGATCCACCGGAGAAGAAAAGAAAGGAGAATGATGAACGAGTAGAGCATCTTCAAGAGAACCACCGGGTAAGAACATGAAAGAATGGAGAGACTTCCACCAATAAAATGGATAGTGATAAAGAACTGTGAGTCCTTGAAGAAAAAGGGAGTGGGTGGGTGGGAAAACAAAGGAAACTTGGGGACAGATGAAACGAACAATCATTGAGAAGACTTGAGTTGATCTTGCGGATGTTGAAATGATCGGATCCACTTGAAGAGAAATCACACCAGTTGGAAAGAATTGACAAGACAATCTCGATGATCAAGAAGGATTAGTATTCACATAGGAACATGAGAACACCATTTGGGGAAGGTATGGAATCAGCACTTGACATTGAAGCAACTCGAATACCACAACTCAAAACAAAACAAAGGATTGGCTTGCAAAATAAGCCGGAACAAACATAAGCTAGAGATTTCGTCCGAAGTTTTCATGGTGGGGCCTACACGGGCTCGATCGTACAACACCATCATGTACAAGGAAGTGCACATGACATACGAAGCGTCCCCGAGTCAGCATAGCCAAGGACTCTTTAAGACACAACGAGACCACTGTAAAACCTATCGTGGATAGGCGGACCACTAGATGTCGAACCCCAATTTCATATCATGCATCTGTCGGAAAGATATCCTAGGAGCTACTTGAATTCCCACTTATAAACTCCCGAAATTTTCCAGTTATGCAATCAGGTGTTGGGGATACAGGGGAAGCATAATATCTCACCCAAAACTAACAAATCCTACATCTAGCTGTATCCATCCTTCAACACATAACCAAGAAACCTTCGGAAATCATTTACCTCAACCTTCGAAAAGCATCCGTTATACGAGTTATGGCAATGCTCCCGAACTCCCGCCCCGGTACTGGGTGGCGTCAAGGTTATCTCACCAACAAGTGCATAAAAGAGATTTTCGATGTCGGCGAAACTCAGGTATTCCAGAATTGCAACGATAAAATTGTGACGACAACACCTCGGAGCTCAACTCCTCGGGACACTGCCACAACCCCTAAATGTCAGGAGGCACCAAGAACAATGTTCTCGTCACAATTCTATCGGACCGATTCCAAGATACCCGCGTGATCCTAATTTTTTTTAGTGAAATTTGAGAAGAGAAGAGTCAAAACTCTATGTCAGGATGCCTCACCAGAGCGACGAAGGGACTGAGGAGTGAAAAGAATCATACTCTCCAATATATATATATAAACCTAAATGACTCAAAACATTTTTCTAGACTCAACAACGCCAACGATTCGATCAAGCAGGGGGCTCCTAAGGTCGGGGAAGGCTCTGATACCAACTTGTAACGCCCACGGTGCGACTATATCTCACACGTGTCGAAGAACGACTTAGAGGCATAACCACATTTTAAGCAATGTCGCAAGTGAGGTAATCTTCACACCACCCATGTAATACATAAGGGAAAGAGATACATAGTTGGCTTACAATCGCTACTTCACACAAAACATGAATATAATATTACATCATCCAGATACAAAAAAGGTCTGACTACGGAACCAAAATAAAAGAAGACTACCCCAAATGCTACACAGATCCCCGATCGTCCCAACTGGGCTCCAGTACTGATCAACTGGAAACGGAAACAACACAATGGACAAGATCTTCATCGAGCTCCTCCTAAGCTCAGCTGCGTCACCTGCACGGTATCATCGGCACCTGCAAACTGGTTTTGGAAGTATCTATGAGTCACGGGGACTCAGCAATCTCACACCCTCGCGATCAAGACTATTTAAGCTTATAGACAAGGTAAAGGTATGAGGTGGAGCTGCAGCAAGCGACTAGCATATATGGTGGCTAACATACGCAAATGAGAGCGAGAAGAGAAGGCAAAGGCACAGTCGAGCAACTATGATCAAGAAGTGATCCTAGTACAACCTACGTCAAGCATAACTCCAACACCGTGTTCACTTCCCGGACTCCACCGGAAAGAGACCATCACGGTTACACACGCGGTTGATGCATTTTAATTAAGTTAAGTTTCGAGAATTCTACAACCGGACATTAACAAATTCCCATCTGCCCATAACCGCGAGCACGGCTTTCGAAAGTTCAAATCCCTGCAGTGGTGTCCCAACTTAGCCAATCACAAGCTCTCACGGTCAACAAAGGATATTCCTTCTCCCAGGAAGACCCGATCAGACTCAGAATCCCAGTTACAAGACATCTCGACAATGGTAAAACTAAACCAGCAAAGCCGCCCGATGCGCCAACATCCCGATAGGAGCTGCACATATCTCGTTCTCAGGGCAACACCAGATAGGTCAAGCTACGAGTAAAACCAGCCCTCGAGTTCCCCCGAGGTGGCCCCGCAGGCTGCCCGATTCGGACCAACACTTAGACAAGCACTGGCCCGGGGGGGTTAAAATAAAGATGACCCTCGGGATGCACGACTCCCAAGGGAAAAAGGCTAGGTGGCGAATGGTAAAACCAAGGTCGGGCCTTGCTGGAGGAGTTTTATTCAAAGCGAACTGTCAAGGGGTTCCCATTATAACCCAACCGTGTAAGCAACGCAAAATCCGGGAACATAACACTGATATGACAGAAACTAGGGCGGCAAGAGTGGAACAAAACACCATGCATAAGGTCGAGCCTTCCACCCTTTACCAAGTATATAGATGCATTAAGGTAGACAAGATAATATTGTGATATCCCAACAATAAAACATGTTCCAACAAGGAACGATCTCCAATCTTCACCTACAACTAACAACGCTATAAGAGGGACTGAGAAACATGGTAACATAGCCAAACAACGGTTTGCTAGGACAAGGTGGGTTAGAGGCTTGGCTTAACAATATGGGAGGCATGATAAGCAAGTGGTAGGTATCGTAGCATAGGCATAGCAAAAGAGCGAGCAACTAGCAAGCAAAGATAAAAGTGATTTCGAGGGTATGGTCATCTTGCCTGCAAAGTTCTCCGAGAAGACGAAAACTTGATCCTCGTAAACGTACTCAACGGGCTCCTCGAACACGAACTCATCTCCCGGCTCTACCTAAGCAAGAACAACGAGCAAAGGGAGACACAATCAACCATGTGCAATGCTCAAGCAACATGATGCAAAACATGACATGATATGCGGGATGCGATATGTGATGCATATGCAAGATTTGGAAATGAATGATTGAACCTGGCCTCAACTTGGAAATCCAAGAGTGCCACTGGAAATAGGAGTTGATTTCGGTCGAAATCGATATAAAGTTCACCGGAATCAGATGCACGGTTTGGAAATGACAAGCGAAACAAATATGGCACCGGCTGCGATTAACAGCACGAGACTAGCTAAATGCATCAAGAACAACATGCTACAGCACTCCAACATAGCGAAAAAATATATGGCAGGGATCCACTCATGATACTTGACAAAAAATGAACACTGAGCTACGGCTAAATCACTCAATAACAGGTTCAAACAAGCATGGAAAAAGTGCAAATGATAACAGGTTACGGACTTAGTGAAAATAACAAGTCAGGAATTTAACATCAGGAAGCAATGTTTAGAGCATGATAACTACATGCTACAGGAACATATCATGGCAAAGCAAGGCATGACATGAAGCTACTCAAAGCATACAACAAAAGTCCCTTAGTGACCATGAGCCAAAAGGGATCAGAAAATACAATTGCAAGCATGTGAACATAGCAAATATCGTTAACAGATTCAGACTTAGTAGAAAACTGGAACATGGCAAAACAGATGTCAAGTAGGCATGTTTACGAGCTCGATGCACTCACTACGAGGCATTGTATGATAAACTAAGCATACACCCAGCAAGTAGACATGGCATAGAAGCTAGACATAGCAAGAACAACATCATAGCAAGCATGGATCAATTACAACAAGCTCGGCAAAATTGCTAAACATGTTAACAATCTGCCAGGAACATTTTATAGCAAAAGTAGAGCTCTATTGACTCAAGCTAGGTTGCTCCATAAATACAAACAAAGACATGGATGGATAGAGCACCACAATATCTACAAAACACCCTTACTGATCATGCTCAAAAGAGGCACGGATCACTAGGAAAAACATGAACATATGACATAAAAATAATGACAGGGCAGAGACTTAGTGAAATTCCAAGTCCCTGAAATCAGCAACAATAAGTAAGCTACTTTGCATGCTTCTGCTAGTCACCACAGAGATCACAAAAATACATGGCATACACACCTGTAAAGATGGCATGGCATACTTCAAAACACATGTAGAGCTCAGGATCATAGCATGCACATATTAATCATGGCAAAAATGACAAAAGTGCATTTGCTGAAACAGGTCTAAAACTATCATCACATAGCCCTCTTCCAACAGCATTTCGGGCATCAATATGAGCTCAAATGAAAATGATGCAATGGGATGAAATGGAGTACTCGTCGAGACAAACATTTTGATATGCTACACGCACAAATCGGAGCCACGGTGATGAAGTTATGGCATGGCAAAGTATGCAAAAGTTAGGGTTTCGGGGAGAAAAAGTCAACCGGATCTGGATCTGAGATTTGCACGTAGCACGAGGTTGAACTTGAGCTCGCCGGAAACGTCGGGGATCGCCGGAGTAGGGCTCCCGGAGTCGAAGGAGAGGCGGAGAGGTCCAGAACCGGGCCGGAGGAGGACAGGGGCGACGTCGGCGGTGACCGGGCGCGACGAGGCCGGCTCGGGCGGCGCGGGCTTGAGGAGACTCGCTGCGGCGGAGCTCGCCGGCGACGAGAAGCGCGGCGGCTGGGCGGTTGGCGGCGGGGTGCGGCGAAGAGGACGACAGGCCGCGGAGTGGGACGCTCCCGGGCGGCGCGATGGGCTCGGGGGCCCGGTTCGGGCCGAACGGGCCTCGGCGGCGGCGGGCAGCAGGCGCCACGTGGCGGGACACCACTGGTGCGGGGCGGCGGCGCGGTGCAAGTCGGACACGTCCGGCGCCGGCGGACGTTGTCCGGCGCGCGGAGAAAGAAGGGGGCTAGGCTTTCGGGGGAAGAGATCCGAAAATTTCGGGGAGGGCCTATTTATAGAGGTAGAGGAAGCTCCAAATGAGGTGTGGTTTGCGGCCACACAATCGTGATCGAACGACCTAGGTGATGGAGGAGGTTTAGATGGGTTTAGGGCCACTTTGGAGGGGTTTTGGGCTGCAACACACACGAGGCCATTTCGGTCCTTCGGTTAACCGTTGGAGTATCAAACGAAGTCCAAATGGCACGAAACTTGACAGGCGGTCTACCAGTAGTAAACCAAGGCCGCATGAAAAGTATCGGTCCAAACCAAAAACGTTTAACACCCGCACACGAAAAGAGGTAGAAAGGAACACCGGGTGACATAGGAGCGCCGGATTGCAAAACGGACCACGGGGAAAATGCTCGGATGCATGAGACGAACATGTATGCAAATGAAATGCACCTGATGACATGGTATGAGATGCATGACACGCAAGCACATGCAAGGCAACACATCAAATAACTGGAAGGCACCTGGCACATCGGTCTCGGAGCGTCACACCACCATAGTTGGTCTGCGGAGTAGCGGCCCGGCTACCGTGGGCCGAGCGGATTGCGAGATTGATGCGTTGACAACTGGCTAGAAGTGATCAGAAGCACGACCAGGAGATCTAAGTCGTTTATTAGTGTGATCCGACGACTATGACATCAAATCGCTGTGAGAGGGTGTAGCTAGCCCCATTTTACTGTTTCTTAATTTTAGAATGTATAAGCGAAACATTATTAGGAGGTAACTCAGGTTGGTTCTTCATCAAGCAAACCCATTTGTGTTGTTGGGACTATAGAATCCACAATCTGAAGTCCACCATGCTCTCTTATGTTTGAATATCACCACGCCGCTCATGAGCGCCTCCTCCATCCGTCACCGGTCGATTGGCACAACGTCGATGGCGTCCGTCGGGTAGTGGAGCGCATGCATGCTCTTGCTCGCCACGTCGAAGGGATCGGCGCCCAGCTTGAAGATCATGGTGCTGCTGAAGCTCACGTTGAAGGAGCCGCCGAGAAGGAGACGGCCGGCTGGCGGTTGCCATTCTCCGCGAGGACGCTGAGGGAGAGTCGGATGTCCTGCAACCTGCCTAGTTGCCGGTCATTGGAAGAACTAGGTATTCTCATGGCCAAAAGTAGCCCATGTAATGTTGTTCTCTTTCTGCAATAAACCATTTTTGCCTCTTAAGAGCTTTGCGATATATTTGTTCCTGAATTTGCTCTCATGCATGCAGTGAAAGAATCGTGTGATCATCCTGCCAGAGCTGCAATTGTCAATAACATTATAGTATCTTGAAGCCTCTCGTGGCAGATTTGTAGTTGAGGTGGGTTTTAAGAAGAAGAAACCATTGAAAAAAAGCTAGTAGTATGAATGTATGGTCCATGCTCCATATAGTATTTCCTTCGTCCCAAAATTATTGTCTTACATTTGTCTAAATACGGATGTATCAAGTCACGTTTTAGTATTAGATACATCCGTATCTAGACAAATTTAAGACAAGAATTTTGGGATGGAGGGAGTATATGCTGATGGTATCTTGCTCAGCATAGCTTAGCTTTACTTGTTTCAACGATGTATATACATGGGTTGTGCATGCTTTTGGGTTAGAATAAATAAATTAAAATCTAATCAAAATCTAAGCATGAGCATTTGCATGCATGTGGCCATCACTGATCTTCCACCGCCCATCTCCTTCCTAAGGAGTAAGGAGAGGGCGTTTTGGTCAGAGCCTGACGAAGAAGACGGCGAGCTCCGGGCCGGTGCCGCCGCCCTGGGGCGTCACCATGTAGAGCGACTCCGAGTCCCACGACCCCACCAAGTGCTCGAAGCAGCCGCGCATGTACGCCACCTCGTCGTCCGGCGCCGACCCCGATGAGCCCCCACCTCCAGCTCCAGCTGCGACCGGGAGCACGCCGGCGCCCATGGACACCGCCCGCAGCGTCTCCATCACCGTCAGGTCGTAGTCCGTCGCCTCCCGCCGCACCGCGTACCCGGTCTTCCTCCCGTTGCAGAACATGGTCCAGGCCACCTCGTCCAGCAGCGGCGGCGCGCGCTTAGGCCCGTCGCCAGTGCCGCCGCGGCGGCGCTCGGTCTCCAGCACGATGCGCGCGCCGGCGGGATTGCCGAGCTCGCGGAGCAGCGCGTGCGTCTGGAGCGCCAGCTCCACCACCAGGCTGGGCAGGCTCCGGGGCGTCTCCTGGAGCGCCAGCGCGACGCGGCCCTTGCGGCGGCCGAAGAGCGTGCCCGTCACGCGCCGGCACGGCCGCCTCCCGCCGCCCGACGCGACGTGCCGCGACATCAGGTGGGAGTCGGCGGCGCCCGAGGAGGTCGACGCCGCGACCTCGCGCGCCGACCCCGCCGGCGTCCTCCCGCACCGGGGCGCCAGGATGGGGAGCGCGCGGCGAAGCTTCTGGAACAGCTGCGCCGGCCGGGAGGGGCTGCGTGCGGGCCGGTTCTTCCGCGACGGCGCCTCCAGCGTGTGGCCCGGGGCGCCGCGCGCCGGGGACTGGCCTGGCCGTCCACCATTACCGCCGTTCCCGTCATCGCTGGAGATGGAGGACGTCCGGGCGCTGGCGCTGGTGCTGGGCGGGGGCGTGGCGCCGGAGGAGGCCACGCTGCTTGTCCGGCTTGGCGGGCCGTCGACCTTATTAGGGCGGCTCGCGAAGCCCATCGGCTCGCGTGCGCGTGCGGTGGCCGGACGCCGGAGACTGAGAGGAATGGCAGCTAGATCCCTCGTGCAACGGGGAGGGAATTCGATGGCTGGCTGTTGTTATCTTGTGGTGCGAAATTAAGGAAGGCAAAGCGTGAGCTGGGATTCCATTCCATGCATGGATGGGAGGCCGTTTATGTTTTGGCGGTTAGGGTTGCTTTGCTGGGTCGTCGTCCAAGCTGCCCGCCATTTTTGGGCTTCGATCCGATCATATATCATACAAAAGTAATTTCATTGGAGAAAATTAAAAAAAAACATACATCAATTGCATAAAACCATGGACTAGGTTTGCATAAACCACCGCTCTACCGATTTGTGAAAAATAACACCTACTCTACTCATGCGTAATTTCGTTGCATGCATAAAACACTAATTAGTGGGTTCAAGAGCACCCAATCACACACTGTAGAACATACCTTTCACGAAAGAAAAAAGGTTTATGACAACAACGTGAAGTCCATTTATCAATGCCTAGCCCGCTCTCTCTTCTTCCTCTCGCCCATATGATTCCCATCGGCGGGGCTCGATGTGCTCGTCTTCGCCGCCGAGAGTGCAGCCGGCGACGAACTTCCACTGGCTGCATGCAGATTCCCACGGCCATGTAGGCCCAGTTCTTTTTAGCTTTTGATTCTCCAGAATCAGCTTTTGGAAAACTTTCCCCAGAATCAGCTTCTCCAAGAACCAGCCAGAATCGGCCGTCGAGTTCTTTTCTGAGATTGTGGTCTAAGATTATGGGATGAGTTGTATGCTGAAATGTCTATAATGTCCTTGAGCTGGAATTGGATGTTGAATTGCTAACACTTAGTTGTTTCGAACCATTTAACATCGAATATGAGCAAATAATGATGTTCTGAACATTACATTATGGTGCTAAACATTACAAGTTTGAAGCAAAGGATACAGGTTCAAAGCATTGACCATTCAGAGAACCAATAATTTGTAGTAGCATACTTGCACCATTCATCCATCCGTGTACAAATAAACTAACATCATGCATTAATCAATCAAGCAAATCATCTACATGCATCTATCCATCCGTTGTTCCATGTACAGAGAAGAAAATCAAATCATCTACATCCATCAATCCATCCACTTTTTCATGTACAGAGAAGAAAAGGGGCTCGCCAAGGCAGAGGTCCAAGGACAGCAGTGACTGGATGGGGTCGTCGGGGCCGGTGGAGGACGGCAGCGGACAGCGGTCGGGGCTGGCGGAGTAGAGGACCTCAGGGGCCGGCGGGATGGGGGTCAGAGGAGGCGCCACGGAGGACTGCTTCGGCCGGCTGGATGGGGGCGTCGGGGCCGCGCTCGCCGGCTCCGGCAGGGCTCCGAGGAGGCCGCGGTCGTCGAGGGAGGAGGGGTGGCGGGGCTTGGAACCCTAGCGGCGACTGGAGGAACCCTCGGGCGAGGGGGGATCGAGGGAGGACAGGGGAGCGAGCGGTTGGTGGCGTTTCCTTGGCTGCGGTGGGTCGGGCTGTGGGAGGGGCATTTTGCCCGTAAATTCGTGTTGAAACAGGGGTATACCCTTAAAATCCAATCGTTTTCTTTTGCGGGAGCTCCAGAATCGCCAGAATCAACTCAAAACGCTGCTTCTGAGTTGCATTGTCGATTATGGTTCGATTTTGACGATTCTAGAGAATCAAAATGAGTTCTTTCTAGCTTCTGATTTTCCAGACCCTGATTCCCCATAATCGGGTCAAAAGAACTGGGCCGTAATTTGATGGCAGATAAAGAGAAGGAAAAAAAGCTTAATTAGCCTCCCTTTAGACTTTGTCAAAAGCAGTTAGATGGAGCACTTCATTACTTAGTCGTGGCTGGCAACAAATTCTTTGGTAAATCTACACTAGTACTATATATTTCCTTCCCTTTTGATTCGAAACAAAACTATATAAATAAACATATTAGCTCAATTAATTTGATTTTCTTATCGACGTAAGTACAGCAGCTATATAAGTATATAGCTCGATGGCATGCATTATTGGCCTGCCCACGCATGCATGCATGGCTTATCTGTTTTCCTTTCCTTAATGGAGAAGCAATACTGCTACTAACATTTTTGTAAGTTAATGAAAGACACTATAAAGAAAGCTAAGCTAGCATGGGCATGCAACAACTGACAAAGCAAGCATACACCACCGATCACTTGTTCGCATGCATGGGTCCTTTTATTTATTTTTTGACAACCAGTTCTTCTTATGGGTCCACGTACTATTTTAATATTACTAGTACATCTTTTGCATGCATCACATGCATGCATGCGACGTACGTACATTTCTGCATGCTGCATACGTGTACTGCTTTTTTTTAAAGAAAAATCCATTGTTGTGAACATATATATGTAGGTAATGAAAGAAAAGCAGTCGATCGAGATGCCATCAACAGAGCTTCTTTCTTTCTTTCTTCAACTCATCTTTAGGATTCCCTTTTACCTCACCCTTTTCTCTCCCCTTTTCTCACCTTATCTTCATATAAGAAACTGGAAATGCCCTTACTTCGTGGGGTGCCATCGGGTCAGGGTGAAAGGCACTTTTTTTTTTGGGCAAAGCATTTGTATAATTCTTTAAGCTGCTACTTTTAACAATTGCTTGCTACCTTTCGCAAAATAAAAACTGTTTGCTACAACTTTGAATTAGTATAATCATGGCACTACAAAAAATAACTATTGTACACATACTAAAGTTTATATAACCAGTCTAGCTAGGAACAAGTGGTCAAATTTTAGCAACACAGATTGTAAGATGCATTCTAAAGGAAAAAAAACAAGTGTGATTAAGGCTCAGCTTTGTGCTTGTCAGATGAATTGAGTTATGTTGAATATACTTTATAATCTAAAGTGGAAAGATGATAGCTGCAGAGAAATTTGGTTAAATAGGTGACAATATATGCAATATGTTCCGCAATCCTTGCGTACTAGACCAATGTTCAAGCCTCATTTAGCCATGAGCCCGTTATATCAACGTCCTGTCCAAACCCAACCTTATATAGATTAAGCACATGTTCATAAGAGGCAGGCCTTGGATTCTTTGTCCTAAAACGTTATATAGCCATTCTTCTTGGTTCTTCGTGGTTTGGCTCTTCTTCTACGATTGATAGATACACATATAGTATGAGACTAAACCCAACAAATTTTGTCCTCGCATGTCGGTTTGTCCCTAAACTATGATCATTTATTAAACTACGATCGGAAGTTCTTGGCACATGTGCGCAATTTTCTGGATTTATTTCAGACCTACCAGCGACGTGCGTTCCGTGGGAGCAGACGTTTTCATCGACTACGAGTCCACATTCAGTAAGACAACTGTCTGGTTGGTTGGTCACTTGAGGAGATGGTGTGCATGCATGGGATCAGTTCATACATACACTTTATTAGACCGACAAAAACCAGACGCAGCATGTGCTAACTACTCTAGCAGCTAGGGCATGCATAGCAATAGCATACCTGCAGGCTAGCTATATATACATGCAGCTCGCTAGCTAAGCTTGTCAACATCGATCGAGAAAGCAAACCATCGCCCATTCAGCTAGCTAGAGCCTAGAGCTACCCATCTCCACCGTACGTATCAATCCATCCACATGGTGCCCAACGGTAACAATGACAACAACAACGCCGCCAAGGACTACCGTGACCCTCCCCCGGCGCCGCTCATCAACGCCGGCGAGCTGGGCAAGTGGTCGCTCTGGCGCGCCGTCATCGCCGAGTTCACCGCCACGCTCCTCTTCGTCTACGTCACCGTCGCCACCGTCATCGGCCACAAGCGCCAGACCGACGCCACCGTCGGCTGCGGCGGCGCGGGAATCCTCGGCATCGCGTGGGCCTTCGGCGGCATGATCTTCGTCCTGGTCTACTGCACCGCCGGCGTCTCCGGCGGCCACATCAACCCGGCCGTCACCTTCGGCCTCCTCCTCGCCCGCAAGGTCTCCCTCGTCCGCGCGCTGCTCTACATGGTCGGGCAGTGCCTCGGCGCCATGTGCGGGGCCGGCCTCGTCAGGGCCGTGCACGGCGCCCAGTACGCGCGCCACGGCGGCGGCGCCAACGAGCTCGCGCCGGGATACTCCAAGGGCGCCGGGCTCGCCGCGGAGATCATCGGCACCTTCGTGCTCGTCTACACCGTCTTCGCCGCCACCGACCCGAAGCGCAAGGCGAGGGACTCCCACGTGCCCGTGCTGGCGCCGCTGCCCATCGGGTTCGCGGTGCTCATCGTGCACCTCGCCACCATCCCCATCACCGGCACCGGCATCAACCCGGCCAGGAGCCTCGGGCCCGCCGTGGTGTACAACAACAAGAAGGCGTGGGACGAGCAGTGGATCTTCTGGGTGGGGCCCTTCATCGGGGCCGGCGTGGCCATGGTGTACCACCAGTACATCATCAGGGGCGGGGCCGGCAAGGCCTTGGCCTCCTTCCGCCACAACTACATCTCTACAGCCTAATGCATTAATTTGTTTCCTTCCTTCCACCATTCATCAGAGAGCGAATCTGCAAAATGTACATGCATGGCTAGCTTGCATTCACCGTCTCGTGTTTTTTTTTTCTTTTTTTTTTAAAAAAAAAATCGTTCTGTAGTTTCTGTCATGCAAATTAACGAGCATATGTACGTTTGGTGTTGTAAGTTTTTTTTTCTTTGCAGGGTTTAATTTGGTGTTGTAAGTTAATTCAAATATTACAATACAAACATGTAAGTGGTGTACGTTGTGTTGTGTGTTTAGTTAATCGTCTTCCTTGTAGTAGTAAATGTGAATTGCTCGTTAATTCACTGTCACTCATTCCTCACCTTCTTTTGAGCACCACAAAAACTTGTATGACATTTATTGAAACTAGTTTTCTTTTTTTTCCTTGTTGCAAAACATATCCGGTTCTATTGTTGCACACGGTTGCAGCTCCGGTTCGCCGTCTACGCTTTTGCAATATCCCCCGGGTGTTGTGTAGTCACGATGGTTGCAGCTCCCGGACTCGACGGTTGTGGCCGCAGCATTGGTGGGGTGACAGCTGCTACCTCACCGGCTGCCAGAAGCGTGGATCGCCGGTCAAAGCTGTGAGGAGGAGGAGGAGCGCCAGAGCGTTGGCCTCCGACCTGCAGCAGCCATGCATCGTCGTCCACTGTAGCGTAGCGTGATACATGCTGCATTCCTCCCATCCCGTTGTGGGAAAGAAAGGCTGACTCAAGGTGGGCATGCATGAGCGAGGTGCAAGTCTACAACAACAAGCATGCGGCCGGTGCGACCCACCTCATGCCCAATCCATCGCCCAATTCCAATACCTTTCCTACATACTGCTCACTATTGTAGGGTTTACAAATGAGTCAAGATAATGGATGTAGTTAGCCGGTTGAAATTTTGCCATTGACAATCAATCAGCTCCTGTCTGTCTTTGTAGGTGTCTGGTTTGACAACAGATTCTTTGGACATTGCCACCCACATGTTCACACTTAGTACCTTTCATCAACAGAAGAGACTCTAACCTCGCCGTCCAAATGAGACGACATGAATCTACGTCGGAGCTCTGCGGACTCTGCCATGGTGGACGAACTTGAGGAGGTTCAAAGCCCGGAAGACCAACTCGAAAATAAGATATCCGCTCGAACGCCGCCCCCACAAGGAAAAAAAACTAACCTCAACTACATAGTGGCCGAAGCCGAGGCACCGAGACCCCCCTCGCCGCTACCGGCCGTCTGAGCGGCAAGCAAAGGGGAGGTCGATGAACATGCTCGCCAATGAAGCTTGGAGGGCATTTATTGTCCTAACCGGCATGGGAAAGACAAACCCTAACCAGGGTTTGAGACCAAGTTTGTCCATGGTGCATTCATCTGTCGTGAATGGATCGAGCGGCGACAGCAGCTGGGGAAGCACGACGCTTCTATTCCCTTTTCTTGCCTACTAGGTATGCAGTCCTCCTGATGTGATGGATCAATTTGTTTGAGTTCAATTCCAGATCCATTTTCCCCATCTCTTTCCTGCCCATTTTTGCAGTTTGATTGTCAAATACTAGCAAGAGCCATCCATGGCCAAAACCAAAGTTGGGAGCACTAGCAGAGGGGGTCCAAAGCCAAAGGTACTATATATATATCTAAAACTCTGTTTTTGCTTGTCATTTTTTTAAACTATATATAGTAACATGTGAACTGACTGTTGGCATAATTGCGTTCTAGCCAAGATTTGTATCACACGCCTGCCACCCCCCGCATGTTGCAGAATGTCTTAGAGCATTGTCAAATGATAAGGAAAAGGTGAAATTGGTGCACAGTCTGGGGATGGGTGCCTTCCTCAAGATGAAACCGGATGTCATCTTAGATCCCACTGTCACGTCATTGTTAGTTGAGAATTTTGATTTGGATAAGAAGGCTCTCAAAATTGGTGAAAACACCTACATCGACATACGGTCTCGTGTCAAGGATTTCTACAATCTGCCCAATGGTGGGACCAAACTTCAACATCCCGCGGATCCTGACCATGCAGACCTTGCTTATGCAAGGAAATCAGAGTTCAAATCCCTAGTTGGTAAGAGTAAATATGATGTTTGGAGCAGAATAACCATGGATAAGAATATGGGTCCGCAGAAATTTTGTGTCTATTTTATGAGTGGCTTCCTTAGTTCGTTTCTAGCTCCATCCACAAGTCAATATGTTGATACAAGTTTTCTGAAAGATCTCGTTGACTATAAAAATATAATTAATCTGGACTGGTGTACTTTCGTTGCTGATTATCTTATTGCTGGCATAACGGCATACAAAAATGGGAAGAAAAAAAGACTTGCGGGATGCCTTCACCTTCTCCATGTAAGTTCACTTCAAAAGTTATGGTTTTGTCGATTTAGGTTTGTACCTTATATATATATATGTGTGTGTGTGTGTGTGTGTGTGTGTGTGTGTGCAGCTTATATATGCGGACTTTGCGCACATTCCAAACTTGGAACCACCACCACCTGGTTATCCACGCATTGAGTATATCACCGATGAACATCTAGAATGTGTGGCAAATGTGCTGAAGAAAGAGCCGTATGCTAGCCTGCAGGTATTGTTTTCTACATCAATGTATATTTAAGGCGCATGCAGAACAAGTGACCTATACAAAACTTTCCTTGTGTAATTTTCAGGTGAATGATTCTCTTAAAGCTGACCATGTAGACAATATGAATTCATCACCCTAGAGCTCTAATAATGAAGTAAGTCTATCTTTGTACTCCCTCAGTTCCCAAATAATGAAGATTTTGTTATGTACTATGAAAAGGTTCGCTACTTAGTAGAAAATACATTAAAAGATCTTGTCTTAGCTGTGTACCAGCAGAAAGTTGCAAACCGCTACTATGTACCAACAATGTTTCATATACCTTGGTATTTTTGTATTATCCAAAACTGTCCTTGTTATTTTCAGGTAAATGATTCTCTTAAGGCTGACCATGTAGTGAGCTCTAATAATAAAGTAAGTCTATATTTGTAAATCAAAAGATTTTTTATGTTCTACGAGTAAAAAGTAGTCGAAAATACCACTAAAAGATATTGGCTTAGTTGTATACCATTAGAAGGGTGCAATTTTCTTCTAATATACTAACTCTATTACTTGTCATACTTTGACAGTTAAGTTTTACCCTTTTGTCCCTGTTATAAGCTCCCACTGGTGAGTGCGGGCTTATGGCGGCCGAGCACCAGGCAGGCCGGAATCATACTCCCTCAGTTAGAAAGCTTGTATCTAGCCTTCTAACAATGGCAATTTTCTTCTAATATACTAAACTCTGTACAAAGCTGGTGCATATGTGCTGGACGAACTAGAACTGAATATATGTTAGCATTTGGATTTTACAGTGTCCAATTGCTAGTAATGTACAGATTTGCTGCAGGTTTTAGTTGGTCTATAGTCTGGTTATCTGCCGCTGACTAATTATCTGAACATTGTTATGGTGTTGGCAGACTATCCGAAATTCTGATTTACGATGTGTGGCTTTGAGTGTTGCTAGCTTCTTTTTTTTTGAACCGGGCTATACCCCTTTCCATTGCAAATGAACGGAAATACAGAGTTCAGAAACTCTGAAAAGTTTGTTTCTTACAAAACCTTTAGGCCCTGAGTTGAATTTTGTTTTTGTTGGCATAATAGATGAAAATGTAGCCTTGGCTTCATATTTTGGAAGTTGAAGTATAAGATTATATTACCTGCGTGGCTGATGCTTGTTGTGACTACCATTTTCAGTATGCCTTACTCGCTAATGCAGATGTGCTAGGCGTTTTAATTTTATTTTAAAGCACTAAATAAATCCGCTAGTTATCATGCGAATCATGTTTTATAGTACTATGTGATTGTTTAACTGGACCAAACGGGTGGTACAGATTAACTGACTAAACGTCCATTGGAGATACTAATCTCATCGTCGCACTGTATGGCACCTTACTACTAGAATCAGAACTTGTGGGGTGGGATGGACTGCTCCGTTTGCGTCAGTCTCGAGCGTGAGCTGATAGTACAGTTGAGGAGGGCGCGTCAGTTTTGGTGGGTTTTTTTATTATTATTTTGAGAGAGAATTTTGATCCTTGTTAACACAGTGCACGCATGCCCATTGTTCATCTCTTTTCCGGCTGCTCTGCTCACGGGCATGTCAAAACTGTAGGAGTGCACGCGTGCTCGACACATTCGTGGGCTACCTGTACGAGGTGAAAGCTGATGGAAGCGCTACTCCCAAAAAAATTTCTCGTCGAGCCTGCCGCGCCACGCCGGGCAGTTGAGTGACAAGAATGCCAAACGTGCAATGAGCATGACCCTGCCGTTGGGTAGTGTTAAGTATCTCAACTAGCGCTTGTTAAAAAAGACTGTTTGCCCTATGACAATCCTCATTAGCGAGCTCAAGTATCTCGGCTGGGTGGATTTTATAGCCATAAAAAAAATTCACACGGCAGGGGTAGATGGCGACAACTGTGATTGAGGTGATGGCGTAGTAAATTCCCATACGTGACATGACTGTAAAAAGAGAACCAGGATGCGCGGCGGAACATAAAACCTGAACTGGCTAATGATATTTATATGGTTAATAGGGGTCGTCACATGTAAAACCTGAACTCGCTAATGCTAGTTACATCCGTGACAGCGTCGTTGAGGTTGACTTGATACAATCACATGTTCCAAAAACGTTAAACTTCTTTAGATCGCAAGCATCACATGACTTACATCGTGGTAATGTACTACAACAATCAATGGTCAAATCCATGGTCAAACCTCACAATTACTATAACAATCAATGTAATTGGGACTGCTTAGAGAACTGATAACAAGCGAACCAACTTGCGTGTTAGCTGGTCGTCGGTCTGCCACGTCTGCGATTGAACAAACTTGTGGTGCTGACTCTGCAAAGTTGCTCCAGTACTGACATGCACGTCGTACATGCCTCCGCCACACCAGGTCGAACATGTATAGATCGTTGCAGTGCTGTTCGTACATGTCAGCTTCGCGTCAGAGCCCTATAGACTTTTGCATGTGCGTGGGGCCTGGTTGCTCCAATACGGGCCAAAAATAAATAGAATACGTGAGGGATACACTGCCAGCGGGAATCCACATGGCGTCCTGACGGCCTCGATACCGTTCGCATTTTCCGCCCACTGGTTCCCTATTGTGCACAAGAACTACTCCCTCTGTCCCATAATATAAGAGCGTTTTTTACACTAGTGAATATTTTCCATTCGAAAAATCTTACATTGCATTATATTACCTCTCATAATTTATTTTGTTTTATTTTCTCAGGGATATGATCGAAAAGTAGGACATAACAAGCAGGTGCCAGCGGCCGATGCAAACGAGCAAACAGTAGAGAACGAATCAGAAGAGGTGAAAGGGTATGGAGGTGTAAATGATGACGATGTAGCGGTAAAGGGTGATGTTACTGCACAGAATGCAAATGATAATGCAGGAAATAATCAAGACAACGTAGCTGGCGGAGGAGAAATGGATGCCGAGCAAGAGGAGAAGGATAGCGAAGAGGTGGTTTTGGAGGATCTTGCTGGTGAACGGCAGGATACAACCGAGGTCGAAGAAGAAGAGGATCATGCTAGGGTGGAGAAGGATGAGCAGATGGTTAATTATGTCAGAAATGGCCAAGAATAGGCACTTGAAAAGGAGGATATCAGGAAGGTGTTCGGACAGGTCGGTGATGTTGTGGAGGTCCGTCTCCACAAGGATCTCTCCACCAACAAGAACAAGGCGTTTGCATTCGTCAGGTTTGCAAACAAACAGCAGGTGGCTCGGGCGCTTGCTGAGGTGAAGAATCCTATGGTAATGATCCAGCTCCCTTGATATTACATACTCCCTTTAGTGATCTAAAACGTCTTACTTTTTTACAGAGGGAGTATTTAATAGGATATCATTATTTGTGGGATGTGATACATATGTAAAATTCTCTTTTTCTGCAGATAAATGGCAAGCAATGTTGTATCGGTGCTAGCGAGGACAACGACACACTATTCTTGGGAAATATTTGCAATACATGGACAGAGGAAGCTGTATGTTTTTCTTAATATAAGCAATCATGAATCATGAGCCAGCAAGTAATTTACTTGATAAACTATGTACCTTCTGTTTTTCAGATTAAGAAAAGGCTGAATGAGTATGGGATACAAGGAGTTGAAAGCTTAACTCTGGTTCCTGATACTCAAAATGAGGGAAAGAACCGGGGCTTTGCATTTCTTGAGTTTTCTTGCCACGGAGATGCGATGATTGCATTTGAAAGGCTGCAGGAACCTGATGTTGTGTTTGGTCATCCCGAGAGAACTGCAAAAGTTGCTTTTGCAGAGCCGATAAAGGAAACAGATGCAGAAGTTCTGTACAAGGTGCTTGAACCTACCTTTACCATCCGGCCTCTTGTATTTGTAGAGAATTCCTTCATAACAAAGTTGCCTTAAATTTATATTGATAGGTTAGTGAAAGAGGTGACATGTAGAAGGATTTCACCGTACCTTCAATAACGGGTTAGCTACTTGTAGTATATCTAACAATTACAGTTTGCAATTCTGATCATATTTAGGTACTGTACTTAGGAAGCTTGTTACTACAATTTGGATAATTTGGCACCAATCACCTATTTAGAGTTTGAATCTTAGATCAGACATTTTCTATAGTGGCGTGAAAGAACCAAAAAATATCTCCTTCAGTATCCTATTTTCATAATTAGGTTGTTCCCAATTATTTGTTCTTCGTATCCAACCATTACGCAAGCCTACAATTTGTCATGCCGTGAAATACTTTTTCATGTTGTAGGCTAAGTCAGTTTTTATTGATGGACTCCCACCATATTGGGATGAAGATCGTGTTAAGGACCGATTCAAAGCTTACGGTTTATTAGGTGTGGTGCTTGCTTGTGACATGTCAAGTGTCAAAAGAAATGGTTTCGGATTTCTTTACTTCTCAACCCATGAGGAAGCTCTTGCTTGTATTGAAGCCATCAACAACACCGAATTGGGTGATGATGGCAAACCGAAGGTATTTTCTAATTTGGAATATTACCATGTTTGTTTGTATATATAACTCCTTGTACCAAACAAACATTCTCGCATGTCCTTGATTTTGGTGTTCTTAACTCAGGAAAAGGTACGGGTTAGACTTTCAAATCCATTACGTAAAAGTAAAGCTGTGAAAGGAGGAATGAGTGGCGGCTTTCGGATTGGACATTCTGGACCTGGTTTTAACAGACCTGGTAATTAATTGTGCTGCCTCAAATTTGCTACTACATGTGTTAGTTATATATATGTGGATTTGTTTGTTAAATTTTATGATTGTGCAGATAGAAGTTATATTAGGGGAGAATCAGTCCCTTGTCGGGCAGGTTTCCAGGGTGGTAGGGATTTCAATAATCATGCCCCTAGTTGCGGTGGAAGATATAATTCTGCATCCAATAATGATGCTTTTGAAGCTCCACCATCTGACTTCAGAGCATGTGAGACGTACTCTTGTGTTTCGAGATAGACTGCCTATTGTGAATCAGTACATTAGTCTACTGTATCAACTTGTTTTACACTATTTATTAATGCCACTGACTATTACTAGCAGGTGGTAGATGGGAACCTTCATCAGGGAGGCCTAGTTTTGGTGGACACTTTGGTGAAAATCTATATTTCTCCACAGGTTGGCCTCGTGTTTTTTTCGATAAAGGGCGCTTTTATTATCTCAAAAAATAGCATCAAGAGGATACAAAGCATTATGAATAACACCTGGCCTCTACATAACTAAGATGCACACAGCCAATCACCTAAAGTCTGATAAAAAGAAAGGAAGAAGAAACGACAAATGGGCGACAGTAGAGTCATATAGACCGACACTATGCCTATGTCGAAAGGGGTGGTGGACCGATCCGGAGATTATGCTGCCACCCATGTTGGGTAAAAACCTCCGTAGCCACCTGCTCCAACCGCATACACACCGCCTTGAACAGCGGTTGGTACTCCATTCGTTGTAGCGTAGACCACATACGAAGCGAGTGCGTACAACGGAAAATAACCTACAAAGGAGAAGCATTTTTGTTATTGAAAACCAAATCATTTCTACATAGCCAAAGCGACCATAGTAAGGCATACGCTCTCACCCTTATTAGCGTTTTCAACCTATTTGGAATACCATCCAACCAATGACCAAAAATATTATCGACACTTGTGGGCGGATACAAATTTGACGCTATTTGGATGACTGACCACGTAGAACGTGCAAACTTGCATTGGAAAAAGAGGTGTTTGATTGTCTCTTCATGAGTGCAAAAACAACACATCTTACTCCCTGGCCAGTTGCGCCGTGCGAGGTTGTCTTTGGTTAGAACAACTCATCTACGAAGATACCACATGAAGATTTTAACTTTTAGTGGAATCTTTGACTTCCAGATTTTCTTGTTATTACTCACCGGTACCTCAGAATGCGTGAGCGCATGATACATAGAGTCTACTGTGAAAGACCCCGATGCAGTAAGGTTCCAGCGAAACACATCCCGACCTTGTGTCAAATTGATCAAATCCAGACGGGATAAAAGATTATGCCATGACGTAAGACGGGGGCCAATCAAATCCCGCCTAAAAGAAATATTGGGCGGGAATGAACTGAGCACCTGCGCAATAGTTTTATTCTTATCGCGAGCGATGTTGTACAAGGCTGGATATTGTTCTCGGAGACTGACATTGCCTAGCCAGATGTCTTCCCAAAAATGAATCTCCGACCCGTCCTTTATCGCGAAAGACCCAAAGCAAAAGAGATGTTTCTTTGCTGCCATTAGGCCAGCCCAAAAGTGCGAGTCACCAGGTTTCCAATATGCCTGAGACACCGCCTTTTGACCTAGATACTTGTTGCGCAGCATGGTTTGCCAAACACCATCCTCGGTAAGAAGTTTAAACAACCACTTACTAAGTAGGGCCTCATTCTTGACTTCCAGGTCATGAATTCCAAGGCCACCTTGGTCTTTTAGCCTACAAACCACACTCCATTTGGCCAACCTGTATTTTTTCTTTTCACCATCTCCTTGCCAAAAGAATCTGGATCTAAAATAGTCCAGTCTTTGTAGGACCCCTTTTGGGAGTTGGAAGAAAGAGAGCATATAAAGAACCATATTTGTGAGGACGGAGTTAATCAAAACCAGCCGTCCTCCAACTGAGAGCAATTTGCCTTTTCAACTGCTCAAACGTTTCTCTATCCGCTCCTCTACATGCTTCCACTCCGCAATGGTGAGACGCCGATAATGAATCGGTATTCCCAGATATTTAATCGGGAATTGGCCATGTGTGCAACCGAACAGGTCAGCATAATCGGCCGCCGCCTCAACGGCTTCTCCAAAGCAGAAAAGTTCACTTTTATGGAAATTAATTTTAAGGCCCGACATTTGCTCAAATGCTGACAACAAGAGTTTCAGGTTTCGAGCCTTATCTAGGTCATGTTCCATAAAGAGAATTGTGTCATCGGCGTATTGCAGAATAGAGAGGCCACCATCCACAAGGTGTGGTACTACTCCTGCAATTTGGCCGTCCTGCTTGGCGCGCTCAATCAAAATAGCCAACATGTTAGCGACAATGTTAAATAACATTGGGGACATGGAGTCACCCTGTTGTAGTCCTTTTTTTGTTTGAAAGTAATGACCTACGTCATCATTGACTTTGATGGCCACACTATCTCCAGTTACAAAATTATGGATCCACTGACGCCATTTATTAGAGAAACCTTTCATCCTTAGGGCCTGTTGGAGGAAAGGCCATTTGACCTTGTCATAGGCTTTTTCAAAGTCGATTTTGAATACGACTCCACTCATGTTTTTTCGGTGCATCTCATGGACGGTCTCATGCAGGATTACTACGCCATCGAGTATATTTCTTCCTTGCATGAAAGCCGTTTGAGATGGCCGGACAATATGGTCAGCTACTGAGTTTAACCTATTCATAGCCACTTTGGTGAAAATTTTGAAGCTGACATTAAGGAGGCATATGGGTCTGAACTGTTGGATCCGTTCGGCCTCCTTAATCTTTGGCAACAAGACAATCTCCCCAAAATTGAGTGCTAAGTAATTGCCTGTAGCCATCTCCACCGAGCTTACATTTTGTTTGACAGGAACCTGATCCTGGGTACTTTGATCGCTGTGTATGCCCTCGCTTTGACTATTACGAGCCTCCCTTTTATCGGGGGAACTGATTTGATCACTATGATGAGCCACCATTTTCTGGAGGGAACTGCTATAGAGGTTTGAATCCAATCCTCGATGCAGCAGAGACATGTTCCCTTTCTTGAATATATAATACTATGTCGGATGGAGTCCCTTTAATCCTTATTTTTGAGATAATTTCTCATGGTATATTTTCACTTGCAGACTCTTTTGGGGTGGGGAGTGCTTCTTCACGTGATTACTATGGCCCTGGTCCTGGTCCTGCCTCAGATGTAGGTGTTTTTTTTTTGCAGGGTCAGATGTAGGTGTTTGTCTTGTCTTTTGGTTATCCTCTATTTGTGTAATTTTCTGGCTTACATTTTTCAATCCAATTCTATGCAGCAATATGGTAGGGGCTTGTTCCGACCACACTACAGAGGCGGGCATTCTGGAGGCGGGTATTACTACTAGGTGCTACCACAGTTATCTTGGCAATTATCGTTGTTGCAGACCTTTGCAAAACAATAATTGTCCATATTAAACGATGTGTGGATTTCGTGATGATCTCATCTACTAGAAGCATGTAATGGACCACTGTATTTGAGAAGATCGTATCATGGACTGCCGGTGTTAATGTAAACTTCGGGTGATTTATGTGTTTTGTTGATTGTTACTCCCTCTGTAAAGAATCACTATATTTCTTTACAGAGGGAGTACCTAAACATTATTGTTCCTGATGTAGAATGCAAACTAGAATTCAAGTAAGATGTGCATGATGCTGCAGTTTATCATTGGAGCTGGTAAAGTTATACTTGTCTGAATGTATGTTGGTCAGTTACATTTTAGCAGTTGACGCAAATTTGGTAACTTTAGGTGGTTTTTGGTTTTCAGACATGTGTTTGCTCTGATCTGCGATGATAAAATTTTAGCAGTTGAGCAAAATTTGGTAACCTGTAGGTTGTTCTTACACCCCTAGCTAGCAACGTACATAGTGTACCTGAGGAAAGTATTTCGTAGTGTTGGCCAACTTGAAGATTTGAAACACACTCGTAACCTTTGTTGAAAAAGCTTCTTTTGCGATGCCTGTGGGTGTCGTGTCCCTCTTGAGGACGTCGTTGTGGTATCTCTCCCCGCATCAGGGCTCCGGGTGAAAACCCTTGACTGTGTCTTCGGTCTCGACGGCGGCGGCCTGTTGCGTCATCACCCTCTTGGGGGCGTCGTCGTGGAGCGCAGGTACCCTTCGGTTGCGTTTCTTCACCATCAGCGGGCGAGCTCGGATCCTATCTCGAAGCTCCTTCCGCTCTGGCTTGGGGCGGTGCCGACGGCTTCCTACCCTTTACACGTGATGTCGAGGGCATCGCTCTCGGTCCTTGTTGTGTGCAGGCAGGATCGGTGCTCCACGGTCCGGAGCTAGAGGGCAGGGGTGCCCTCTCCAGCGACAACTTGGTGTGTGTGTGTTGCATCGACGTCCGGTGGTTTCTCATGGAGGCGCGGTCTCTCTTCTAGTTAGTAGCCTCGGGTTTGTCTTGATAGAGTGTGGGCACTCTTGTAATCTTGTTCTATCTTTGATCTGCTTTGTAAGAGGTTTCCCTCATCACTTTGTATCGGTTCGGCCGTATGCTTTATATATAAAGCGGGGCGAAAGCCTTTTTCGGTAAAGGAACAAGACTTCGGGATTAACTGATTGATCAGCAATTGGGGTTGACCCTTCTACAGTTGCTCCTGATCTGGCCGTTGCCGCCGGTGAGCAAATAATGTTCATGAATTTTAAAAATATTATTGAATTCCAAACAATGTTCATGAATTTGAAAAAAGCCCCGCATATTTAGAAGATTTCACATACTATAAAAATGTTCATGAACTTTAAATTTAGAAATACTCATGAATTAAAAAGTTCTAATTAATTTTAAAAATATTCATGGATTTAAATAGTTCAACATTTTTAATAATTCAGGAATTTTAATAAACATTCATGAATTAAAATGTGGCGAAAAACTAAAAGAGAAGAAATAAAAATGAAACAAAAAATAGAAAAAGAAAATATTAAAAACAGTAGTATAGCACAAAAAATAAACAAAAACTAAACAACAAGCAATGCCTTCCCAAAACCGGAAAAACCGGTTGGTCCATTTTGGCCAGGTGTGCGTTTCTTTCAACCAGCAACACACACCCATACAAGCGGGGCCGATAGCCACACTCATAGCCATCGATGCACCAGACGGCTCTAAATATAGAAAGCTTATTCATTATTAAAAATGTGAAAAATGCAATTGATAATAATAATAATAATAATAATAATAATAATAATAATAATAACAATAATCAAACAAGAAAAGAAAAAACTATATATATATTAAAAGCATAACATAATAGAAATAAAGAAAAACATAAGCCAAACTATACCTTCTCAAAACCGGGAAAACAGCAGCCCATTACGGTTAGGTTTGTGTTACTCTCAACCAGCGACACACACCCTTACAGGAGGGGTCCATAGTGACCCTATAGCTAGTCACCGACGCATCAATACACTCCAAATCTTGGGAGCTTAGTATCTGGAAGTTAGATGTGTATTACTACAAGAAGATCTAAAATGAGCATATGTGTATTTATGGAACATAGATTGATACAATGACATCCAAAATGAGCACCAATATACCCTTGTGTATTCTACGGACAATCATCATTTGGATATCAATGATCAAGCTATGACACATTAATGAATCTATGGATGAGATCCATGTTAGATGTTAGATGTTGTGTTGCATTAATGAATCTATGGATGATATCCATCTTGGATATCCATGATCAAGTTGTGTTGCATCAATGAGTCTATAGATGTTATATGTGTTACTATGTGAAGATCTAAAATAAGTATATGTGTATTTGTGGAACACAGTGAGCATTAATACGATGAGATCCAAAATGAGCATTGATATATCATTGTGCATTCTACGGACACTCATTATCTGGATATCCATTATCAAGCTATATTTCATTAAGAGCAGTGCTATACACACGATAGTGTGCAGACGATGTGTGCACGACAATGCAATCAGCTCCGTCCATTGCATGGCAACAGTAGGCAGCAGGCCGCTAGATGCTTATCGTGCAGTGGTCGTGCACATATTTGTCATCTGCAAAGTGGTTCCGTTTCACTAATGAATCTATGGATGAGATCAATATTAGATATCCATCTTCAAGTTATGTTGCATTAATGAGTCTATAGATGTTAGATGTGTTACTATGAGAAGATCTAAAATGAGCATTTGTGTATTTGTGGAACATAGAGAGCATTAACCTGATGAGATACAAAATGAGCACCAGTATATCCTTGTGCATTCTACGGACACTCATCATTTGGATATCCATGATCAAGCTATGTTACATTAAAGAATCTATGGAAGCAACATGTGTATTAATAAAAGTAAAATTTGAAATGTGCATCAATTGTATTATGAATATAAAGGGCATTATTAGCCGGAGGTGCAAAATGTGCACAGACTGGACACTAATTAATATGTGTATCCATGATCAAGCGGCATACTTCATTTATGAATTCTCACTGCACGCACTATAAATAAAACTCAACCTCACGAACACCTCCATCCATCCATCCATCTCTACAATACACACCCTTCTCTATCCATTCCACTCTATCTCCCTCTGCTTAAGGACAGTTCAAGGCTTGTATCTAGCCTTCTAACAATGGCAATAATGTCGCCGACCTCCATCTTCTTCTCTATGATAGTCTTGATGCTCCTTTCCAATGCCATTACTACTCAAGCCGGTGGCTCTGGCGGTGGAAAACCTAAGGCAACAAGCCTCATAGTGGAAGCGTGCAAGAACGCTTCGGGTGAGACCCAAGACCCCGATGTCACAAAGGAATTCTGTTTGTCGACCCTCCAGTCGGACAAGCGGAGCGCCAAGGCTAAAGACCTCCCTGGCTTGGTGCTCGTCTCCATCGACATCCTTAAGGGCCGTGTCACTGATGCTAGTGTCAAGGTCAAGAAAATGCTACAAAACACAAAAAAAAAGGCACACTGGTGATGTACGCTCTCAGTATTTGTGAGCTGCAATATGAGAACGTGGTGAGCACGCTCAACATCTGCCAAGCCATGATTAAGGATCACCAAGGTGACAAGGGCATCCTGCACTCCTTGCGTCTGCCCCACTGTGTGGATATCGCCGGCGACACTTCCAACGAGTGCCAAACTGATCTTGAAGATGTGCCAGGGACGGAGGCGCTGCAAACTGATAACGAGAGGCTGCACATTCTGTTCAACCTCAACACCGCCTTGGTTGTACCATATGATGTCCGTGATTAGATTAGTATAATGATTGTTTTTTATCTGCGAGAAAGGATAATAAATTTGAAATAATAATCATAACATTTGCTGTGGCATAAATTTTACTCATTTTTGTCTTATGGTATATACCCATGGATGGTTATGATTATCCACACAACATTAATCACGGACAGAAATGAGTAAGCCAGAATGTTAGTACTATTTGGATAGAGAATATATACCTCTGGCACGTCTACACAATATATATCTGCTATCTTTGAATATGATGAAGATAAAAGGAACTTGACGTGCAGAGCAAGGCGGGCATTGTCCATCCCATGTCTCGATCGCCTCCAGAAAGCTGGCACGGCACGTTTGGTGGCCATGCTAACTTTATGCTTTGTGTTGGCTTTGTTTTTTCCTTTGCTAGCTAATGCGTTAGCTTGCACACTGTAACTGGCCGGCATTCTTTGCCCTCCTTCTAATCAATCCAAATACGCAGCTCTCCTGTAAATACCGAGTGCATGGATCCTCGCTACAGCGTCAAGGAGATATGAGTTGGTCGCGCTGCTGAACCCCTCCTCTTTTTGGATGATTTGTTCCTGTATTGGGATTTATTGGGATTTCAGCCGAGGATTTGTTATTTGTGATATTTGATGTTTTCCCATGTTTGTGCAGGATTGGATACATCATGATCATTGATGTCAAGGAGGGTTCATCGTCCTAATGAAGCTGAGTAATATCGACTGCCTCTTTTGTGCTTCTGCAATTGGGAATTGTGTTACTTGTGACTTGAGTGGCTTTGGAATATTCGAGAAATTGGGAACGTGGTGATCACAGAGCTTACTTGCACTTCCTGGAATATAATCATCATTTGTGATTTTGCTATGTATTCACTAGTAGAAAACAGACTTTACGTTCGGATCGTTAGTCCCAGTTTGGATTCGGCCCGGGACTAATGTGACTATTAGTCCCGGTTTCAATGGCTAGGAGCGTGTCCTGGTTTGTGTTACAAACCGGGACTAAATGAGCTCTTGGGGCCCCAGCCTGATGCCCCTTTACTCCCAGTTTGTATCACAAACCGGAACTAGAGGTACCAAATGAACCGGGACTAATGATGCCCGTGCCCCCGATCGCTCCTAGCCGTTGGAACCGGGACTAATGATGCCCGTGCCCCCGACTGCTCTTACATAAACCCTTCGTCCAGCCCGAGCCCATTCTATCTGTTTTCCCCTTTCTCTCCTCTGTTCTTCCACTTGCTCGAGCTCTTCCTCCATTTTTGCCAAGATTTGTCAAAAATTGAAGACACCCCATCTATCCAAGTATTCACAAAGGTTAGCAACTTTGTCGTTTCATCTCTCATTGCTAGATTAGCTCGTGCAATGCTCTATAAGTATAGTGATTTGTGGTTTTTAGTTTGAGAGTAATTATGTGGGAGTTTGTTTGATTTATATGCATTTGAGCTCAAATTAACTTCTTAGTTTGCATGTGTGTACTTGTGGTTTCTGGGTATCGAGAGGGAATGTGTCCGGTTTGTGCAGGAAGCGCGGGGCATGTTGCTCCGGTGGCCTCAAAACTTCTTGTGCTCCCAAAGGAGGCCATCGCATGACACGTGCCACGCCCCCCGCATTTTCCAGGCACGTGTGCAATATTCGAGAAATTTATTGCTCTGCTAGGGTTTCATCGCCGGAAATTCCTGATCTCCAAGGCACCACATGAAATTATGCCCGGAAGCGGCATGGGAAATCATGTGTGATGTCATAGGAAAATAAAGACCAAGCACCTATCTGATGGCCCTCGCCCGGTTCTATAGACCAAGCACCCATCTGGTGGCCCCTACGGTCTAGGGCATTGACTGACACTGAGAGGGGGTAGGCCACGGTGAACAACTGCTTCTTCATGTTACGACAGGTCATCGCGAGATGACAAACAAAGTCTAAGCCCTTTCTGTCACGGGATCGCCCATCGAAGACTCGGTTTCGCGGAGGGCCAAGCAAATGCCCGAGTTGAGAGATATGAAGTCTCCAATAAGTTCTATAGCTGTAAGATGGAGGGGAACAGTTCTGTCAGTGAACACATACTCAGAATGTCTAGGTATCATAACCACTTGACTCAGCTGGGAGTTAATCTTCCGGATGATAGTGTTATTGACAGAGTTCTTCAATCACTGCCACCAAGCTACAAAGGCTTCGTGATGAACTATAATATGCAAGGGATGGATAAGAAAATTCCCGAGCTCTTCGCTACGCTCAAAGCTACGGAGGTACAAACCAAGAAAGAGCATCAAGTGTTGATGGTTAACAAGACCACAAGTGTTGATGGTTAAGGTCGTAACCCTAGGTCCGCACGTCCTCTCCATTCGTAGTCGTGCTCGGTAAATATGTGTGTTATTCCTTTTGCTGTTGTTTACATCTCCTTTTATTTTCTTACATGCTTCGCAAAGCACCTTACCATTTTAGTTAGACATTACCGAGATGGTGTTTTCCGGCCGTGCGCCCTTACGGAGGCCCGGATGGTCTACGACGTTGACAGGCACCGAGAGGGGGTAGGGGTTGATGAATACCTGCTTCTCCATGTTACGACATGTCTGTTTTCATTCTTTTACTTTATAGTGCTTAGAAGTTGAGATTTGAAAAAATCTAGCCCAAAACACAAGTCATCAAAAGTCATGTTAGTTTGAAACTTGAGTCATTAAAAGACATGAGATATCAGACAAAAAATGAGAGTGGCAAAGATACACACACAAATAAAAGGTAAATATGATGTGGCTTACTCAGTACCGAGGGTCGATAACCGTTTTCGGTAATAGCTGCATGTACCAAGAGCCCTCTTGGTACAGGTTGTAACCCTAGGTCTAGGGATCTTCATCGTTTAGCTGTGCTCAGTAAGAATTTTCTCCCTATTGCAAGTATCTCTTTTTCTTTCATGGCATAATTGATTTACTTGCCACTAACGAAGAAATTAGCCAAGGATAACTTCGTCCTAAATACGCTATCATTTTGTGCCTTGGGCACCACGGCAAAAATAATATACCTTATATAAAGGAATGGAGGGAGTAGTGCTTAGAAGTTGAGATTTGAAAAAATCTAACACAAAACACAAGTCATGGCATTTTGAAACTTTAGTCATTAAAAGATATGAAATATCAGACGAAAACATAGAGGGTAAAAGAACACACACACAAAAGGAAAAAGGATGTGGCATATACTTTGCCGAGCGTCGAGAAACGGACTCTCGGTAATTTGGAAGTTAACTGACGGAGCCGTCTGTTTCGAGCGGGCATGCCACGTGGCTCCTCTTTACCGTGCACGGCTCTCGGTGTCTACGCGGTTTGTCGTGCAGTGCTTGTTCACCATGAGCCAGTGACGACAAACTAGATAGTTGTCGTGAAGCCAGGTTTGCCGAGAGTGGCTCTCGGCGTTGTTTAGTTTTCCGAGCGTCTGTGTTTTGACTCTCGTCAAAGACCCCGACACCCCCGAGGTATATGAAAGTTCGAGTAGTGATGGAACTGTTTAATCCGAGCATGCATAAGCAAACTTAATAATGGAGTGGCCCTGCCATCATGTCTGATGCCCTTGATCCAAATTACGGAGTTACCTGCTCACGCGATTAGGGTGGATCAACAATTGATGGCCATCACAACCGTGCATTACACCGAGCCGATTTCAGCCATCGTACGGGTGTCTTGTGTTGCTGGTCGGCCTCCTACCCTAGTGCAAGTCTACACCGGCCGCCATTGAACTGATGTTAGAGCATCTCCGATAGCAGCCTTATTAGCATTATAGTTGTTTTTTTGGGGGCTATTTTTGGGCAAAAAAACTGCCTTCAATGCCCTCTCACCGGACGATCTGCTTGCACGGTTTCGACGCATGCCGGCATCATGCGGCACTCACGGGCCCAGTGACCCTTTAGAGCATCTCCAACAGCCGCGCTATATAAGCGTCGTGCTGGAAATTTTGGGTTTTTAGCGCTAACTTGTTCATCATGCTTCTTCTTGGTGTTTCAAGTGCTAATTTGTTTTTTTGTTTGTAGCTCACTATTGCACAAAACTTATTCCAGGAGAGAAGAAGAAGACCAAGAAAGGGAAGATCAAGAAAGGGAGACCATTTACCTTGCCTCATTGCTATGAATAATTGAAGGGTGATGAGAAATGGAAGCCCCGTGATGGTGTCGATGATGAGGAGAGCAACAAACGCAAGCGAACTATTGATTTGGATGATGATGATGAGGAGGCATCAAGTGATGACGGCAAGAGAAGCCCTACACCAAACTCGGCTTCGTACTCCAAGCCAAAAAGACCGGATGGATGCAAGAAAGACAGAAAAAAAAAGAAGAGGAAAAGGAGATGACGAGCTAAAAAATGCTATGGAAGCTATTGTAAATTCAAGAAAGGAAGCGAACGATGTGAGGAAGATGTCAAGGAACCAAGATGCCAAGGAGAGGAGGTTGGCGGCCGAGGAGAGAAGGGTGGCGGCCGTGGAGAAGAAGGTGGCATTGGAGGAGAAGAAATTGGCCATGGAGGAGCGAACTAGGTTGTTGGAATGGGAGAAGTACTTGTTCTTTATGGACACATCTATGCTCGATGAGAAGCAAACAGAGTACATCAATCTTGCCCATGAAGAAGTCTTGGTCCAAAAAAGAGCCATGGTTGGCATGAGCGGCATGGGCATCATGGGTGGAATGGGCGGCATGGCGATGGCATGGGCGGCATGGGTGGCATGGGCGGCATGGGAGGCATCAGTGGCTTCAGAGCTACCATGGGCGACATGGATGGCAAGGGTGGCTTCGTAGCTACCATGGGGGCCATGGGAGGCATGGGTGGCTTCGGAGCTTCCATGGGAAGTATGAGTTTTGCGTCTCTCATGGGAGGCATGGGAGCACCTCTGGGCGGCATGGGTGGAATGTCTTCCGGTGTGCCTCATTACACATCTTCGTATGATGCGGTGAAGATCTTGCCAACACCTTTCAAGCTCCACATGATAATGCGGCGCGTGACAATGAAGAGGAGGAGGAAGAATCGTCTTCGGATGAGGATAATGAATCAGAGGAGGAGGAGGATGAAGACGAGGACGAGGCATGATTGTTGATGTGCCATTCGTTTGTGTGAACTTTTGTCATGAACTTGGTTCGGATTTTGAACTTGGTTGGATGATGTTGTGGGCATGAATTTGAACTTTTATTCATGAACTTGTTTGTATGATTTTAAACTATGCCATGTCTTGTTTTGATGTTTAAAATATCATCATATTGTCTCCAAAATGCATCATATGGCAAGCGCCGGCTACTCGCGTGCGCTGCAGTTTAGCGCGTCTGTTGGAGGGGGCCGCGCGTGCAATATTTTGCAGCCGCTACTGGAGCCAGCGCCCTGCCGTGCGCAAAAAACCGCTATCTCCACGCACAAAACTGTTTTAGCGCGCCGCTCGTTGCGCATCTGTTGGAGATGCTCTTATGCCGCAACTCCGACACTTGTCCCGATCGTCGTCGTTGTTGCCGGCACCCTTGTTGTCGGGGTTGGCCTGGCCTCCACCCACGTTTGCCGCTGCCGTTTTAAGCGCGTCTTCCGGGGTTACTGGCCGGACCGACCGACCCGACCACCGCGGCATTGGCAATCAAACCAACCCTCCATCACATTACACATGACAGAGCTATTCCAGGCGACATGTCCACCACCACCAGGAGCAGCACAGACACAGACCGCCTCCGCGCGCTCAAGGTTGGCGTCAAAGGCCTCGTCGACGCGGGCGTCACCGCCGTCCCCGCCATCTTCCACCACCCGCCCGACAACACACCAACCCATCACTTGACGATCCCGGTCATCGACCTAGCTGGCCTCACGACGCCGTCCGGGCGGTGAGGGCGGCCGCCGAGACGGTGGGCTTCTTCCAGGTGCTGAACCACGGCGTGCTGGAGGAGGCCATGTCCGAGGTGCTCGCGGCGGTGCGGCGCTTCAACGAGGAGCCGGCGGAGGCCAGGGCGCCGTACTACACCCGGGACCACCGCCGACGCGTCCGGTTCAACTCCAACTTCGACCTGTTCCAGTCACCGGCAGCCAACTGGCGCGACACCCTGCTGCTGGAGATGGCGCCGGAGCCGCCGTCGCCCGAGCAGATCCCGCCGGCGTGCAGGCAGGTCGTGCCGGAGTACGCGAGGCTCGTGCAGCGGCTGAGCCGCACGCTGCTCGGGCTGCTGTCAGAGGCGCTGGGCCTCCACCGCGGCGGATACCTGGACCTGGAGCAGGACACCGCGTGCCTGCAAGGGCTCAACGTGGCCGGCCACTACTACCCGGCGTGCCCGGAGCCGCACCTCACGCTGGGCACCACCAGGCACTCGGACCCCAGCTTCCTCACCGTGCTCCTCCAGGTGCTCGTGGACGGCCTCGATGGCAACAAGTGGGTGGACGTGCCGGCGGTGGCGGGGGCGCTGGTGGTGAACATCGGCGACCACCTGCAGCTCATGTCCAACGACAGGTTCAAGAGCGTGGAGCACCGCGTGTTGGCCAAGACCTCCGGGCCGAGGTTGTCGGTGGCCTGCTTCTTCGGGACACCCGGCGCGGTCGCGTCCAAGATAGTGCTACGGCCCATCGTCGGCGCGGTACAGGAGCACGACGGTGGAGGAGCTGCTGCGGGAGTACAGGGCCAAGGGCCTCGACGGCACCTCTGCGCTCCACCACTTCAGGCTCTGATTGAATCATTAATTATTTGCTTCGTCTTTTCCATTTGTGAATAATTTCAGGCCCATATTGTTTCGGAAGGACTCCGACCGACCTGCCAGCTCAGTGTAACTCTAATCACATGGAATAAAAACTCTTTTACTTCACAAAAAGATTAAAAAAAATGTTGGCTTGACAGGACGAGATGCAGCGGTCAGAGATTCAGGAGGTCCTGTGTGTGCAGATGAGGCGACGTCTGGCTGGACAAGGAGGCATGAAATTTTTTCCGATCACAAACTCTTTTTTATTTGATCTATGACGGCGTGAATCTTGAATATACGATATATGCTTAGACCCGTGCTGTTATATGCTGACAATTAACTTGATTACTACGAATTAAACTAATCAACCCGTGCGTCCTCACATGCTAGTATATTAAAATTTTCGTCATGACGCAAACATGTAAATAACTTCCATATGTCAAAACTGTCAGCTTTAAAGTTTTTAGATTAAGAATATGCTAGAAATGATTTTAGATTCATTCATATGTTTTGCTATTTAGCCATTTCTAAGCGGACAATTAAGAGCTGTCCAGTCGAAGCACTAAGATTTGTTTAAGACCGTAAGTATGAAGCAATGAGAAGATATTCATTCGACGGCTAATATTCTTGAGTAAGAACTAGCTATTTCTAATTCGCCCAAGAAATATTTGTTCATTTTTATAAGCATTGCACAATAATTACATATCTTTAGCATATCTGAAATGTTCCAGCTAAAGGAATGAAAAAAAATGAAACTTGTTACCCTTCAATGCATCACATTAAGCTTATTTCCCAAATCAGCAATGAATAAACCAAATTACCTTTTCCGAACAGGTAATTCCTTTCCTCTATGGCCAATAATATCTCCACACACTATCCTCCTATACATTTATTCATCGACGCCTGTGACTACTCCTTCCATGTTGTAATATAGTAGCATCATGTTGTCACAGTCGATGGTAACTCCATTATTTGTGACGTGCAATATTAGAACTAATAGGCCATGCCCATAGCAATTTCTGAAATCTCAAATGGTGGCCCATGAATAAAAGGGCAAGAGATGGTACTAAAGTTTAGTCACATACCGCTAGTTGAGGAAGAGTTGGACCTTTTTATATAGCGGGTTTTCTCCACCACTCTAAATGGTGTGTTGAGAAGACAAAATGAAGACCAGAATATTAATTGTTGATTTATTTGATTTTTGCGTTGAACTGAATATTTCCGTGTGATAAAATTATCTTACAAGAAAATGTAAGATTTTGTTTCTTAGTCAAATTATGAATATTTTTGTGACCAGTGTTTGTAAATGATCTAGCCATGAGTTTCTACACATTTCCCTGCGAAAAGAAATCGGACAACCCCCCCCCCCCCCCCCCCCCCCTTGCGGGAAAAAAGTTCTACATAACTCCTGCCAATTTTTTTTTGACACATCTCCCCACAAGAGAAAATACGTACACATCTTTCGTCAAACAAAAGTTTCAACAAATCGTTGCCCCCTCATACTTTTTATCCTGGCTCCGCCCCTGTATGTAGAATGTTGTAAGCCCATAACTAGAATTGAAGTAAGATGTGCATGATACTGGCGTTTATCATCAGAGCTGGTCAAGTTAGACTTGTCTAAATGTTTGTTGGGCTGCTACATTTTAGCAGTCGATGCAAATTTGGTCACTTGTAGGTGTTTTTTTAGACATGTGTTTGCTCTGATCTGTGATGATAAATTTTAAATGAAAAATGAGAGAAACGAATGATCCAACAACCACTGATTTCGTTGATCTTTGAACTATATATACAAGATGAAGAGACACCTAGAAAAGGTGTAAGTTACATGCGTCGGTTCAGTGTTGAACACACCGCTTAGACTAATGATGGTTCACTAACTACCACATGTTAATTATTAAACCCAATGTGCTAATTCTATTTCTAACATTTTTAGCACTTTAGCCAAATTGGTCACTTGTAGGTGGTTCTTACACCCCTGGGTACCAACGTACGTGGTGTAATTAAGGAAAGTATTTCGTAGTGTGAGCTGACTTGGCTTGGGTGTTAGTTATGTTTTGTCATTGTTTTATTGTTTTCATATCGTGTTACAATGTTGTTGGAGACTATATTTGTTCTGAGGGGAGAGCGGAGTTGTCCGGTGCATGGTTGTGGTGTCCTTACATGCTTCGATATCGATATCAGTTGTTGGTTGTTATGTAAGCCCATCCCATTGGGATCTCCATGCTGAAAATATGAAATTGTTGTTATAATACTCACATGGGCCGGTCAACGAAACTCTCGCTCACTCAACTCTGCTTCCTGCCCCGCTCGCTTGCTTAGTTTTTTTTTGCTCCACTGCTTACTGCTAGCTTAGAAAAGCCAGCTATTGTTTTCTTATTTGAAAATGTTTGGTAAATAAAAAGTGGTCATGGATTTAAAAAATTCTTGAGTTTTAAAAAACATTGTGAATTAAAAAAACATTAATTAAAAACTATTGACAAAGTTACAAAAATATTCTTGAATTCTAAACAATGTTCACAAATTTGAAAAAGAATCACAAATTTCAAAGATTTCGTAGACTGTAAAATGTTAATTGACTTTAGAGATATTTATGAATTCAAAAGTGTTTATTCATTTTTAAAAATGTTCATCAGTTTTAAAATAATTGAGTTTTTTTTAAAATTTCCAATAATTTTAATAAACATTCCTGAATTAAAACACGAAAATATAAAAAGGGAAGAAAAATAAAATGGAAAAATTTAGAAATGAAAACTATTAAAATAGTAGCAAAACACACACAAAAGAAACCAAAACACCAAGAAAAACCCTCTCAAAACGGGAAAACCGTCGGTCCATTTCGGCTAGGTATGTGTGTTACTTTCAACGAGCAACACAAACACTTCCCTTCCAGGCGGGGCCCATAGCCACCTTCATAGCCCTCGATGCACCAGGCGACCCTTAATCTAGAAAGGTTATTCGTGAATAAAAATGTGAAATTTTGAAATTAAAAATAATAAAAATAAACAAAAAATAAAGAAAAATAATATAAAAATTATGTTAAAAGCATAAAGTGAGAACAAATAAAAACTTAAGTCAGACAATACCTTCCCAAAACACGAAAATCGGCAGCCCATTACAGCTAGGTGTGTGTTACTCTCAACCATTGAAACACACCCTTACAGGCGGGTCCATGGCAACCCCATAGCCACCGACGCACCAGGACGCTCCAAATCTAGGGAACTTAGTATTTGCAAGTTAGATGTGTGTATTACTGTGAGAAGATCTAAAAATGAGCATATGGTTATTGATAGAATATAGAGTGCACTAATGTTGGGGAACGTTGCAGAAAACAAAATTTTTCCTACAGTTTTACCAAGATCCATCTATGAGTTCATCTAGCAACGAGTGATCGGATTGCATCTACATACCTTTGTAGATCACGCGCGGAAGCGTTCAAAGAACGGGGATGAGGAACTCGTACTCGACGTGATCCAAATCACCGGATATCCTAGCGCCGAACGGACGGCACCTCCGCGTTCAACACACGTACAGTCAGCGTGACGTCTCCTCCTTGATCCAGCAAGGGGGAAGGAGAGGTTGATGAAGATCCAGCAGCACGACGGCGTGGTGGTGGATGCAGGGGTCACCGCAGCAGGGCTTCGCCATTCTACTACGAGAGGGAGAGGTGTAGCAGGGGAGAGGGAGGCGCCAAGACTCAAGGGTGCGGCTGCCCCTCCCTCCCCCCTTTATATAGGCTCCCCTAGGGGGGGCGCCGGCCCTAGGAGATGGGATCTCCTAGGGGGGCGGCGGCCAAGGGGTGGAGTGCCCCCCAAGCCAGGTGGGGCGCCCACCCCACCCTAGGGTTCCCAACCCTAGGCGCATGGGGTGGGCCAAGGGGGGCGCACCAGCCCACTATGGGCTGGTTCCCCTCCCCACTTTAGCCCATGGGTCCCTCCGGGATGGGTGGCCCCACCCGGTGGACCCCCGGGACCCTTCCGATGGTCCCAGTACAATACCGGTGACCCCCGAAACTCTCCCGATGGCCGAAACTGCACTTCCTATATATAATTCTTCACCTCCGGACCATTTCGGAACTCCTCGTGACGTCCGGGATCTCTTCCGGGACTCCGAAAAACTTTCGGGTTACTGCATATTCATATCTCTACAACCCTAGCGTCACCGAACCTTAAGTGTGTAGACCCTACGGGTTCGGGAGACATGTAGACATGACCGAGATGGCTCTCCGGTCAATAACCAACAGCGGGATCTGGATACCCATGTTGGCTCCCACATGCTCCTCGATGATCTCATCGGATGAACCACGATGTCGAGGATTCAAGCAACCCCGTATACAATTCCCTTTGTCAATCGATACGTTACTTGCCCGAGATTCGATCGTCAGTATCTCAATACCTCATTCAATCTCGTTACCGGCAAGTCACTTTACTCGTATGCATGATCCCGTGACCAGACACTTGGTCACTTTGAGCTCATTATGATGATGCATTACCGAGTGGGCCCAGAGATACCTCTCCGTTATACGGAGTGACAAATCCCAGTCTTGATCCGTGTCAACCCAACAGACATTTTCGGAGATACCCGTAGTATACCTTTATAGTCACCCAGTTACGTTGTGACGTTTGGTACACCCAAAGCACCCCTACGGCATCCGGGAGTTACACGATCTCATGGTCTAAGGAAAAGATACTTGACATTGGAAAAACTCTAGCAAACGAACTATACGATCTTGTGCTATGTTTAGGATTGGGTCTTGTCCATCACATCATTCTCCTAATGATGTGATCTCGTTATCAATGACATCCAATGTCCATAGTCAGGAAACCATGACTATCTGTTGATCAATGAGCTAGTCAACTAGAGGCTTACTAGGGACATGTTGGTGTCTATGTATTCACACATGTATTATGATTTCCGGATAACACAATTATAGCATGAATAAAAGACAATTATCATGAACAAGGAAATATGATAATAATCCTTTTATTATTGCCTCTAGGGCATATTTCCAATAGTCTCCCACTTGCACTAGAGTCAATAATCTAGTTACATTGTGATGAATCGAACACCCATGGAATTCTGGTGTTGATCATGTTTTGCTCTAGGGAGAGGTTTAGTCAACGGATCTGCTACATTCAGGTCTGGATGTACTTTACAAATATCTATGTCTCCATCTTGAACATTTTCACGAATGGAGTTGAAGCGAGGCTTGATGTGCCTGGTCTTCTTGTGAAACCTGGGCTCCTTGGCAAGTGCAATAGCTCCAGTGTTGTCACAGAAGAGTTTGATTGGCCCCGACGCATTGGGTATGACTCCTAGGTCGGTGATGAACTCCTTCACCCAAATTGCTTCATGCGCTGCCTCCGAGGCTGCCATGTACTCCGCTTCACATGTAGATCCCGCCACGACGCTCTGCTTGCAACTGCACCAGCTTACTGCCCCACCATTCAAAATATACACGTATCCGGTTTGTGACTTAGAGTCATCCAGATCTGTGTCAAAGCTAGCATCGACGTAACCCTTTACGACGAGCTTTTCGTCACCTCCATAAATGAGAAACATTTCCTTAGTCCTTTTCAGGTACTTCAGGATATTCTTGACCGCTGTCCAGTGTTCCTTGCCAGGATTACTTTGGTACCTACCTACCAAACTTACGGCATGGTTTACATCAGGTCTGGTACACAACATGGCATACATAATAGAACCTATGGCTGTGGCATAGGGGATGACACTCATCTCTTCTATATCTTCTGCCGTGGTCGGACATTGAGCTGAGCTCAATTTCACACCTTGCAACACAGGCAAGAACCCCTTCTTAGACTGATCCATATTGAACTTCTTCAATATCTTATCAAGGTATGTGCTTTGTGAAAGACCTATGAGGCGTCTTGATCTATCTCTATAGATCTTGATGCCTAATATATAAGCAGCTTCTCCAAGGTCCTTCATTGAAAAACTCTTATTCAAGTAGGCCTTAATGCTGTCCAAAAGCTCTATATCATTTCCCATCAAAAGTATGTCATCTACATATAATATGAGAAATGCCACAGAGCTCCCACTCACTTTCTTGTAAACGCAGGCTTCTCCATAAGTCTGCATAAACTCAAACGCTTTGATCATCTCATCAAAGCGAATGTTCCAACTCTGAGATGCTTGCACCAGCCCATAAATCGAGCGTTGGAGCTTGCACACCTTGTCAGCATTCTTAGGATCGACAAAACCTTCCGACTGCATCATATACAATTCTTCCTTGAGGAAACCATTAAGGAATGCCGTTTTGACATCCATTTGCCATATCTCATAATCATAGAATGCGGCAATTGCTAACATGATTCAGACGTACTTCAGCTTCGCTACCGGTGAGAAAGTCTCATCGTAGTCAACCCCTTGAACTTGTCGATAACCCTTAGCGACAAGCCGAGCTTTATAGATGGTCACATTACCATCCGCGTCTGTCTTCTTCTTAAAGATCCATTTATTTTCTATGGCTCGCCGCTCAACGGGCAAGTCAGTCAAAGTCCATACTTCGTTTTCATGCATGGATCCTATCTCGGATTTCATGGCTTCCAGCCATTTGTCGGAATCCGGGCCTGCCATCGCTTCTTCATAGTTCGAAGGTTCACCGTTGTCTAACAACATGATTTCCAAGACAGGGTTGCCGTACCACTCTGGTGCGGAACGTGTCCTTGTGGACCTACGAAGTTCAGTAGCAACTTGATCTGAAGTTTCATGATCATCGTCATTAACTTCTTCTCTGGTTGGTGCAGGCACCTCAGGAACATTTTCTTGAGTTGCGCCATTTTCCGGTTCAAGAGGTAATACTTCATCAAGTTCTACTTTCCTCCCACTTACTTCTTTCGAGAGAAACTCTTTCTCTAGAAAGGATCCATTCTTGGCAACAAAGATCTTGCCTTCGGATCTGAGGTAGAAGGTATACCCAATAGTTTCTTTAGGGTATCCTATGAAGACGCATTTTTCCGACTTGGGTTCGAGCTTTTCAGGTTGAAGTTTCTTGACATAAGCATCGCATCCCCAAACTTTTAGAAACGACAGCTTAGGTTTCTTCCCAAACCATAATTCATACGGTGTCATCTCAACGGATTTCGACGGAGCCCTATTTAAAGTGAATGCGGCAGTCTCTAAAGCATAGCCCCAAAATGATAGCGGTAAATAGGTAAGAGACATCATAGATCGCACCATATCTAATAGAGTGCGATTACGACGTTCGGACACACCATTACGCTGAGGTGTTCTAGGCGGCATGAGTTGTGAAACTATTCCATATTTTCTTAAGTGTGTGCCAAATTCGTGACTCAAGTATTCTCCTCCACGATCTGATCGCAGGAACTTGATTTTCCTGTCACGTTGATTCTCAACCTCACTCTGAAATTCCTTGAACCTTTCAAAGGTCTCAGGCTTGTGTTTCATTAAATAGACATACCCATATCTAATCAAGTCATCAGTGAGGGTGAGAACATAACGATAGCCACCGCGAGCCTCAACACTCATTGGACCGCACACATCAGTATGTATGATTTCCAATAAGTTGGTCGCTCGCTCCATTGTTCCTGAGAATGGAGTCTTGGTCATTTTACCCATGAGGCATGGTTCGCACGTGTCAAATGATTCGTAATCAAGAGACTCTAAAAGTCCATCTGCATGGAGCTTCTTCATGCGTTTGACACCTATGTGATCAAGGCGGCAGTGCCACAAGTATGTGGGACTATCATTATCAACCTTACTTCTTTTGGTACTCACACTATGAATATGTGTAGCATTACGCTCGAGATTCATTAAGAATAAACCATTCACCATCGGAGCATGACCATAAAACATATCTCTCGTATAAATAGAACAACCATTATTCTCGGATTTAAATGAGTAGCCATCTCGTATTAAACGAGATCCTGATACAATGTTCATGCTCAAACCTGGCACTAAATAACAATTATTGAGGTTCAAAACTAATCCCGTAGGTAAATGTAGAGGTAGCGTGCCGACGGCGATCACATCGACCTTGGAACCATTCCCGACGCGCATCGTCACCTCGTCCTTCGCCAGTCTCCGCTTATTCCGCAGCTCCTTTCGTTTTGCCGGCCTTCTTATCCGCTAAGTATTTGGGGCAGTTCCGCTTCCAGTGACCACTTTCCTTGCAGTAAAAGCACTCAGTCTCGGGCTTGGGTCCATTCTTTGGCTTCTTCCCGGCAGCTTGCTTGCCAGGCGCGGCAACTCCCTTGCCGTCCTTCTTGAAGTTTTTCTTACCCTTGCCTTTCTTGAACTTAGTGGTTTTATTCACCATCAACACTTGATGTTCCTTTTTGACTTCTACCTCTGCTGATTTCAGCATTGCAAATACTTCAGGAATGGTCTTTTCCATCCCCTGCATATTGAAGTTCATCACAAAGCTCTTGTAGCTCGGTGGAAGCGACTGAAGGATTCTGTCAATGACCGCGTCATCCGGGAGATTAACTCCCAGCTGAGTCAAGTGGTTATGTAACCCTGACATAGTGAGTATGTGCTCACTGACAGAACTATTTTCCTCCATCTTACAACTGAAGAACTTGTCGGAGACTTCATATCTCTCGACCCGGGCATGAGCTTGAAAAACCATTTTCAGCTCTTCGAACATCTCATATGCTCCGTGTCTCTCAAAACGCTTTTGGAGCCCCGGTTCTAAGCTGTAAAGCATGCCGCACTGAACGAGGGAGTAATCATCAGTACGTGTCTGCCAAGCGTTCATAACGTCTTGTTCTGCAGGGAGAACAGGTGCTTCACCTAGCGGTGCTTGTAGGACATAATCTTTCTTGGCAGCTATGAGGATGATCCTCAGGTTCTGGACCCAGTCCGTATAATTGCTGCCATCGTCTTTCAGCTTGGTTTTCTCTAGGAACGCGTTGAAGTTGAGGACAACGTTGGCCATTTGATCTACAAGACATATTGTAAATATTTTAGACTAAGTTCATAATAATTAAGTTCATCTAATCAAATTATTCAATGAACTCCCACTCAGATAGACATCCCTCCAGTCATCTAAGTATAACATGATCCGAGTTAACTAGGCCGTGTCCGATCATCACGTGAGACGGACTAGTCAACATCGGTGAACATCTTCATGTTGATCGTATCTTCTATATGACTCATGCTCGACCTTTCGGTCTTCTGTGTTCTGAGGCCATGTCTGTACATGCTAGGCTCGTCAAGTCAACCTAAGTGTTTGCATGTGTAAATCTGTCTTACACCCGTTGTATGTGAACGTTGGAATCTATCACACCCGATCATCATGTGGTGCTTCGAAACAACGAACTGTCGCAACGGTGCACAGTTAGGGGGAACACTTTCTTGAAATTATTATGAGGGATCATCTTATTTACTACCGTCGTTCTAAGTAAACAAGATGCAAAAACATGATAAACATCACATGCAATCAAATAATAATAGTGACATGATATGGCCAATATCACATAGCTCCTTTGATCTCCATCTTGGGGCTCCATGATCATCTTTTCACCGGCATGACACCATGATCTCCATCATCATGATCTCCATCATCGTGTCTCCATGAAGTTTCTCGCCAACTATTACTTCTACTACTATGGCTAACACGTTTAGCAATAAAGTAAAGTAATTTACATGGCGTTTCTCAATGACACGCAGGTCATACAAAAAAATAAAGACAACTCCTATGGCTCCTGCCGGTTGTCATACTCATCGACATGCAAGTCGTGATTCTATTACAATAGCATGAACATCTCATACATCACATATATATCATTCATCATTCATCACAACTTTGGCCATATCACATCACAAAACACTTGCTGCAAAAACAAGTTAGACGTCCTCTAATTGTTGTTGCAAGTTTTATGTGGCTGCAATAGGGTTCTAGCAAGAACGTTTTCTTACCTACGTGAAAGCCACAACGTGATTTGTCAACTTCTATTTACCCTTCATAAGGACCCTTTTCATCGAATCCGCTCCAACTAAAGTGGGAGAGACAGACACCCGCCAGCCACCTTATGCAACTAGTGCATGTCAGTCGGTGGAACCGGTCTCACGTAAGCGTACGTGTAAGGTTGGTCCGGGCCGCTTCATCCCACAATACTGCTGAAGCAAAATAAGACTAGTAGCGGCAAGAAAGTTGACAACATCTACGCCCACAACAAATTGTGTTCTACTCATGCAAAGAGAACTACGCATAGACCTAGCTCATGATGCCACTATTGGGGAACGTTGCAGAAAACAAAATTTTTCCTACGGTTTCACCAAGATCCAGCTATGAGTTCATCTAGCAACGAGTGATCGGATTGCATCTACATACCTTTGTAGATCATGCGCGGAAGCGTTCAAAGAACGGGGATCGATGAGGAAGTCGTACTCGACGTGATCCAAATCACCGGAGATCCTAGCGCCGAACGGACGGCACCTCCGCGTTCAACACACGTACGGTCAGCGTGACGTCTCCTCCTTCTTGATCCAGCAAGGGGGAAGGAGAGGTTGATGAAGATCCAGCAGCACGACGGCGTGGTGGTGGATGCAGGGGTCACCGTAGCAGGGCTTCGCCGTTCTACTACGAGAGGGAGAGGTGTAGCAGGGGAGAGGGAGGCGCCAAGACTCAAGGGTGCGGCTGCCCCTCCCTCCCCCCCTTTATATAGGCTCCCCTAGGGGGGCGCCGGCCCTAGGAGATGGGATCTCCTAGGGGGGCGGCGGCCAAGGGGTGGAGTGCCCCCCAAGCCAGGTGGGGCGCCCCCCCACCCTAGGGTTCCCAACCCTAGGCGCATGGGGTGGGACAAGGGGGGCGCACCAGCCCACTATGGGCTGGTTCCCCTCCCCACTTTAGCCCATGGGGCCCTCCGGGATGGGTGGCCCCACCCGGTGGACCCCCGGGACCCTTCCGGTGGTCCCGGTACAATACCGGTGACCCCCGAAACTCTCCTGATGGCTGAAACTGCACTTCCTATATATAATCTTCACCTCCGGACCATTTTGGAACTCCTCGTGACGTCCTGGATCTCATCCGGGACTCCGAACAACTTTCGGGTTACTGCATATTCATATCTCTACAACCCTAGCGTCACCGAACCTTAAGTGTGTAGACCCTACGGGTTCGGGAGACATGTAGACATGACCGAGATGGCTCTCCGGTCAATAACCAACAGCGGGATCTGGATACCCATGTTGGCTCCCACATGCTCCTCGATGATCTCATCGGATGAACCACGATGTCGAGGATTCAAGCAACCTCGTATACAATTCCCTTTGTCAATCGGTACGTTACTTGCCCGAGATTCGATCGTCGGTATCCTAATACCTCGTTCAATCTCGTTACCGGCAAGTCACTTTACTCGTACCGTAATGCATGATCCCGTGACCAGACACTTGGTCACTTTGAGCTCATTATGATGATGCATTACCGAGTGGGCCCAGAGATACCTCTCCGTTATACGGAGTGACAAATCCCAGTCTTGATCCGTGTCAACCCAACAGACACTTTCGGAGATACCCGTAGTATACCTTTATAGTCACCCAGTTACGTTGTGACGTTTGGTACAGCCAAAGCACCCCTACGGCATCCGGGAGTTACACGATCTCATGGTCTAAGGAAAAGATACTTGACATTGGAAAAACTCTAGCAAACGAACTATACAATCTTGTGCTATGTTTAGGATTGGGTCTTGTCCATCACATCATTCTCCTAATGATGTGATCTCGTTATCAATGACATCCAATGTCCATAGTCAGGAAACCATGACTATCTGTTGATCAATGAGCTAGTCAACTAGAGGCTTACTAGGGACATGTTGGTGTCCATGTATTCACACATGTATTACGATTTCCGGATAACACAATTATAGCATGAATAAAAGACAATTATCATGAACAAGGAAATATGATAATAATCCTTTTATTATTGCCTCTAGGGCATATTTCCAACAACTAATACCCTGAGGTACAAAATGAGCACCAATATATATGTGTGCTTTCTATACAGAGACTCGTCATTTGGATATCCATGATCAAGCTATGTTGCAATAATGAATATATGGATGATGTCCGTGTTAGATGTTAGATGTTTCGTTGCAATAATGAATCTATATGGATAAGATCCATCTTGGATATCCATGATCAAGTTGTTTTGCATTAATGAGTCTATGGATGTTATATGTGTTACTATGAGAAGATCTAAAATGAGTATATGTGTATTTGTGGAACATAGAAAGCATTAATACGATGAGATACAAAATGAACACCAATATATCCTTGTGCAATCTATGGGCACTCATCATTTGGATATCCACGTCCAAGCTATGTTACATTAAATTAAAGGATCAATCTATGGATGATATCAATGTTAGATGTTTCATTGCAATAGTGAATCTATATTGATGAGATACATCTTGGATATCCATGATCAAGTTGTTTTGCATTAATGAGTCTATGGATATTATATGTGTTACTATGAGAAGATCTAAAATGAGTATATGTGTATTTGTGGAACATAGAGAGCATTAATACGATGAGTTGCAAAATGAACACGAATATATCCTTGTGCATTCTACGGACACTCATCATTTCGATACCCATGTTCAAGCTATGTTGCATTAAAGGATCAATATATGGAAGCTTCATGTGCATTAATAAATGAAAATGTGAAAGAGCATCGATCGTATTTGTAAATATAAAGGGCATTATTACTTGGATGTGCAAAATGTGCAGAGACTGGACACTAATTAATATGCATATCCATGATCAAGCGGCATACTGCATTTATGAATTCTCACTGTACGCACTATAAATAAAACTCAAACTCACGAACACCTCCATTCATACATCCATATCTACAAATACACACCCTTCCCTATCCATTTCACTCTATCTCCCTCTGCTTAAGGACAGTTGAAGGCTTGTATCTAGCCTTCTAGCAATGGCAACAATGGCGCCGACCTCCATCGTCTTCTCCGTGATCGTCTTCCTGCTCCTTTCCAATGGCATCACCACTCAAGCCGGCGGCTCTGGCAGTGGCAAACCTAAGGCAACAAGCCTCATAGTGGAAGCGTGCAAGAACACCTCAGGCGAGAGCCAAGACACCGGTGTCACAAAGGAATTCTGTTTGTCGACCCTCCAGTCGGACAGTCGGAGCGCCAAGGCTAAAGACCTCCGTGACTTGGTGGTCATCTCGATTGACATCCTGAAGGGTCGTGTCACTGATGCTAGCGTCAAGGTAAAGAAAATGTTGCAAAACGCCAAGAAAGGCACGCTGACAATGTATGCTCTCAGCATTTCTGAGTTGCAATATGAGAAGGTGGTGAGCACGCTCAACATCTGCCAAGCTATGATTAGGGATCACCAAGGTGACAAGGGCGACCTGAAGTCATTGGGTCTACTCCATTGTGTGGATATGACTGGTGAGACTATCCAAGAGTGTGAAAATGAGCTTGGAGATGTGCGAGGGGCGGAGGCGCTGCTTAGTGAAAACGAGGGGTTGCGCATTCTGGCCAACCTAAACAGCGCCTTGGTTGCACCGTATGATGTCTAATGTTTGTTTTTATCTGCTTGATAGAAAGGATGTAGATCGATGTGACATCGGTTTTACTGTTATTTGAAATAATAATCACAAGGTTTGTTCTGGCACAAATTTTACTGCTCACTCGTCTTTTCTGCTTCAAATTAAAGGCAAACAATGCGACTGCTGGTTCACTGCAAGTATTCTGTGAGGGAGATTTGTGCAATATACGTACTTTCTGTGTTGATGATCGAGTGATTACTCTCTTTTTTTTTTCCTTTTTCTTTTTTTTTTGAGGAAAAAAGAGTAACAAACTCTTCACTGCTAGCCTAATTTTCACTACTACAGTTCCATGGACATGCACGTATTTCTAAAATAAAAATGTGCCCTGGTGAATCCTCTGTGCTACAGGGACGCGACATACAAGCTGGTCGCATTTACATGTTTTGGATATTCTTCTGATCGATGCACTCCTCTCCTCTATACCTCACCTCAAGGAGCATGAATACGAATATATACGCTGGTAATTTATTTATTTATTAGTCAATTTCAATAACAGCAGGGGAATAATGTGCCTGCAATATCAACTGGAAGGAGTATATTCATTGTGCATGTCGTCTTTAAACAGGCAGGTCTGAGAGAGTTTCTATCCTGTGCTTGGTTCGACACTACATATGCTCAGAGATATGCTCACTCTGCACATAATCATCTTATAGTAACTGAATTACGTAACAATCAACTAGACAAACAAACAGTTGTTAACACTTACTGAATTTAAATATGTCACGTCTCACAACGTGTATCCATATATATGCCTATTAACCTTCGACAAATACTCCTAGTTACCAAGGATCATGAAAGTGTGGGGTGGAGCAGGTTTCAGCATGTTTAGTTTTCCATAGGGGTCCTGCAAAGGTGCAGAGTTGAATTAGTAGGGTGGTCAGATCACTGCCTGCTAATTACCTACTACCTAGGTTAAACTCATATTCTAACTTTTGCTCTTGTCACAGTACAGTGGCCCGTCTGTGCAAAGATGCAATGGCATATGTGGACGTCTCTCATATATATACTCCTCCAGATTTCTCCAGCCCATGCTTTTCCTCGGCTGAAAAGCTAATAATCGGATAATAGATATTGTCCCAGACCATGAGACTATCCAAGAGTTTGACAAGCTAATAATAATTGTTGTAGTGCGCACACAATTTCGGTTAAAAACCAACACTGTCTTTCTAAACTGTCCTGGTACGGGGCTTCTCCTGATATATACTGCTGTGCGTGCATGGTAGCAACCTTCCTGCTAGTAGCTGTTTTTCCTGTTGCTTCCATTTTATATTATATTTTGTTGAACGAACCTGATTTTAAGTGATTATACTATTACTGATATGTATTGAAACCAGTATATTCTTAATTTGTTTTTCTTATAAATAAATGCTGGGCTAAGGAAATTAAGTTTAACCAAGACCTGCGGTTTGTAGTTGAGATAGGAAATTTTGAAGCTTCTCGGATCATCTTACATGCAAGCTGGATAAAAAACCATCTCTCTTGCTCTGCTTAACACGCTGAAAGTGCATTATATTGTTTTTCAAGTATATATTCTCTTGTGCGAGAGTTATGTAGCCTTTACTTTGTTAGTTCGCTTCGCTTCACTGAATTTGCATCGTTTGTGCGACAGTTATGTATCCTGACAGGGCACCAGAGGTACGACAAGTGTCACTTGTACCGCGACGACGCCTAGATCGTCTCAAACTGAGCATCATGCAGTCTAGTGTAGTACTGTACGTAGTTGATTAATGAGATACAAAGGGTTCCATAATATAAGATGGTTTTGCAAGCTAAAACAGTAGACGAAGAAGATGAGCTGACAGATACAGAGGCATGCATGAAGATAAGCTGCATCAGCTCATCCCACTAATCAGCATGCATATTAGCTAGCTTAAATTCAGCCCTCTTCACTCAGCATCCTGTTACTACTGTACCTGCTGCCTGTAAAGCTAGTCCAGTCGAGCTTAATTGATCATGTATGATGATATCTTGAGACAGGCAGGATGGATTAATGAAATCGACATTCTCATCCTCTTTAATTGAATTGAATTGAATTGTTTCAACCAACAATGATGGATGGACGGAGCCCTTGAGAATGCTGGCTCGCTAGCAGCTCAGCTCAACTCAACTCAAGTGATCTGATTGGCTAATAAGTCAAGTGAGAGAAGCTAAGCAATGCATGAAACTTAGTCATGTCAGTCACATGGGTTGTTTGGTCTCAGTGTCTCACAGCCTCCAGATTTGATACTCCTCCAATCCTAGCATATGCATGTGATGTGATTGCTCCAGGATTCTCTTGTCTGGAACAACTCTGGAATGGATGAATGGATGGATGACAAACCCCACCTGCTGTCCTCAACAAATTCCTTGACTAACCGACTCACTGAATTTAGATTGCTGAAGCTAAGGGCTTCTTTGATTCAAAGGAATTTTATAGGATTTCTGGAGGATTGAAATCCTTAGGATTTTTTCCTATGTTGGTCCTTTGATTTATAGGATTGGATTTCATAAAAAAATTTCCTATGAAATCTTTTGTACTACATTTCATAGGAAATTTAACATCCACTCCAACCTCTTTTTACAATTCCTTTGTTTTTCCCGTGGCATCAAACAATCATTGCTAATTCTATAGGATTCAAATGGGCATGCCACTCCAACCCTACACTTTTCCTATTCCTGCACTTTCAAAATCCTATGAATCAAAGAGGCCCTAAGCTAGCGTGCAGCAACCCCGGCCAGTACTACTTACTAACTACTTCAGTTAACTGCTGCAAGCATGAAGAACTAATGACAGATTAATCAGTAATTAAAATAGCATAAATAAGAGTTAGGTTAGCCTTATTAAGTCGCTGCACGCAAGGTTAGCCTTATTAGGCCCCATGTATGCATGCATGAAAAGTAAGCAACTTTAATTAATTGCTGACACAATAATATTCCTTTGTCCCTCGTCAGCATACTTTCTCTTCCTCCCTTTACAGACTAAGCTGAGACCTTTAGTTAATTAGTACTTAACTAGCTTGTTCCCCCATGCTCTAATCAGAGGACATCTCCAACCTCTAGAGCAAATTAATCTCAAGCCAACACCTACAAATGTCAAGCATATGTTGGAGGACATCTCCATCCGCTAGAGCAAATTAATCTCAAGCCAAACACCTGCTCCCTCTATCTCAGTTTACAAGTCTTGCACATACACCTAGGTCGTTAATTTGACCAACTTAATAAGAGGCATATATTACAAAAAAAAATATCATTAGAAACTTTAGATATTCTATTTTCTAATGATATAATTTTTGATGTTAAACAATTTATTTTATATAAGTTAAATTGACGACCTAGATACACGTGCAAGCCTTGTAAACTGAGATGGGGGACTACAAATGTCAAGCATATGTTGGTTGTTAGCTTTAGGGCAAGTTTCGTTGGTATCTAGTCGATCTTCTAAATTTGGCGGAGTACATAATTCATTTCATTTTCACTCCTGTATCTAGCTTATCTCGAATCGAAGCACTGTTTCTAGCTTATCGCGAATCAAAGTACCATTGTGTAGATTAGAAAGGACAAAAAAAAAGAGATTAGGGAGGAGTTTAGTGAAGGTAGGAGAAGAAACCACGTACAAAGCTTGCATCCCTCCTATATTCACTCGTGCAACGAGGCCCATCGCGTGCGCTCGAGGTGGCTTGACCTAGCCTGGCTCGCTGGAAACTGTCGTTCCGAGCTGGTCTGGCTGGGGAGTGCTTTAAGTTCTGTACGGTGTTGAGTAAATAGGCAATTTCTCGATTAAATTAATCCATGAGTAAATCACTAGCATGGCATTGACTAAGTTGATGACGTACTGACTCTGATCTAAACATGCACGTACTAAGCAAACAGTAGACAAATCTACACATACTGCTAGTACTGCTAATATGAAAATAATCAGGAGCGGGATAAACGAGTTATACCCTCCAGTAGGCCACGCAGAGGCCGCGGCTTTGGTGGCAGCAGCGGCGTCCTCGGCGGCCTTCTTGTCGGCTTCAGCTTTCTCGGCGGCGGCACGGTCGGCGTCGGTGGACATGGTGATGATGAAGGCGACGCGGACGTAGAGGAAGTAGACGATCGGAAGCGAGCAGTCGCGTAATCGCTGCCCAAAAACCTATTCGCCCCTCACCCCGTACAGGAACCAGAAGGACGTGGTTTCGGAGACCTGCTCTCCGGTCGACCGTGTACGCGGCGGACGGGATGGAGTCACCGGCGGCAGCAGCAACAAAGGAACGACGGTGGGTGTGCGCGTGAGTAGATGTGATCTGTTCGTGGCGGCTAGGGTTAGGAGACACCGCATACTTATAGGCGCAGCCGCGTGGAGAGACGTGGGCTCGACCCACGTCCGAGTCCGTGACAGCCCACGATCCGACGTCTCAGATCGTGGCCCAGCTGTCAGAAAACTCTCCGTTAGTGACTGGCAAAAATAAGCGCGTAGGTGTGAGCTCGGCTCGGCTCAATCCCGCAACCCGCGGCGCGGCGCGTCGTGGCGTGGCGAGGCGGGCGGCGGCGGAGGAGTGCGCGAGGGCCTCTTCTCTTCTCAAGCTCCAATAGCATGTAGAAGAGATACCCTTATAAACCACTCCAACTCTCTTTCCACTTCCGGGGTGGGACTAAACTTCCCACCACACCTAGTGCCATATAACCCACATGGGCCCTTAGAGATTTTTCAAAAATTGCAATATGGGCCTAGAGCCCATCTCAGATTTCAGCAATCCCCCACCAGATCTCGAGGGCCCATTGTGTCCTCTGTTCCAATTGCTGTTTCGATATACCAGTGTTTCAGCAAAGACCTGTTAAGGTTGAACTTCACCTAGAACAAGTGGCTACACTCCTTCACAACTGAACAATGGACTATGCCTTGAATTGTCAGTTTGGCGTAAAGAAGTTTCACTACATGTCTTACTAGTACTAGGCTGCCGAAGGCTGACCCCTCGGGTGGAGCATATAAGTCACACTCCTGGCCTATTCATGAGCTTACTAGAGATCACCCCAATCTCATAGACTGTGACCAGCAGTCGGGCTCATATAGGTGTGTTCCTCCAAAGATCGCTCTGTAGGATAGCATCTTGCTTTTATAAGCTTTGGAACACATTGAGACCGTAGTCATCCTACCATACAGTATCGAGAGTATTGCATCTCCAACAGAGTGGGTTAGTATAGTTACTCTCCTCAGTTCACCACTGGCTTGTTTTCCCAGGTCCTAGTTCATGGGATCTCCGATCACATAGGTTGGGTTATCACCATGGCAACTCATGTGGGTGTCATACCCATCTCCCTCGATGCATTATCTATCACAACACGTGATAGCCCTTTTGTAAAGGGATCTGCCAGATTCTTAGCCGTATGGACATAGTCCAACGCTATCACTCCGGAGTTTCTTAATTTTCTGGCAGCTTTTAATCTCATTCTTATGTGTTTGGTGGACTTCATGTTGTCCTTTGAACTCTTCACCTTGGTGATGACAGCCTGATTGTCACAGTTCATAAGGATAGCCGGAACCGGTTTATCAACCAATGGCAAGTCCATCAAAAGATCTCGAAGCCATCTCGCTTCAACACCAGATGTGTCTAATGCCGTTAATTCTGCTTCCATTGTTGATCTCGTTAAGATCGTTTGCTTGCAAGACTTCTAGGAAACAACGCCACCTCCAAGAGTAAACTTATACCCAGTTGTGGCCTTCATTTCATCAGCATCAGAGATCCAATTCGCATCACTATACCCTTCAAGTACCGACGGGTATCCGGTATAGTGAAGTCCATAGTTCATAGTACCTTTCAGATAGCGCATAACTCTCTCAACAGCATGCCAATGTACATCACCCGGTTTGGAAACAAACCGGCTCAGTTTGCTCACAGCAAACGCGATGTCAGGCCTCGTTGCGCTCGCTAGGTACATCAGTGAACCAATGATTTGAGAGTATCTCAATTGATCTTTAGCCATGCCTTTGGACTTTCGAATCAATACGCTAGGATCATATGGTGTTTGAGATGGTGTGCAGTCCGAATATCCAAAACGACTCAACACCTTCTCAACGTAATGGGATTGCAGAAGTGTGACCCACCCTCATTATCTCTCAGTAGCTTGATGTTCAAGATAACATCAGCCACACCAAGGTCTTTCATCTCAAAGTTCTGAGATAGAAATGATTTGACCTCCTCAATGACTTCGAGGTTTGTTCCGAATATCAGTATGTCATCAACATACAAGCACAGTATAACTCCTTCGCCCCCACCATGGCGATAGTATACACATTTGTCAGCCTCATTAACAACGAAACCAACAGATGTCAGAGTTGTATTAAACTTATCATGCCATTGCTTAGGTGCTTGTTTCAGGCCATATAAAGATTTTATCAACCTACACACCTTTCTTTCCTGACCATCTATCACAAAGCCATCAGGCTGTTGCATGTAGATTTCCTCCTTTAGCTCTCCATTTAGAAAAGCCGTCTTAACATCCATCTGATGGACGAGAAGACCATGTGAGGCCGCCAACGAGAGTAATACTCGAATGGTGGTCAGTCTAGCCAATAAGTATCAAAGAAATCTTCCTCTTCTTGCTGGTCATAGCCCTTGGCCACAAGCCTAGCCTTGTACTTTTCAATCGTACCATCGGTCCTAAGCTTCTTTTTGAACACCCACTTACATCCCAGTGGTTTGCAACCATAGGGACGGTCAGTGATCTCCCATGTCCCGTTAGCCATGATGGAATCCATCTCGCTACGGATCGCATCCTTCCAGTAGTCAGCTTCTGGAGAGGCATACGCTTCTGAAATAGAAGTGGGAGTATCATCCACGAGGTACACGAAGAAATCATCACCAAAGGTCTTTGCAGTCCTTTGTCTCTTGCCCCTACCAAGGGTTTCCTCGTCATCCTCCTCAGGATTTTCATCATGTGTTTGTTCATAATATTCCATAGGGATGGCAGGTTCAGGAGTCTCCTCAGATTCCTGTCTAGAAGTGCTTTGCATATCTCTCATAGGAAAAATATCCTCAAAGAATGTAGCATCCTTAGACTCCATAATTGTACCGATCTTCTGGTCAGGTACCTCAAATTTCACTACTAGAAATCTATAGCCAATGCTGTTCTTAGCGTAGCCCAAATTAATGCAGTCCACGGTCTTATGTCCAAGCTTACGCTTTTTGGGGATCGGCACGTTGACTTTCGCCAAACAGCCCCAAGTGCGCAAGTACGAGAGTGTCGTCCTTCTCTTTGCCCATTTCTCATAGGGAGTGATCTCACTATCCTTTGTCGGAACTTTATTCAGGACATGACATGCCGTCAATATAGCCTCCCCCCACCATGCCTTGGATAAACCCGATGTATCTAACATGGCGTTAACCAAATCAGTTAGAGTATGGTTTTTCCGCTCGGCAACCCCGTTTGACTGGGATGAATAGGGAGGCGTCCTCTCATGAATAATGCCGTGTTCCGCACAGAAGGAATCAAACTCACTCGAGAAGTACTCTCCACCACGATCTGACCGGACTCGTTTAATTTTCTTTTCAAGTTGATTTTCAACTTCTGCCTTATAGATTTTAAAGTAGTGTAGAGCCTCATCTTTAGTATTTAACAGATACACATAGCAATATCTAGTGGAATCATCTATCAATGCCATGAAGTATCTCTTTCCACCTTTAGTCAACACACCATTCATCTCGCAAAGATCAGAATGTATGAGTTCTAATGGTGCCAGGTGTCTCTCCTCCGCGGCCTTATGAGGCTTGCGAGGTTGCTTAGCTTGCACACATGAAAGGCACTTAGAACCTTTGGCTAAAGTGAAACTCGGGATTAAATCCAACTTGGCTAGCCGCGTCATAACACCAAAACTAATGTGACAAAGACGTGAATGCCAAACTTCAGATTCATTAACATTCGAATGAATATGGTTCACGACTTTATTACAAAAATCTGCGAGGGAAAGGCGGAACATCCCTCCGCTCTCATAACCTTTTCCAACAAAGAGTCCATATTTTGTAACAACTAATTTATTAGACTCGAAAACCAACTTAAACCCTTCTCTACATAGAAGGGAGCCACTAACGAGGTTCTTCTTGATGGCGGGGACATGCTGCACGTTCTTCAGCTGCACGATCCTTCCCGAAGTAAACTTCAGATCGACCGTGCCAACACCATGAACAGAAGCACTCGCGCCAATCCCCATCAATACGGACCCGTGACCTGTGACCAGGTAAGAAGTGAACAATGAAATGTCAGCACACACATGAACACCTGCACCTGTGTCCACCCACCAATCGTTGGGTTGAAACACTGAAAAAACAGTAAATAAATTACCGTACCCAGATGCACCATTCTCATTGTTGCCCACAATCATGTTGACAGACTTGGAGTCCTGTCCTGACTTCTTGTACTTGTTTGGGCACTTGTTGGCCCAATGTGCAACCGAACCACAAGTAAAGCAGCCCTCGTCCTTCTTGTTCTTCTTGAAGGTCTTCTTACCCTTCTTCTTAAAGTCGGTATTGTGTTGGACACCGTTCTTTCCCTTGGGCTTGTGGGAGTTGAAGTTCTTCTGGTTCACCATGTTGGCAACAGAAGTCCCTTCGGCCCCTTTTCCGTGCGAGTCTTTTGCCCTCGAATTCTGCTCAACACTCAGATGGCCAATGACATCCTCCACAGAGAATTCACGCCTCTGATGTTTCAGAGTGGTGGCAAAGTTCCTCCAGGAATTAGGGAGCTTAGCGATTATGCAGCCCGCGACAAACTTGCCCGGTAACTCGCACTTGAGAAGCTCAAGTTCCTTAACAATGCATATTATCTCATGAGCCTGCTCCAATACAGGACGGTTTTCAACCATCTTGTAATCGTGGAACTGCTCTATAATATACATCTCGCTCCCTGCATCGGCGGCCCCGAATTTAGATTCGAGCGCCTCCCACAAGTCCTTGGCGACATGCACATGTAAATATGCGTCGACCAGTTTATCTCCGATCATGCTAAGAACTGCTCCGAGAAACACAACGGTAGCCTCCTTGAACGCCTTCTCCTGTTCAGGAGCAATCGTTCCCGTGGAGACACCGGTGACCCAGAACACGTTCATAGCCGTGAGCCATAACGTGGTCTTAGTCTGCCAACGCTTGAAGTATGTACCGGTAAACTTATCCGGTTTCAGTGCAGCGGCAAAGCCACTTGCCGAGAAATTCCTACACATAATAGGTTTTTGGATTGTTGAGTAAATAGGCAATTTCTCGATTAAATTAATCCATGAGTAAATCACTAGCATGGCATTGACTAAGTTGATGACGTACTGACTCTGATCTAAACATGCACGTACTAAGCAAACAGTAGACAAATCTACACATACTGCTAGTACTGCTAATATGAAAATAATCAGGAGCGGGATAAACGAGTTATACCCTCCAGTAGGCCACGCAGAGGCCGCGGCTTTGGTGGCAGCAGCGGCGTCCTCGGCGGCCTTCTTGTCGGCTTCAGCTTTCTCGGCGGCGGCACGGTCGGCGTCGGTGGACATGGTGATGATGAAGGCGACGCGGACGTAGAGGAAGTAGACAATCGGAAGCGAGCAGTCGCGTAATCGCTGCCCAAAAACCTATTCGCCCCTCACCCCGTACAGGAACCAGAAGGACGTGGTTTCGGAGACCTGCTCTCCCGTCGACCGTGTACGCGGCGGACGGGATGGAGTCACCGGCGGCAGCAGCAGCAAAGGAACGACGGTGGGCGTGCGCGTGAGCAGATGTGATCTGTTCGTGGCGGCTAGGGTTAGGAGACACCGCATACTTATAGGCACAGCCGCGTGGAGAGACGTGGGCTCGACCCACGTCCGAGTCCGTGACAGCCCACGATCCGACGTCTCAGATCGTGGCCCAGCTGTCAGAAAACTCTCCGTTAGTGACTGGCAAAAATAAGCGCGTAGGTGTGAGCTCGGCTCGGCTCAATCCCGCAACCCGCGGCGCGGCGCGTCGTGGCGTGGCGAGGCGGGCGGCGGAGGAGGAGTGCGCGAGGGCCACTTCTGTTCTCAAGCTCCAATAGCATGTAGAAGAGAAACCCTTATAAACCACTCCAACTCTCCTTCCACTTCCGGGGTGGGACTAAACTTCCCACCACACCTAGTGCCATATAACCCACATGGGCCCTTAGAGATTTTTCAGAAATTGCAATATGGTCCTAGAGCCCATCTCAGATTTCAGCAATCCCCCACCAGATCTCGAGGGCCCATTGTGTCCTCTGTTCCAATTGCTGTTTTGATATACCAGTGTTTCAGCAAAGACCTGTTAAGGTTGAACTTCACCTAGAACAAGTGGCTACACTCCTTCACAACTGAACAATGGACTATGCCTTGAATTGTCAGTTTGGCGTAAAGAAGTTTCACTACATGTCTTACTAGTACTAGGCTGCCGAAGGCTGACCCCTCGGGTGGAGCATATAAGTCACACTCCTGGCCTATTCATGAGCTTACTAGAGATCACCCCAATCTCATAGACTGTGACCAGCAGTCGGGCTCATATAGGTGTGTTCCTCCAAAGATCGCTCTGTAGGATAGCATCTTACTTTTATAAGCTTTGGAACACATTGAGACCGTAGTCATCCTACCATACAGTATCGAGAGTATTGCATCTCCAACGGAGTGGGTTAGTATAGTTACTCTCCTCAGTTCACCACTGGCTTGTTTTCCCAGGTCCTAGTTCACGGGATCTCCGATCACATAGGTTGGGTTATCACCATGGCAACTCATGTGGGTCTCATACCCATCTCCCTCGATGCATTATCTATCACAACACGTGATAGCCCTTTTGTAAAGGGATCTGCCAAATTCTTACCCGTATGGACATAGTCCAACGCTATCAATCTGGAGTTTCTTAATTTTCTGACAGCTTTTAATCTCATTCTTATGTGTTTGGTGGACTTCATGTTGTCCTTTGAACTCTTCACCTTGGTGATGACAGTCTGATTGTCACAGTTCATAAGGATAGCCGGAACCGGTTTATCAACCAATGGCAAGTCCATCAAAAGATCTCGAAGCCATCTCGCTTCAACACCAGACGTGTCTAATGCCATTAATTCTGCTTCCATTGTCGATCTCATTAAGATCGTTTGCTTGCAAGACTTCCAGGAAACAGCGCCACCTCCAAGAGTAAACATATACCCAGTTGTGGCCTTCATTTCATCAGCATCAGAGATCCAATTCGCATCACTATACCCTTCAAGTACCGACGGGTATCCGGTATAGTGAAGTCCATAGTTCATAGTACCTTTCAGATAGCGCATAACTCTCTCAACAGCATGCCAATGTACATCACCCGGTTTGGAAACAAACCGGCTCAGTTTGCTCACAGCAAACGCGATGTCAGGGCTCGTTGCGCTCGCTAGGTACATCAGTGAATCAATGATTTGAGAGTATCTCAATTGATCTTTAGCCATGCCTTTGGACTTTCGAATCAATACGCTAGGATCATATGGTGTTTGAGATGGTGTGCAGTCCGAATATCCAAAACGACTCAACACCTTCTCAACGTAATGGGATTGCAGAAGTGTGATCCCAACCTCATTATCTCTCAGTAGCTTGATGTTCAAGATAACATCAGCCACACCAAGGTCTTTCATCTCAAAGTTCTGAGATAGAAACGATTTGACCTCCTCAATGACTTCGAGGTTTGTTCCGAATATCAGTATGTCATCAACATACAAGCACAGTATAACTCCTTCGCCCCCACCATGGCGATAGTATACACATTTGTCAGCCTCATTAACAACGAAACCAATAGATGTCAGAGTTGTATTAAACTTATCATGCCATTGCTTAGGTGCTTGTTTCAGGCCATATAAAGATTTTATGAACCTACACACCTTTCTTTCCTGACCATCTATCACAAAGCCATCAGGCTGTTGCATGTAGATTTCCTCCTTTAGCTCTCCATTTAGAAGAGCCGTCTTAACATCCATCTGATGGACGAGAAGACCATGTGAGGCCGCCAACGAGAGTAATACTCGAATGGTGGTCAGTCTAGCCAATAAGTATCAAAGAAATCTTCCTCTTCTTGCTGGTCATAGCCCTTGGCCACAAGCCTAGCCTTGTACTTTTCAATCGTACCATCAGGCCTAAGCTTCTTTTTGAACACCCACTTACATCCCAGTGGTTTGCAACCATAGGGACGGTCAGTGATCTCCCATGTCCCGTTAGCCATGATGGAATCCATCTCGCTACGGATCGCATCCTTCCAGTAGTCAGCTTCTGGAGAGGCATACGCTTTTGAAATAGAAGTGGGAGTATCATCCACGAGGTACACGAAGAAATCATCACCAAAGGTCTTTGCAGTCCTTTGTCTCTTGCCCCTACCAAGGGTTTCCTCGTCATCCTCCTCAGGTTTTTCATCATGTGTTTGTTCATAATATTCCATAGGGATGGCAGGTTCAGGAGTCTCCTCAGATTCCTGTCTAGAAGTGCTTTGCATATCTCTCATAGGAAAAATATCCTCAAAGAATGTAGCATCCTTAGACTCCATAATTGTACCGATCTTCTGGTCAGGTACCTCAGATTTCACTACTAGAAATCTATAGCCAATGTTGTTCTTAGCGTAGCCCAAATTAATGCAGTCCACGGTCTTATGTCCAAGCTTACGCTTTTTGGGGATCGGCACGTTGAGTTTCGCCAAACAGCCCCAAGTGCGCAAGTACGAGAGTGTCGTCCTTCTCTTTGCCCATTTCTCATAGGGAGTTATCTCACTATCCTTTGTCGGAACTTTATTCAGGACATGACATGCCGTCAATATAGCCTCCCCCCACCATGCCTTGGATAAACCCGATGTATCTAACATGGCGTTAACCAAATCAGTTAGAGTACGGTTTTTCCGCTCGGCAACCCCGTTTGACTGGGGTGAATAGGGAGGCGTCCTCTCATGAATAATGCCATGTTCCGCACAGAAGGAATCAAACTCACTCGAGAAGTACTCTCCACCACGATCTGACCGGACTCGTTTAATTTTCTTTTCAAGTTGATTTTCAACTTCTGCCTTATAGATTTTAAAGTAGTGTAGAGCCTCATCTTTAGTATTTAACAGATACACATAGCAATATCTAGTGGAATCATCTATCAATGACATGAAGTATCTCTTTCCACCTTTAGTCAACACACCATTCATCTCGCAAAGATCAGAATGTATGAGTTCTAATGGTGCCAGGTGTCTCTCCTCCACGGCCTTATGAGGCTTGCGAGGTTGCTTAGCTTGCACACATGAAAGGCACTTAGAACCTTTGGCTAAAGTGAAACTCGGGATTAAATCCAACTTGGCTAGCCGCGTCATAACACCAAAACTAATGTGACAAAGACGTGAATGCCAAACTTCAGATTCATTAACATTCGAATGAATATGGTTCACGACTTTATTACAAAAATCTGCGAGGGAAAGGCGGAACATCCCTCCGCTCTCATAACCTTTTCCAACAAAGAGTCCATATTTTGTAACACCTAATTTATTAGACTCGAAAACCAACTTAAACCCTTCTCTACATAGAAGGGAGCCACTAACGAGGTTCTTCTTGATGGCGGGGACATGCTGCACGTTCTTCAGCTGCACGATCCTTCCCGAAGTAAACTTCAGATCGACTGTGCCAACACCATGAACAGAAGCACTCGCGCCAATCCCCATCAATACGGACCCGTGACCTGTGACCAGGTAATAAGTGAACAATGAAATGTCAGCACACACATGAACACCTGCACCTGTGTCCACCCACCAATCGTTGGGTTGAAACACTGAAAAAACAGTAAATAAATTACCGTACCCAGATGCACCATTCTCATTGTTGCCCACAATCATGTTGACAGACTTGGAGTCCTGTCCTGACTTCTTGTACTTGTTTGGGCACTTGTTGGCCCAATGTGCAACCGAACCACAAGTAAAGCAGCCCTCGTCCTTCTTGTTCTTCTTGAAGGTCTTCTTACCCTTCTTCTTAAAGTTGGTATTGTGTTGGACACCGTTCTTTCCCTTGGGCTTGTGGGAGTTGAAGTTCTTCTGGTTCACCATGTTGGCAACAGAAGTCCCTTCGGCCCCTTTTCCGTGCGAGTCTTTTGCCCTCGAATTCTGCTCAACACTCAGATGGCCAATGACATCCTCCACAGAGAATTCACGCCTCTGATGTTTCAGAGTGGTGGCAAAGTTCCTCCAGGAATTAGGGAGCTTAGCGATTATGCAGCCCGCGACAAACTTGCCCGGTAACTCGCACTTGAGAAGCTCAAGTTCCTTAACAATGCATATTATCTCATGAGCCTGCTCCAATACAGAACGGTTTTCAACCATCTTGTAATCGTGGAACTGCTCTATAATATACATCTCGCTCCCTGCATCGGCGGCCCCGAATTTAGATTCGAGCGCCTCCCACAAGTCCTTGGCGACATGCACATGTAAATATGCGTCGACCAGTTTATCTCCGATCACGCTAAGAACTGCTCCGAGAAACACAACGGTAGCCTCCTTGAACGCCTTCTCCTGTTCAGGAGCAATCGTTCCCGTGGAGACACCGGTGACTCAGAACACGTTCATAGCCGTGAGCCATAACGTGGTCTTAGTCTGCCAACGCTTGAAGTATGTACCGGTAAACTTATCCGGTTTCAGTGCAGCGGCAAAGCCACTTGCCGAGAAATTCCTACACATAATAGGTTTTTGGATTGTTGAGTAAATAGGCAATTTCTCGATTAAATTAATCCATGAGTAAATCACTAGCATGGCATTGACTAAGTTGATGACGTACTGACTCTGATCTAAACATGCACGTACTAAGCAAACAGTAGACAAATCTACACATACTGCTAGTACTGCTAATATGAAAATAATCTGGAGCGGGGTAAACGAGTTATACCCTCCAGTAGGCCACGCAGAGGCCGCGGCTTTGGTGGCAGCAGCGGCGTCCTCGGCGGCCTTCTTGTCGGCTTCAGCTTTCTCGGCGGCGGCACGGTCGGCGTCGGTGGACATGGTGATGATGAAGGCGACGCGGACGTAGAGGAAGTAGACGATCGGAAGCGAGCAGTCGCGTAATCGCTGCCCAAAAACCTATTCGCCCCTCACCCCGTACAGGAACCAGAAGGACGTGGTTTCGGAGACCTGCTCTCCCGTCGACCGTGTACGCGGCGGACGGGATGGAGTCACCGGTGGCAGCAGCAGCAAAGGAACGATGGTGGGCGTGCGCGTGAGCAGATGTGATCTGTTCGTGGCGGCTAGGGTTAGGAGACACCGCATACGCGTGGAGAGACGTGGGCTCGACCCACGTCCGAGTCCGTGACAGCCCACGATCCGACGTCTCAGATCGTGGCCCAGCTGTCAGAAAACTCTCCGTTAGTGACTGGCGAAAATAAGCGCGTAGGTGTGAGCTCGGCTCGGCTCAATCCCGCAACCCGCGGCGCGGCGCGGCGGGCGGCGGAGGAGGAGTGCGCGAAGGCCTCTTCTTTTCTCAAGCTCCAATAGCATGTAGAAGAGAAACCCTTATAAACCACTCCAACTCTCCTTCCACTTCCGGGGTGGGACTAAACTTCCCACCACACCTAGTGCCATATAACCCACATGGGCCCTTAGAGATTTTTCAGAAATTGCAATATGGGCCTAGAGCCCATCTCAGATTTCAGCATACGGGCCAATATTTGTATGCTGCTCAGCCAACCAAACGAGCCAAATTCTTCCAGCGCGGGCCTGGTTGAGGTAGATGCGGGCAACCAAACGCGTCATTGGTCTCTCTCACATCCATCTGACTTTTGACTCATCCATCCCTCACCGCTCCAGATTTGATCTTCCTTTTAGAGATTGCGGTTGCACATGCATGCATCTATGGCATTGCATCAGGAATTAAGGCCCCACCCATTTTTGGTACAAGTGTTGTCTGGACGGATGACAAATGATCAGACCTGGTTTCTGAATCAAATTCCTTGACTGTCTGAACATACATCCATGCATGAATCACTTGTGGTAGCTAGCTAGTACTTGTATGCACCAACCATAGTATCAGCAAAAACAGTGTAACAAAATAATTAACTAACTACTCCAGCTAATTAACCGCAAGCATGAACACTTGGAGTTAGCTTATGTTAATCAGGGCCAAGCAAGCTAGGATCCATGACATGAAAAGGAAGTTGAATTAATTGCTGACACCCATAGTATTCCTTTGTCCCTCGCGATCGTCAGCTAGCTGCAAACAAAGGCACCACGCACGGACGCTTTCCCTCTTGCTACCTTTACAGACTAACCCTTTTTTACTTAATTATTAACTGTAGATTCTCCTAGCTATCTAGCTAGCTTGTCCCCCCCTGCCCTAATCAGAGGAGATCTCCAACTGCTAGACCAAATAATTCTCAAGGCAAACAACTACAGGTCTCAAGGATATATACACATGCAGGTGTCAAGGAATTAAGGTCGATGACAAACTCATCACACCAGAATCTGAAACAAATTCCTTGACTGACCAACTAGTCCAGCTAATTAACTGCAAGCATTGACAATTAACTAATTAATCAGGTCCAATTAAACAAGATAGAAGCTAGCATAATTGGAGATAGCTTAGCTTAACCAGGTCCATTATTCAAGCAAGAGTAAGGGCAGCTAGCTAGCTTAGCTACATGAAAAGGAAGCATTATTGCTGACACCCATAGTATTCCTTTGTCTATTGTCAGCTGCCAACAAAGCCACGCACGCATGCTTTCTCTCCTAGCTAGCTCCCCACCCCACACCCCCCTGCCCTAATCAGAGGAGATCTCCAACTGCCAAAGCAAATTATTCTGAAGGCAAACACCTACTGGTGTCAAGGATATATATATATATATATATATATATATATATATATATATATATATATATATACATTGCTTGCAAGCTTAATCAGGCGCCGTTTTTGGATTTCATCTCATGCATGACAACAACTGGAGTAATTAATCTTGGATGCTTAATTATATATGTGGTACCAAACTGCAATTATTCCAACTGAACCAACCAATCAGCAGCAGGTTCAGAATCTCATCCTTTTTGTAAGACCCATACATAATTGTGGTATTTCATTCTTCTTGTCAGATTATTATTATTAAGTGGCTGAAACAGTAAGTAGTGCGAGTTTGGTTTGGACTGGACTAGTGGACCACATACTATGTATGATATATGCATGCACATGTGGTACTCCCTTGGTTAATAAGATGGCCGTATGCATCATCCTTGATGCAGAGGCCGGGAAGCCCCCCTTTTAAAAAAAAAAAAAACATGTGGTACTCCTATCAATCAACTGAACGACTTGTACAACATTCATCATGTACATATCAGTATATGCGAGTGAGTAGTGCTCAGAGCTCAGTCGACTCGACTCGACACTAGCTAGTCGTTGTGTTGTGTGACCAATTAACTAACGTGCACCTTGATTGTCATTTGGATGCTTCTTAGCGTTGTCTGGAAACTTGTCATTTCTCCAAGGAGAGATTTAAAATAACAATATTTATAGAGAAATGTAATTAATTGCGGAGACTGTCAACTCACCACATCGGTTGATGATCCAATGATCTATAAACAAAATGGGAAGTAAGCTAGCTAGGCACCAGACGTGACCTGCAAGTTAGGCGCGCATACTTAGAGATCTCCAAGGTAGGAGTATATATATGATGATGACTCATTTGCTCCGGTAATCAATCGAGTATTATTGTATATAGATCGTACTACTAGTGCTAGTAGTACTAATACTAATTAATTTTACGAAAGATATATTAACAGCAGTGAAGAGTCGAGAGAAAATTATATATGTTGCTTCTCAGCACGGTTTTGACTTTCGGTTTGTAAAAAATTTCGCCTCAGGCCGAGATGGCCGAATTTCTGCCATTTTTAAAAATTCCGGCCAAAATTTGACGCAAATTTGG